>NW_006790163.1:53953-101648 GCF_000442215.2 Lipotes vexillifer | reverse complement strand
AACATTTTATATATATATATATATATATATATATATATATATATATTATATATTATATAATCATACATATTTTAAAGACATACATGTATGTATGATATATATGTATATATGATATCTTCTGTATATGTACGTGTATATATTTATAAATATTTAAAAATATGCGTATTAGTTTCCTAGGGCTGCCTTGACAAAGAACCACAAACCAGGTGGCTTAGAACAACAGAAGTTTATTCTCTCCGAGTCTGGAGGACAGAAGTGTGATATCAAGGTGCGGCAGGGCCACGCTCTGTCTGAAGGCTCTAGGGGAAGCTCCTTCCTTGCCTCTTCCAGCCCCTGGGGGCTGCTGGCAGTCCTTGGTCGGCTTGTAGATGTATCACTCCAGTCTATGCCTTTGTCATCACATGGTTTCCCGTGTCTCTGTGTATGAATTTTTTCTTCTTATAAGGACACCGATCATTGGATTAGAACCTGCTCTAATCCAGCATGACCTCATGTTAACTTGATTCCATCTGCAGGCCTTCCTTCCAAATAAGCACACATTCCAGGTTCTGGGGGTTAGGACTTCAACATATCTTGTTGGGGGACACAATTCAGGCCACAACAATGGGTGATACATTTTGTATTGTTAAATAATCAAAATAATTCAACGTCTGTTGTAAGAGTTGCTGTCACCCCATTCTCTCACCTCCTGTAGCTGCTTTTATTAGCTTCTTGTACGCCCTTCCAGACACTTGAAAGTGTAAACACGTGGCCAGCTGCCCTCGCAGAAAGCCGGGCCTGTGCCTGCTGCCCCGCGGTAGCTTCTGCACCTAACCATTATGCCCTGAACCTTTTCCCGTCTCTGGATTCAGTGTTCCCTCCTTCCTGGATATGGCTGCATAGTATTCCACCATGAGGACAGACTTTTTTTCATTGTAGCTTTATATTGCGTTATTTTTTTGCCCCTTGAACTCCTGCAGTTTCTGTTATTTTTAGAAACAGCTGATTTTTCCAGAGACCCGTGCTGGGCTCCTGCTCGGTGCCGGAATGCATCTGATGCTCTCTGTTGTGGCTTTTCTTTTTGGCTCAGCACACCGAGTGAGCACCTGGTGCTGGGAGACATTTGTCTTGATTCTGTAGCATGTAAGACACAGAAGGACATGGGAGCAAAGCTCAGACTCGTAGGCCGAGTGCAACAGGTGCGCACATGACTGCCTTGCCCGGCAGTGCTTCCTAATGTCAAGGGCGTGAGGCTGGAGTGTCCCTAGGCTGCTCGTTCAATTGCAGATTACCAAACCCTACCCCAGGTCTCCTGGATTAGACTCTCTGGGATTGGGACCCAGAAATCTGTATTTTCAGATGCCCTGTATTTCCAGGTCATGAGAGGTAAATGGTCAGTTGTTAGATTTTCTCCGAGACCTGGTAGCAAGGAGAACAGCGGCCGTCTGCCGAGGCCTCTGTGTGCCGCACTGAGCGAGGTGCTCTGCGGACATCACCCATGTGATCCAAGCCCAAACCCTGGCGTGAAGCAGGTGGTACTTTACCCCAGGGTCACGGAGGCCTCGCCCGGGACGTGGAGCTGGTGTCCCTGCCCTGTTCTTTCTGAGAGTGCAGAGCTGGCCAAGCCACCCAGTTGCCTCGAGTGGGTTCCCCACCACAGAGGCTGGAGATAGAATTTCTGGAAGAAGCTTCAGACCCCAGCATCTTCTCTGAGATGCTCCAGGGAGACGCACAGGCAATGTCTTCATCTAGTAAAATCAAATAACTTGTTTCATCTTTGTTATATGACTGTAGCAATCTTGGCCCATTCCAAGACGCCTTTGTCTAGATCCCGAGGCAGCTACCTGGGGTACACTGCACGTGGGCGTCTAGTGTCTGCAGGAACATCTGCTGAATGTGAATGCATTCACAAGTCTTTTATTAAAAAAAATTTTTTTTTCATGTTTTCCTCTTATTTTTTTAGATTTCTTCTTATGGGGGTACAGTTGCTTTTCACAGGTCTTTTAAAAATCTTAGAAAATCTGATTTCTCTTTAACTTTCACCCAAAAGGGTTCCCTGTACCAGAATTTATGCTTACCCTAATTTTTGGCAAACTGACATCCATATAAGATGACTTTTGACCCTGTAGCATTGTGACTGAAAAGCCAGGTTATAAGAATATGTAAATATCGTCTGGGAGCTGTTTTCACCTTCTGTGTGGTACTGAAGACCTCAAGGCGGCATTCATCTCTGTTGGACTTATTTATTGATAGACTATTTTGGATGGAAATACTTTCCCCCCTCCCCTTTGCTCTATTGAGGTACACTTGACAAATAAAATTGTATAAATTTAAGGTGTACGTGATGGTTTGACACATCCATTGAGAAATGATTACCACAATAAAATCAGTTAACACATCCATCACGTCACACGGTTACCTTTCTTTTTACATGGTGAGGACTTTTAAGATCTACTCTCTTAGCAACTTGCAAATATGCGCTACAGTATTGCTAACTATACTCACCATGCTATGGACATGAGGTTCATGAGATCCGGGGACTTATTCCCCTTACAGCTGGGAGTTGGTACCCTTTGACCAGCATCTCCCCATTTCCCCCAGCCCTCCAGCCCCTGGCAATTGCCTTTCTACTCTCTATTTTGAATTTGGCTTTTTTGGAGGGAATGCTTATTTTTTCTTTAGGAAACACAAAGGTTTAAAAAACAGTAAAAGTGGTACCACAGTTCTCTATATTATTCACATGCTGCCAGGAGGACTCAGTTGCCGTCTGATTTAAATTACTATGAGTTTCATGAAAGGTGCATGTGCTGATCGACATTTCTTTTGAATCTCGTGAGAATGGAGTTGGGGCCGGCCCGCTCTCCAGTAATGAAGCTGCCGACCTGGAACAGGAAGGAAATGACGGCTGTGAAAGGGAAGAGAAGCATCGCCATCGCTGTTCAAGTCTCTTGTTTCATTCTGTTTCAGAGCCTGGCTAAGCTGACTGATGGCTTCAGGAATAGCTGTTCTCTTACCGACCCTCTGCAAGAGTTCCCTCCCAGTGCAGGCGCGCTGGGCGAGTCTTTACCTCACCAGTTCTGCGATGCTGGGTCTCAGACTGAGGTCATCGGCGAGGTACGCTCACTGGGCAGGGGGAGGAACCTAGTGTGCCCAGAGAGAAAAGGACTGGTTTCGTGTGGCCAGCACCCATTTCTTTAAATTTTCCACTTTCCCTTCAAAAATGTTTTGACTTTTGTGCCATTAAGCTTGAAGAAATAATATTGTTTTTCACTTCTAGCCATCTTGAAGGTTCAGGGGTCTGAGAGGCAATTGAATGGCTTATTACCTCTATCCTTGTGATTTGCATTCTTAAAAAAGGCCGAATCCTCTTGAGAGTTGAGTCTAGATGTTTCTTGGCAGACCTGTGACTTTTTAGAGCATGGATCAGCTAACTTTTTCTGCCAAGGTCCAGATAATAAGTGTTGTAGGCTTTGCTGGCCATGCAGTCTCTGCCATAGCTACTCAGCTGTGTTGTCATAGTACAGAAGCAGCTGTTGGCCATATGTGAATGGGTGGGTGGGGCTTGTTCCAGTAAAATTCCAATAAAACTTTATTTACAGAAAGAGGTGGTGGGCCGGATTTGGCCTTCGGGCCATAGTTTGCTGAGCTCTGGCTTAAGCCAGTGATTTTCAGAGGCTTTGTGGCTGTGTCACTCTTGGCTTATACTTTGATGCTATTTCTTATTCTTCTAAGAGAATGTCAGGAAATTGAATTGAATTGAAATTAATTTTGTTTGGGACTTGGAAGAATTTCATAATGCCCCTTTTGATAATTAGTAAAGCCTGGAGTTAGCCACAAAAACAAAATTGGCAACCATCATTTGAAGCAGGGTGGTGAATACTTAAAGACACTACTGTTGTAATGGCATTGAGTGAAGTTTTACATTTATTTGTTACAAATGGAAAAACAGTTTGGATGGCTTCTTTTTCTTAGGGCTTACTCAGTAAAGATGAAATATCAATGGAATGCAGAATGCCTTCCTAAAATTAAATAAATAAAAAGAAACAAAAAGAAAGGAAAACCATTGACTAAAAAACTCTGGATTTTAAATAATTAGCTGATATTTTAAAATGTCGACAAATAGTGCCTCTTTCAGGGGAGTATAATATAGGAAATAATGCCTCTGTGTCTTGGATGTCCTGAACTGCCCTATTTGCTGTGTTCCCCTCATTGTTCTCAAAAGTACACTTGGACATTTTTTGACTAGGTATCTTGGTTTAAAACAGAGAAGAATCTGTAAGTCAAAAATGTCTGGCTGGGCTTCCCTGGTGGCGCAGTGGTTGAGAGTCTGCCTGCCGATGCAGGGGACACGGGTTCGTGCCCCGGTCTGGGAAGATCCCACATGCCGCGGAGCGGCTGGGCCCGTGAGCCATGGCCGCTGAGCCTGCGCGTCCGGAGTCTGTGCTCCGCAACGGGAGAGGCCACAGCAGTGAGAGGCCCGCATACAGCAAAAAAAAAAAAAAAAGTCTGGCATTTTTGCCTAAAGATTTTGGCATAAGAGAAGGAAAGAAGTATGATACTTATTGAATTCCATGAATAATTCATTGCTGCTCAACATAAGGTTAGAATTAGAGTTTTTAGAGACTCTTAACTAGTTTGAGAGCAACAGGTAAGATTGAAGGTTCTGTAATGATTTAGTTAAGACTTTCTAAAAATGTCAGGTGGGGAGTGGCTGGTTATACAGCTATAATAACTTCAGTAGTAAATTATCATTGTTTATGAGTTTACTGGGTCTGGCCCTGGCAGCTTCATGGCTGTTACCTCAATTTACGTAGCGGTTTCCATCTTCTTTTGACAGACGAGGGGGTCAAGGTGCCAGGTTACCCATGGTCATGTAGCCAGGGAGAGGCAGGTCTGGGTTTGAGTCAATGTCTCTGATCCCTAAACCTCTGTGTTTTCTACTACATCATGTTATAGAAAAATATATCAAAAGACTATAACTGCATTAGTTAGCTATTGCTGCATAACAAAACGTCCCCAACCTAGCATTTTAAAACAGCACACTTTTATTATCTCACATTTATACTGTGGATCAGGAAACTGGGCTGTGTCCTCTGCTTCAGGGTCTCTCAAGAAACTGCAGTCAAGGTGTCAGCCAGGGTTGCAGCCTCATGGGAAGGCTTGACTGGGAAGGGTCCACTTTCAGGCTTACATGATTGTTGGCAGGATTCAGCTTCTCACAGGTTGTTGGACTGAGGGCTTCTGTTCCTTACCATATAGACCTCTCTAGCACGGCAGCTTGCTTTGTCACAGTGTGGAAGCCAAGAGAGTCTCCAGCAGGAAGGAAGTCACAGTCTTTTGTAATCTAATCACAGAAATTACTTCCCATCATCTTTGTTGTATTCTTTTGGTTAGAGTCAAGTCATGGGTCTAGCCCACTCTCTGGGATTTCACATTGGATGAATCCCAGGAGGTGAAGGCCGTTGGGGGCCGTCTTAGACGTCTGCCTACCTCATGTAGTTATCACTTTGAGTTAGTTTTGTGGGATGGGCATTGATGTAATCAAACATGCTTTTGGAGCCCAAGGCTTTGCAAGCACAGATTTGTAAGCAGTACAAGCCTAATGTTGGAATTTAGCAGTTGGAGTACATGTTGTAGGGCTATGTAGGATCCATGAAGCAGGAACCTGTTGGATCTGTTTGGCTGTAGGCTTTTTTTTTTAAATTAAAATGTCCATTTCATTCTCACAAAAGAGTGCAAAATCAGAGCTTAGAGGTTCATAAATAGCATTGAGAAGAGATTTAAAAAATGACATTTATTTGTCTTGATGATGAGTCAGCTTTAGGGGTCTCTAATGAACAAGGTGACAAGTAGATCATATCCAGTGTAGAGAGTTTCTGCAGATGCGGTGCTGCAGCCTAAATGCATTTACATTGAGGACACTGTGGAGAGAGGCCTTGGGTGAGGCTGCTGAAATGTGTAAAATCGTGACACATCTCATTGGCGAATGCTTATAGTCTCGTATAAGGCATTTCTTCTTGCCATTCAAGGCGATAAAGATATAAGGAAATTCCCCATTGACCTGTCTCAAAACTCTTATCAGTGAATTCATTACCAGTCATACAAGTAGAGTATTTCCAAATATTAGTTGACACGAGGTCATTTAAAAAAATAAAGACTTAGTAGTGGCCGTAAGATATGGCCGAGTAAGGTCAGATCTACAGATGGAGCCGATTTATTGAAACTAGAGCCATATATTTCCAGGAATGAAGGAAGAAGTAATCAAGGTGAGCTGCAGTTACCTCTCATACAGGTCTTGTTTGTTTTGTTTGGGAATTTGTTGGCTTCAGTGTAATTGGTATGAAAATATTTAGGTGCAACTAGTAATCGCATCAGAGCTCCTCATTTCAACTCTTTTTTTTTAAATAAATTTATTTATTTATTTTTGGCTGTGTTGGGTCTTCATTTCTTCATTTCTGTGCGAGGGCTTTCTCTAGTTGTGGCGAGCGGGGGCCACTCTTCATCGCAGTGCGTGGGCCTCTCACTGTTGCGGCCTCTCTTGTTACGGAGCACAGGCTCCAGACGCGCAGGCTCAGTAGTTGTGGCTCACGGGTTGCTCCGCAGCATGTGGGAACCTTCCCAGACCAGGGCTCGAACCCATGTCCCCTGCACTGGCAGGCAGATTCTCAACCACTGCACCACCAGGGAAGGCCTCATTTCAACTCTTGACTCCTGAGGCGAGGCGGCCAGTCCCAGGCTTTTCCGTGCCTTCCTTCCGTTCTTTCACCTTTGATTCTTTAACGGGCTGCATAGCAGTCGAAGGAGTCCCGTAGCCAACATCTCACACAGCTAGTCCGTCTTCTTCAGATCTTGTGACTTTTTAGGAGAACACCATTGTTTTGTGTTGATTGAGGAGTGAGAGCGTATACTACACTAGGCGGGATGATTTTTTTTGCTTTTCTATCAACTTTGAGGAATTCCCTATTTCTTTTACGACTTAATTTGTTGTTGTTGCTTGGAATCACACAATAGATGAATATACTTCCACTGGTTTAAAAACAAAAAATCCACCAGTGCTGGGACAGCGAAAGTATTCCCAGCCCCACTCCCAACCTCCACTGACCAGAGGTGGCAGCTGTTATTTGGTGTGTTTCCTTCCAGACCTTTGAAAAATGGAAATTGGAAGGCAAATTAAAATATTCTTCATTGTTGCTGGAAGTTTAAGTGAATTTTCTATTTTGAAAATATGTTTTTAATGTGTCTCCCCCATTTTTTTCCTTTCTTCTGTTCCACAAAGTTCGTCTTTGATGATAAAACAAGGCTTGTGGACCGAGTCAGGCTTAACTGGCAGTATGAGGAAGCCAGAAAGAGGTAAGAAGCTCCTTTTTCAAACCTTGCCTCCTGCTTACTTCCTTTCTCCTGTGGAAAGCGGTTTTGCGGAGTTCCAGCGTGTGATTTATCCACTTCTTATCAGAAAGCAGTGTCTGATAGAGTACAGAATTAAGGTTCTTCATTTATGCATAGCTTCTGAATACATGTGACAAAATTTCATGTGCATTAAAATGTGAAACTCTCAATATTGCAAACAGTTATGAAGACGGGATTTAATAAAAACAGAGACTTTTCCGGCTCTCCTTATCCTTTCAGGTAGTTCAGAACCCCCTCCCTGCCTTCTGATGGAGCATCAGTCCCTCAGACCAGCTTAAGCAAACCTGGTTTTTGAATATGTGGTTGCTTATTCCATAGGTTAACAGAAAAAGCCACGTATCTTGGGTTAAAAGACAGTTTAGAAAGGATTAGGTCAACGGGTGATAGCGGTACCTAATCTACATCATTTTGATGGAGAGAATTGAAGCTCAGTCGCTTCTGTTGACCTGTGTTGTCCATCACCCGCCTTCTGAAAATCGGGACTTGACCTTGTTGGTGCATTTTCAAAATGTGTCTTTCCCTCCCTCCCTCCCTCCCTCCCCCCCCCGTTCTCAGCCAGGGTTCATGGGCAGCACTGCCAGGTGGGCTGCCGGCCTCGCAGGCACAGCGTCTTTAGCCTGTCACCTTTCTCCCCATGTGCACCGTGTTCAGTATTCTGACCCTGCCCTAGCTTTCATGTTCTTTTTTTAGGGACTTTCTCTCTTTTGTGCCTTCTGGAAAGAGTCTTAAAACCAAATTATTTCAAAATATGTGCTTCGGAAAGCTCTGAAGCCTATCTTTTTCAAAAAGTTTTTTTTTTTTTTTTTTTTTATTCTTCTTAAAAAGTATGGAACGCTTCACGAAAACCTTTCTTTAGTCACATATGAACTGCTGTCTGGTGGCGCGGGGAGGAGGAGCGAATGCCACGCAGTGGGCGGGCAGGGGGAGGGCGTAGTTCTGGAAGCGAAATAGGCGGTCCGCTCAGTATGGTGTATCATTCAGGGATGTCTGGAAATCCGCTTTGTTACCTTTTTAGCAAATGTAAAAATAGCAACAGGAGCAGATCATCTGGCTGCCTGCTGGAGGGCTGGCTTGAGCTGCTGCGGCCTCTGCCCGGTCCTCCCGGCCCTTGCTCTTCACGATGTCCTTGATGTGCTCAAGGCGGGCACTGCACTTCCATGCAGACCGCTTCCCTCGGCGCCTGCCTCCCCGGCCTCATGCATCCCTTCTCAGGAGCTCGCTGGCTGGCGTTTGTCAGCCGCTGTTGTCTCTCCTCAGTATTCCTCGTCTCCTTCCTGCATGTTTCTGCTGCACTGTGTGGGTATCGGAATTTGCTGTGTTGTATTAAACTACAGAAAATTGACGGTTGCTACACTTGACATAATCCTTACTGTTCTGCTGTGACATTTACCAACCACAGCAAGTGATTTCTTTGTTTTCCAGAGATGATGTCGGTACAGAGTGAGTAACTTTTTAAATATCGAGATAATACATTTGGGCTGAAAGTCCATTATTTAAGAAAATTATGCAGGGGAGGATACTGCACTTCATCAGTATCTTCTAAATGGAAGGAGTATTTCAAGGTCACCAGAACCTTGTTAGGAAATGCAGTGCAGCTGCAGAGGAGGGTCCTGTCCCCAGCGCTTCAACCTTTGTGGGACAGTAGGGGCTTCTCAGAAACGCCTTTCTGGGCTGCGTTGGCCGCATTTAGAAATCAGAGATGCGTTGTAAAGACGTCCTGGGGTCCTGGGTTGGCTGACACAGCGCTGCCTTGTCCTTTTCCCACTAGCACAGTGGTTCCCAATTGCGGGGCGGGGAATGGGGGAGGGGTGCGACGGCCCGACTTCACACCCGGCCCCCGGTGGACTTCTGGCCATGTCTAGAGACGCTGTTAGTTGTCACAGCTCTGGGGTGGGTGCTCCTGGCATCTAGTGGGTAGAGACCAGGGATGCCGCTCAGCATACTACAGCGCACAGGACGGCCCCCAAAAGAGAGTCATCCAGATGTCACTGGTGCTGAGGCTGAGGGCCCCTGCCCTGTGCTGGAGGATTGTGATGTCTTAGCCGGGCCATCTCTGCCTCATTTCCCCATGGCAGATCTGTATGGGTGACCCCAGCAGCTTCACACACATCCCGCAGCAGTGGGCACAGAAGCTGCTGCAAGGCTGGGACATTATACTTCTGCCCAGCACCTGCCCTGTTCCAGATATTTCAAAGAAATTCTGTGGTTTATGTGATGTCATAAAGACATGGTCTTTGGGACTTCCCTGGCAGTCCAGTGGTTAAGACTCCGTGCTTCCAATGCAGGGGGCCCGGGTTCAATCCCTAGTCAGGGAACTAACATCCCACATGCTGTGCAGCTCGGCCAAAAAAAAAAAAAAGATAAACTCCCCCACAGCTAACAGAAATATGTGAGGGTGCCAGTGGTTCTGCCTGGGGGTGGGGATACCCCAGGCAGTATCTGGGGTGTGTGTGTGTGTGTGCACACACAGTACATAGACACACAGGGTTCAGAAACCTGCACATATATGGTTGTACATCTGTGTACACATAAATAATACATGAATACATTGTTTTTGTCAAAAATGCAATCACTGGAGACCTCCCATCTTATCCTCCTCTCTAATCCTACCTCTCACCATTAATGATTTGCTATGAAACCTTCCAGTTTTTACCTAAACATTGAAATAAATTAAGCTCAATATAGTTAAATACAGTATATGATGCATAGCTTTTATAATGGTTATAGCCATCGTCTACGGATGGACATCTAGATGATTCCAGTTTTCCCTTTTCACAAATGGTGCACATCTATTTATAGTTCCCAGCCTTGCAGAGATGGCTGTTTCCTTCGACAGATACATAGCAAGGAAACGTATGGGTCTAAAGACATGTCCATTCAAAGTTCGGAGAGATACCAGTGAATCGTCTTCCGAAGTAACTTACACACTTTACACTGCCACCAATGGCAGTTGAGAGCCCTGATTTCTGTATCTCCTCCTCATCGTTAAATACCACCATTCTTTGTAAATTTTTCTGGAGTGATGGGCATAGATGTTCTGTCACTTGTCACGTGCTTTTTCCCTGGTGAGAATGATGCACTTTTGCACTGATGGTGCAGTTCAGCATAATTTTGTGTGACTTTTGGTTAGTTAAATTGCCAGGTCTGAATTTTTTTTCAGACAAGTGCTCCTTTCAAAACATGTTACATCCCATCATCCATTAAGGGGTGGGGGTGGGTTTTGCGCCCCCCCCCCCCAGGGGATGTTTTTGGTTCTCATGACTGGAGAGGGTACTGCTGGCATCCCGGGCGGGAGCCCAAGGACGCTGCTAAACAACCCACAATGCGCCGGACGGTTCCCACAGCAAAGATGTGGGTGGCCCAGAGTTTCTTTTTGCCTTCGAGAAACCTTACTCTTGAGCTTCTTATCTTGCTCCAAAATCCCTACTGTGTGTGGACATCAAGGGCTTAGGAGAAGGTCTTCCATGGACTCAGGGCGTTAGCCTCGTCCAGCCACGTTGGCCCCCTTGCATGCCAGGCCTCAAACCGTCCAGGCACGCTCCTGATTTAGTGCTTGGAGTTGGCAGAATAATGCTGCCCCAGATGTCCTAATCCCCAAACCTGTGACTCTTTGCCTTCCATGGTAGAAGGAACTTTGCAGATGGCCTCAAGCTAGAGATCTTGAGATGGGGAGATGACTCTGGATTATCTAGAGAGGCTCAATGTAATCACAGGGTCCCTATAAGAGGGAGAAGCAGAGAAGGAGATGTGAGGGTGGCAGAGATCAGAGTGATTCAGGGCCTAGGAATGTGGGCAGCCCTTGGAAACAGCTGCAAAATGGATTCTTCCCAAAGCCTCCAGAAGGATCACAGCCCTGCTCGCCCATTTTTGACTTCTGACATCTGGAACTGTAAGGTAATCACGTGTGTGTTGTTTTAAGCCACCAAGTTCGTGGTAATTTGTTACAGAAACAAAAGGAAACTAATACAGTGCCCTTGGCCCTCCCTCGCTGTTTCCTCTGCCTGCAATGGAATGCTTTGCCTCAAATGGTCACGTGGCCCCTGCTCTCCTTCTGGTCATTCTGTCAGAGACACTTCTCTGATCATCCTGAATCAAGTTGCACTCCCATCCCCACCCCCATCACCCTGATTCTCCCAGCAAATGTAATCACCCAACCTGTTCTGTACTTATGTGTTTGCTTTTTTATTGTCTGTCTTTCCCTGCGAGAATGGGAAGCCCATGAGGGGCAGGGGTTTTTGTCTGTTTAGGTCATTGCTATAATTCCAGCAGCTGAGTACCTGGTGAATATTTATTGAATGAGTAAACAGGGGTCTGCTTTGGCCACGCTTGTTCTTTGGCCTTCACCCCTGTGAGTGGGCGAGTGGACAGAGTCCTGGGGCCCAGTCAGCTCTGGGCCAACTGCTATGTTCCTGGCTCCCTTCCCCAAGGCCCTCGTCCTGGTGTGAGCCGTGGGATATTTCCCCTTGACTTAAGAGGAGAAAGGACATCTAGACATGCATGTCTTTAGGTATCTGACGGAGGCAGGGCACAGTCACCTCATACATCATCATTCCAAGCTCGGCTTATGCTTCTTGGGCCGTCATGGTCATTGGAAAGGGCTTGTGGTCTTGGAACCCCCCGTGATGCGTCCTGTTCTTAGGTGTTGGAGAAAATGGCATTGGAGCTGGGCCCTGAGGGTTGCTGGAATTCTGGCTGCCCATACGTTGAGGAAGGGCTTTCTCAGTCCAGGGGGAGCAGGGATCAGGGCGGAAAGTTGTATAATGGCAAGTTTCTTAGGGGTCAGGGAAGAACGGCCCCTGAGAGAGTTCTCTGGGGCTCGCTTTATGGTCGACCACTTAGAAGATGCATCTCAATGTTTGATAATCAGTTCGGTGCTTTCATTGTACCTTTCATTGTACCTTCTCCTGCTTAAAAACATCCTTGAAGGGGCTTCCCTGGTGGCGCAGTGGTTGAGAGTCCGCCTGCCGATTCAGGGGACACGGGTTCGTGCCCCAGTCCGGGAGGATCCCACATGCCGCGGAGCGGCTAGGCCCGTGAGCCATGGCCGCTGAGCCTGCGTGTCTGGAGCCTGTGCTCCGCAACGGGAGAGGCCACAACAGTGAGAGTCCCGTGTACTGCAAAAAAAAACCCCCCAAAAAACATCCTTGAAGCGTTCTTGTTGTTGCCAAGTCGTTGATTACAGCACCCTGTGTTTCGCACTCTGGATCTGGTCCCCTGATGTGGTGGCAGTGCCTGGCTCCAGTCCCCGTGGGGTAGTCATATTTGGCCTCCAGTCACTGAAATTGCTTACAGTTAAGGCTTGACTGGAAGGTGAGTGAGTCCTGACTTGTAACCTACTCAGCTGTGGTCCTACAAGTGCCAGCCACATCTTGCAAGACGCTAGACTCAATACCCCTTGTAGTGTGGTCAGGACAACCCTACGATCCCCGCTCCTGGTATACATGTGACAGTTAGGGAGGGTCATGGTCATCAGGTGTCAGGAACATAGCCACCCAGCACCAGGTCAGGGATTTTACTCCAGTTGCCTTTTCTGTGTGTTTTTTCAGACTGCCTCTAAATGAGGCACATGATTAGAACAGCGTAGACTTGGGAAGGGAGCAACAGCAAGCAGGTCTTTGCCAAGAACTAAATCTAGAACCAGCGTTAATGTTCCAAAACCTGAGTAATGAGGACCACAGTCAGAGCACAGTGGCTTTGAGGTTCTGTCCAGGGACTCTCCACGTGGCCACCTCCATGACAAGCATCATTGGAGAAGGGTGTCCCACATACAGGAAAGCATCATGCCCCCCCGTTCACCCACCAGTGCGTGGAAGAGAAGGCATCACTTCTAATGGCAGTGTTAGCACAGAAAAACGCATCCTTCCCTTCTCTTCCACTCCAAGGCTTTCATTATTTTAGCGCCATGTTCAGTGTTCTGTCTTTTCCTTCTGCTGTCCCACCCTTAGACGTCAATCTCCCAGCTCCCATTTCTGAAATCATACCATCCTGCGAAGTTTAGCTTTCCTACCCTCTGCAAAAGCTCCTGGGCTTTGCCACTTCTAAGTGGAGAGAAGTTGATGCACTTATGTATTTCCTTGTATATCTAGATTCGAGATTGTTTCTCAGAGTTGGGAAATCGTCAAAATGCAGTAAATGTTCTGGACAATGAGGGTTTCACGTACATTCAGATTTAAAGGAAGTTTATGGAAGTGGAACTTATAATTCCAAGCAGTGGTATGATTTCTAGAGAATTCTCTAGACCAGACCGCCACTATCATGGTGACTAGTTTTGTGTTTTCAACTCTAGGTCATGTGAAATGTACCCAAACAACTGCTTATTCCTTTCCCTTTAGGAACATGGCTTTGGATTCCCAAGGCAGACGTTATGATAGGAATATTTTCACATTATTGGTTAAAAATTTGAGAATTTTTCAAAGCCAGTTTGGAGGAGCTAGTCTTCTTGAAGCAATCCTGATGACGCAGATGGCTCCTTATTTTTATTTTATTTTATTTTATTTATTTATTTATTTTGTGGTACGCGGGGCTCTCACTGTTGTGGCCTCTCCCGCTGCGGAGCACAGGCTCCGGACGCGCAGGCTCAGCGGCCATGGCTCACGGGCCCAGCCGCTCCGCGGCAGGTGGAATCCTCCCGGACCGGGGCACGAACCCGCGTCCCCTGAATCGGCAAGCGGACTCTCAACCACTGCGCCACCAGGGAAGCCCGGCTCCTTATTTTATTTTATTTATTTTTTTCCTTGCGTTATGCGGGCCTCTCACTGTTGTGGCCTCTCCCATTTGCGGAGCACAGGCTCCGGACGCGCAGGCTCAGTGGCCATGGCTCACGGGCCCAGCCGCTCCGCGGCATGTGGGATCTTCCCGAAACGGGGCACGAACCCGCGTCTCCTGCATCGGCAGGCGGACTCTCAAGCACTGCGCCACCAGGGAAGCCCCCGGCTCCTTATTTTTAACCTAATAGCACTTGTTCCAGAAAGTGGAACTGTACAGTGCACAAACTAGCTGTTTCCATAGAAACACTCGCGGTCCTGATAGAAACAAAACATTCGGCCCGTCCGGTTTCTCCGTGTCTCAGTGTTTGTTGCCAGGACGGGCCCTGCTGTTCCTGAGTTGTCGCTGGTGTAGTATTAGGGTTCCAGCTGAATTTGATCAGTCCGTTGGATTTTCCCTTCATTTCTCTAATGACTGTGTGTTTGGGTTTGGGAATGGGGCACGGCTGTGAGAAACAAGGGAACGCACCTTCTCCATTCAGGCCAAGAGAAAGAAGCCTGGAGACGATCTGCTTTTCACTTAAAGAACTCACTCTCTGAAGATCTGTTCGTTCAGAGGGGACAAGATGTGAGGGCAGGGAGGGATGTTGGGGTATTCGTAGGCCCTTCTTATGCCACACTTCTAGATTCAGACTCCGTGAATCTCCAGTGTAGGATAAAGAGTTGAGCCGAATGGACACTGGTTTATTGATATTTAGTTCAGTGAGCTGAAGTGATTTCACCATCCATCTGACTCAAATCTCAGCTGAGACTTTGTTGAACTTTTGCTTCTCATTTGAATGGATATTTGCAAAAGAGAAAACTAAGGAGAGGAAACATAAAGGTATCAAATCTGTAGCTGTAATTGACATCTGAAGGCACGAGGCTTCAGGCTGACACCATGTCCTGGAACATGGCATTGGGATCCACCACGTCCCATCACGACCAGTCAGGGCCATGGCTTGCCTGGAGTTCCATTTCTATTCCAGAAAGCAGCAGTATTTTAGGAACATGCGAATTTATATTGTAGGTCACAGAATTTAGGTTTAAATTCAAATACCTGGAGATTACTCTGGATATGTAAAATATGCCTCAAAACTGTGTCATATTAAAAGTGCATTTTCTTCTTCGAAAAAGAAGTCATATTTAAGATTTCCATGTCAACTGTAAGGGTCCAAGCAGTTTCTGCGGCATAAATGCAGGTTTCCATTCGTGGTTTAATGGTGCCTGGGTTGTAACAGAAAAGGTGTTTGGGCAAAAATAGTAAGGGAAAAATGATTCATATTTGACTTCTGTCTACATTAGGCCTGTTCAGGGGGATGGAATTTAGAAATCACACAATAAATATGAGACCAGAATGCTTGATTGAGGACTTGCTTTCATTTCTTCACTATCCTGAGCACAGGGACATGTGTTTTAAAGCCTTTAAAGGCATTTGTGAGAGGATATATATATATAGGCCATAAAAGGGATTACCTATCAAAAATAAGAATCAGTAAAGAATACAGCTGACTCGCAGGGAAAAAAAAACTCTTGCCAGTTTTAAATTGATCTCGGTTCTCTTTATTATTTTTAAAAATTTATTTACTTTTTTTTCCTTTTAATTGGAGTAAAATTGCTTTACAGTGTTGTGTTAGTTTCTGCTGTACAGTGAAGTGAATCAGCTATATGGATACCTATATCCCCTCCCTCTTGGACCTCCCTCCCACTCCCACCAATCCCACCCATCTAGGTCGTCACAGAGCACCGAGCTGAGCTCCCTGCGCTATACAGCAGGTTCCCACTAGCTATATTTTACACATCGTAGTGTATTTATGCCAAACCTAATCTCCCAATTCGTGCCACCCTCCCCTTCTCCCACTGTGTCCACATGTCTGTTCTCTACGTCTGCGTCTCTATTTCTGCCCTACAGATAGTATCATCTGTACCATTTTTCTAGATTCCACATATATGTGTTAATGTACAATATTTCTTTTTCTCTTTTTGGCTTACTTCACTCTGTATGATAGACTCTAGGTCCATCCACATCTCTACAAATGACCCAATTTCATTCCTTTTTATGGCTGAGTAATTGATCTTGGTTCTCTTTAAAAATGGACTTGGGGAGTTCCCTGGCTGTCCATTTCTTAAGCATCCAGTGGTTAGGACTTGCCGCTCTCACTGCCGTGGCCCTGGGCTCGGTCTGCGGTCGGGGAACTAAGATCCCGCAAGCCACGCAGCACGGCCGAGAAAAAAAAAGAACTTGGAAAAGATTATTTTTTTTTTACAAACTGTAATCGTGACCTTGCTTTGTTTCCATGTATTTAATTTTCCTGAAGAGGTATTTCAGAAGACAGCCTTTCTGGAAATGGTTTTTCCTCTATTACCCAGAATTGGACTGATGGTGCTTGCAGGAGTGGGGTTCCAACCTGTACTACGCATCAGCTGTTGGGCGTGGGTGTAGAAGGGACATCGTAACTGTACATCTGTATGTGGTCTGAGGCGGAAGGTCTGTTCCCTCCAGTAACCTTAACACACGAAGGGTCTGCCTTGCAGGTGGCTCGTTTCCCGGCCAGTAGCACGGTAGACAGGGCTTATTGTTTTAAAGGTAAAGCCGTCCCATCTATTCCTTGGCATCTGTACTAGGAAGTGCTGAAGGAATCCTTTTAGAGCTTTTGGCTCCCAGTACAGACAGACAGACAGACAGACACGTGCTTCTCTCAACCTGGCTGAGAGCATAACCCCAATGTCTGCCTCCGGAGTATGGATCTAGAGAAAGAAACTGCACTTTCCAATATATGCCAGTATCCTTCTAGATTCTTAGGTACCTCTGAGATGAGTATGCAGTCATTCACATTGTTGTAAAATTTAATTATTAAAAGAGCACTGTTCTTAAGCACGGTGTGCTTGCCTAGTACTCAGTGCAGCCCAAACAACTTTTCCAGATGGGTTACATGGAGTCAACTTCATCCAGGTTGTCTCTGCTATAGAAGTCATCCCTCACCGTATGTCCTTACATATTTTTCTTGTGAGCTCTGGAAAGTTACAGTACACTGTCTAATTCTGCCACTGTGCTATTTCTTTTATGCGCGCAGTGGGCAGACCTTTTGAAATTTGCCCTTTGCTTCTCCTCCCTCTCATAATTCAGTTTTTTCCTTATTCTTTTTTCTGATATTACTTGAGATTACTGGAAAGAATAGGATTATCTAGGACTGGATCTCCAGCCACCCTCAGCAACTCGAATCCCTGTGAAATGGCAGCTAACCTGGAGCTGGCCAACTCAAATGGAATCTTGATCTCCTTACATGTAAACTTCAGAAAACTCAAAAGGAGTGCTTTTAAAAATAGGTCTGCTTGCAGTACGAGAATTATTAGTATATATTACCAGGTAATACTGCTAACTTTAGTTGTGCTCAGATAGGCTTTCCTGTGGATCAGATACATTGAAATGAAAAATTATGAGGACCCAGTGCATTTGCTCATGGTACATCTATTTTATATTTATTCCTTACCTTTGACTTGGCTTGGTCTACAGTAGAATGTTCCAGAAATTTCATTGGGTCTGATGTCTCATTTGGCGCTAATTTATGAGTCTGCTTGGAGTGTTTCCTTGGGCTTCAGTTACATGCCTGCCATAAATTTTAATTACACTAATTAGACAGAGGTGGATGCTTAAGCCCAGTTGGATTCATAACCCTGTTCAGCTGCATCTGTCATTAGTTTTTTCAGTGACATGATTTGGCACCATTTTCCAATGCATTTTCAGGAAATTAGTTTTAAGTTAGAAAAGAACTTGCCTAATAAAGCTACTGACATTCAGCTATCTTCTTTACCTTCTTGGGGAACTGGGCTTGAGTAAAATGTGTGCATTTAAACTATAACTTGTATGTTCTTTCCTCTCCATGACTGTGGGTTATCCGATTGGTTTGGTACTTGAAGAAGGAGTCTTGCCCAGTCCTACAGCCAGGGTGACTAGTCCCGTGCTTATGTCTAGTTTAAGAAGGGCGTGGATTGGTGCAGGGCTGGCCGACAGCCCTTAACACGTGGACCAATGCCAGTTGACTGGCATTCTCTGCAGGAAGCACAGTGTTGAGAAGGATTCTGAAGTCTGGACCCAGCAGGAAGGATGCCAGCTTTGATCAGTGACATGTGCCCTGGGCACGGGACAGTGCAGTCTCAGAAGCACTCTTGCCATTCCTGTTTTACTGAGGATAATCCCATCCGTGCCTAATGCAAGCCTCTAAGAGCTCCAAGGCCAATTAGCATCCTCCAGACCAGGCTGGGCTGCCTGAAAGCAGAGGGTGTCAAACAAGCATCAAAAACTCCTAGAGGGCTTGTCAAAACCCAGGTTGCCCAACCCCAATCCGCAGAGTGTGGCATTCAGCAGATCTGGGGTGGGGCCTGAGGTTTGCATTTGTAACAAGCTCCTAGGTGGTGCTGAGGCTGCCAGTCAGGGACTCCACTTTGAGAACCACTGCCTTAGAGGCTAGAGGGCTATGTGCACCTGCCATTTAGCTGTCCTCACAGCTCTCTGTCACCTCAGAGAAGTCTTTGGATTTTGGTTTTGGGCCCGTGTGCCAATCTCTGTCCTCCACAGCACTGGGTTCTGGTCAGGTCTGGAGTTCCTTGTTTCTACCCGGAAATAGCCCTCATCCTTAGCCACAGGTAAACCTAAAGGGCTTAAAACATTCTACTCCTGGTATGAAAGGATGCTCTGAAAACACAAGTCACATCTCTTTCACTTACTCTGCATTCAGCACCACCTCAGGACACCAGTGTGTCTGTCAAGCGGGCACGCGGACATTAGGCCCACGGGGAGTGATGAGAGCCGTAGTTTTACACCTTGAGCATGGTCGTGCTGACACAGTGCAGCTGACCGGTTTGTATCCACCCAGATTACCCCACACCACATCCACTCTCACCAGGGCTGAGTCCTATTCTTTCATATCCTTGCTGGCGTGTTTATTCTCCGTTTCATGCATTTAGCTTTTGTTGAGTATCTACTCTGCCAGGCGTTTTGAATTGCATGTGTGGTCTAGGCCTCTGGCACGATACAGAATCCTGTGATGGGCGCATTTCTCTCCTGGGATTTTCTCAAGGCGGGCTCAGCAGTTAGGCACGGCAGAGAAGGGAGGAGGCCAGAAGCATCTCTCATGTGTGCCGCACGGTGTTTAGCTACTGCAGAGGGAGGGGCACAGAGAGAAATGAGCCGGCTCCATCCCACTCCAGAGCAGTACACAGAGGAAACAGCACCGTGCACGTGGGCGAGTTGGGGTCTGCCAGTGTTTTGGTCAGTTCTTTGAAACAAACATGACATGGTTACTGTCATCCTGAATCGCATAGGCTGGGGCATATGTCACAAAGGACTTACACATCATTTTTGTTACACCTCATTTCCAGATCCTTTATTTTTGTCGTGTGAGGTTTTACTCAGTGCAATCATGCCCGTATTTATCGGACTGAGTTTCTAGAATCCGTGTGATGGTGCTGAGGATGTGTGAAGACGATGTTTTTTCATCAAGCTCCTGGATTTTTCTGTGTCCCTGTCTCGCAGAGTCTCAAGTATCCAGAGGCAGCTGGCCCAGTTTGAGAGCGAGTCCTGGCCGGGCATGGCCGAGGCCGACAGGGACCGGCTGCAGCTCATCAAGGAGAAGGAGGCCCTGCTTCAGGAGCTGCAGCTCATCATCCAGCAGAGGAGGCCGGCGGAGGACGTGGCCCGGCTGGAGGAGGAGCGGCGGCGCCTGGAGGAGGAGCTCCAGCGCTCCCGGGCCACATCCGTGCAGGGTGCCACGGAAAGGTGGGCTGGCCGGGCGGGCGCGGCCGGCTTCCGGCGGAGGAGCAGCTGGCAAAGCCGAAGCCTTATTACTCAGGCAGCTACGGCCTGGTGGAAGGTGGAGGGAGCCGGTGCCTGCCGTCCGCAGGGGGTGCCCAGGGCTCGGAGGCTCCCGGTCCCTATTACAAGTGGGAGGTGGTCGAGAACCGGATGGAGTAAGGAACACCGGGGAACCCACCACTTAGACCCCGCCCACTCCCGCTGCAGGTGCCGGGTGCACCCGCCCCCTGTGTTTTCAGGACAGCGCCCAGGACAGGTGTCGGGTCTCCAGCCAACAGGGGGCCGGAGGCAGGTGGTGGTCGGCTCCGTGACCACGGAGGAACCTCGTTCCTGACATCAGCAGCATCTCCGTTTCCACAGTCTACCTCTTACTTTTATCTCCGACTTTGATTTCTCGCCAGCAAAGCCTGCCCTTTTGGCAGCAGGAAGTCTCCGCTCTCTCGCGTGTCTGTTTCTGAACGTGCGTCTCTTCAGTTGGTCTTGGGGCTCTTTCCCAGCGTGGGACACATGAAGCCAACACAGAGTCCTTTGTCCTCTGTTGCTCGCCCTTTCATTGTGTGCCCTGTCTCCTGGTTTGCATTTGCTGTGTGTGATCACAGATTGCTGTGTGATCACAGATTGCGTGGAAGGCTGGGTCTGCTTTCCACGTTGCACAGCTGTCAGAAGTTTGGGAATATTTGCTGAGCTTTGGAGAGCCCACCGCCCATTTGATAACATACTGGCTCCTTAAAATTCACTGTATTACCAGGATCATAAGCTGTATCTCTGTGAGCATTCTCTAGGTAGAGTTTAATAGTCACCTGAATTATTTGGTCAGTACAGATGCCCTTATAACGATTATTTCATCGAATGTTAGGACTGTCCTCTGTTTTTGCTGGGGGTTGTCTCTGCTTGGATGTTCATTGTTAATTGATAGACAGGTCTGTGTTGTGTCCTGAGGGGCTAATGTCAGCGCTGGAGGGAAGCAATGGTGATTGGAGAGTACAGTGCATAGGAATGGGCAGAGAGCATGTTAGTTGTGGTGGCGTGCCCTGTCCCCTCGCTCAAAATAAACCCAGAGCAACGGGACTATGAAATGGAAGTTTCATCTGTGCTCTTGTGCTTTTGTATCGTTTCAGCTTAACATCACCTTCCATTCTCCCCATGCTGTTCTCTTGTGTATGTTTCAGGTCAGAGGGCCTGGGAGTTCTGGTTGGTTTTCTCTTAAGGGGCAAGGACTCAGTCCCACGAACGCCACATGTCCACCACATGTACCAGGACCCCACACCCATGTACCCTTGAGTGTTTCTGCCCTCACCACGTGGAAATCCAGAGTGCAGGAGTGCTGTGGTCCCAGGGCACAAATCCATGGAACCCCACGGAGCTGGTTTTACCCTGATGCCTGGGTTCAGGGCCTGGGTCACCCAAGCTCGTTCACCTGACGGGGTCTCTTGTGGAACCAGCCTGGGAGCTGCATCCTGGGGCGCAGGGCCTTCAGCTGGGACTGAATTGGCCCCAGGTGTCTCCTGAATCTGGCACTACACGGCCTTGGGCAAGGAGGGCCGTGCACAGGTGCTAATAAGCACCTTTCCGGCCAGGTGATGGGGCCAAGTGCCCCATGAGTGTTCCCTCGGTGGTGACGTTCTGGGCCTAGCGGATGCAGGCCCGTTTCTCCCTGCCGCCTGGGGCCCAGAGGCGGGGGGCTTTCCCTGGGATCAGACTGAGGGCGTTAGAAGAGACCCGGTCTGGGAGGAGGGAGCCAGGCAGAAAGGTATGGAGGTACGCATCTCAGGGCTGACGTGTGCCAGCTGTCTGGCCAGGCCCAGTCTTTGCCCGCCTTGGTTTCAGTGGCATCACTGTCAGATGGAAAGTTTGAGCCAGGTTAGTGAGTGTTACTGGGGATTGGGGGGGATGTAAGTTTTTTCCTCTTTCAAAGGGAAGAGCAGTTGTTTTGTGGGGCGCCTACTTGGCCGTATGTTAGACTGCCATCATTTTGATTTGTAAACGAGAGCTGTTTTGTTCTAGAAGCAAACATATTCATTTGTACATTCACTTAATAGCTATTTATCGAGTGCCTGTCCATGTCGGGCTCTATTCTAGGCAGTGGGCGTAGTGCTGTGGGAAAAAATTTCATTTTAGAAAATAATGAAGTTGAGAAAAGTAGGTAGAAAACTACCTCCAACACTGTGGCAGTTTTTTAAATTTTATTTGTGTTTAATCTTTTAATTCTGTAGATTTTAGAACTGCACGTAGTTTTGCCTGGAAGGGGGCTTAGCATGAGGGAACCTGATTTGTTCCAAGGAATTCCAGTAGGTTACTGCATGCTGTGCATTTGTATCCATATTCTAGTCTAGTCTCCCATCCATCTGTTCATCCACCCACACCCATCCTCCCACACACCTCAGCCACCCATCCGTATGCCCATCTGCCTTCTGCTATCTGTCCATCCAATCCACCTGTTCACCTATCCGTCTGCCTGTCCCTCCTCCCACCCCTGCATCCGTCAGTCCATCCAGCCACCCACTCATTGATTTATCCATCCATCTTTCCACCCATCCATCCACGCATGCATGCATGCATGCATCCACCCACCCACCCATGCATTCATCCACCTATCCACCCATGTGCTGAACTTCTACAGTGTATCAGGCACTGTTCAGGCGGCCAGTGGCACATTTTTAAGCAAGACAAAAACAGTCTGTTATCTTGGTGTTTATGACCTTGGATGTGCTTTTTTAGAATTTAGTCACTGACACCTCAATCAGTTTGGGGGAATTTACAGTTGAATTTCTTGTTAGGAAAATATACTTGGCATCTTTGAAATCCACCAGTGGACTGTTTTTGTACCTACAGGATTCTACTTCAGGAAAAAAGAAACTGTCTCCTGATGCAGCTGGAAGAAGCCACCCGCATAACGTCCTATCTCCAGTCCCAGTTACAAAGGTGGGTAACTTGTTATCATCTTATAACGACGTGGCTGTGAACTTCACAGTTCCCTTTGGCTTGGTTTTCTCTCCTAGAACTTGGAACCTGCAGTGGTTGTAAACACTGGACAGGAAAGTGGATACACGATATTTTTAAGAGGAGCTGCTCATATATGATCCAAGGAATACGAGAACCAAATGTGAATTCAGAATAATGAATCATTTATCGAAGGATTTTGTAACTCACAGCATCAGGAGTGTATATATCCATCTACATAGATGCACACATACACTTTAAATTATTTCTTTTTAAGATATTCATTTTAATGAGGCATGAATATCTTTAAAATCTGATTTGGATGCTCAGTAAGAGCTCCAGTCTTCAAGCACTTACCATATCGTGAAGTGTAGTGTTAAGGGCTTTCTGTGTATTACTTTCTCAGTTCTCCCCCTCACAGTGCCTTGAGGCAGGAACCACTATCATCCCAGCGCCGGGTGAGAAGGTGGGAGGCTCGGAAAGGGCAAAGCCCTTGACCAAATGCATTCAGCTAATCTTGAGTGTGAGCTGGAACTTGAGCTCGAGCAAGAGCCCTTGACGTTAACCACTGCTCTCGACTGACATTCAAAGAAACAAAGGAAATATTTACGAAGGGGCGGGTGTGTGTGTGTGTGTGTGTGTGTGTGTGTGTGTGTGTGTGAGAGAGAGAGAGAGAGAGAGAGAGAGAGAGAGACGTGTGTGTGTGTGTGTGTGTGTGTGTGTGTGTGTGTGTGTGTGTCTTAAAACGCTCACAGGTGCTCAGAGGTGTTGAAGAGGCGCCGGGGTGAACGGGCCCGAGGCAGAGTTTCGCTCCTCTGGAGCAGACCGGAGGCATGACTCGCGGTGGGGACGGGCAGGCTCCAGCCGCGGGCTCCAGGCTGCTCTTCTCGTTTCAGCCTGTCCGCCAGCACCCTGACCATCTCCTCGGGGAGCAGCCGCGGCTCCCTGGCCTCCAGCCGGGGCTCGCTGGCCTCCAGCCCGGGCTCCCTGAGCTCTGTCAGCTTCACCGACATCTACGGCCTCCCGCAGTACGAGAAGCCCGACGCCGAGGGCGGCCCGCTCCTGCGCTTCGACCTCGTCCCCTTCGACTCCCTGGGCCGGGACGTCCCCTTGGCGGACGCCCCGGGCCCCGCGGGCCTCCACAAACAGAGGCGCTCCCTGGACACGCCGCAGTCCCTGGCGTCCCTGTCCTCGCGCTCCTCGCTGTCCTCGCTGTCCCCGCCCAGCTCGCCCTTGGACACGCCCTTCCTCCCGGCCTCACGAGACTCGCCCCTGGCGCAGCTCGGGGACGCCTTCGAGGTGGCGGGCGTGGGCGCCCTGGACAGGCTGCGCGCTCAGGCCTCCACCGTGGGGGACGAAGACCCGCCGGGCGCGGCGTCCCTGCCGCCGCACGGGTGCCCCGGGGACGGGGAAGGACCTCACGAGCGAGGACCGCAAGCGGCTGCCGCTCCCACGGCTGCAAGTACGTACTGATGGGTCCGGTGGGCGCCCCGGGGCGGGGGAGGAAAGGTCTCGAGTTCAGGGAGGAAGCCGTGCATCCACATAGAAGCCAGCTGGCTCTGCTGTGGCCTAATGAGCCCTCAGCTTAGGACCCTCCAGGGCAAGCGGAGGTCCGCGCGCCCCGGCCGCCCACCCGGCAGCCCGCTCGCGCGTTCTGCATGCTTCTGCCCTGGGTCCTTGAAATGTCATGGAAACTGGCAAAGTAGTCTTTCCCAGGCATTTGGCTTGTTTTCAGAATATACTTAATTTTCGAAAGTGAGACAGTTCCTCCACATTCGGAGGCTGCTAAAGAAGTACTCGGGCCTTAACTCTCCAGGGCGTGTGCCCAGATATAGCGTTGTGTGTGTGCCCGCCTCAGACCAGCACTGGGAATGCTGTCTGGCTGTGGCCTGGCAGAAATCTCTACTTCCGTTGGCCCTGTGACTTCATCTCTTCATCCTTTGTCCTTGTACTTTTTTTTTTTTTTTTTTAATTTATTTTTGGCTGCATTGGGTCTTCGTTGCTGTGCGTGGGTTTTCTCTAGTTGTGGCGAGCAGGGGCTACTCTTCATTGCGGCGCGCGGGCTTCTCATTGCGGTGGCTTCTCTTGTTGCGGAGCACGGGCTCTAAGTGTGTGGGCTTCAGTAGTTGTAGCACGCGGCCTCAGTAGCTGTGGCTCGCGGGCTCTAGAGCGCAGGCTCAGTAGTTGTGGCGCACGGGCTTAGTTGCTCCGCGGCATGTGGGATCTTCCGGGACCAGGGCTCAAACCCGTGTCCCCTGCATTGGCAGGCGGATTCTTAACTACTGTGCCACCAGGGAAGCCCTGTCCTTGTACTTTTCAAGGACAATTCTATCACGGAGGGAGTGAAAATATCAGTCCTTTCTACCGAATCGATTTCTCCGCTGCTCTTTAAATCCAGAAACATGTAACCATGAGAATTTCATCCGTCCAGTTGGTGTTAATTCAGCTTCTGCTTGGTGCCAGCGTCTGTCAGATTGTAGCCCACATGGAAAACCAGACTGCCGTTGTGGGGAGTATTTTGGCTGATGACTGGTGTACAAAGCAGAGTCTGGGCTTCACCCTCCTTATCTTCACCCCGAGTGCTTTTGTGAGCCAACCTCTAGCGACTTTAACTTCCTTAATTTTGAGAAAAGATCAGAACAGGCCTCTCATTCCTGAAGTTAAGCCCACTTAATTTTTATTTGCACAGCAAAAGTGTTTTTAGACATTCCATTTAGGCGAACACTAAATAATTTGTATAGCATAGTGGATCTCAACCAAGGGTGTTTTTGAACCCTGGAGATACTTGGCAGACATTTTCAGTTGTCACACTTTGGGGCTGGTGGGGTGCTACTGGCATCTGGTAGGTGGAGACCAGGGGCAGTGCTCAGCATCCTACAGTGCACAGCATGGTCCCCATCTTGGCTGGAATGATCCAGCCAAGATATCAAGAGTGCCGAGGCTGAGAAACCCTGGTCATGTACTGTTAAGCAGTCAGCAGCAAAAGGTGGAAATAAAACGTGAATACAAAACCAGGGTGATGTAGCAGAAATGGCTTCGAACTAGCAGCTTATACCCAGATGCTGTTCCCTGCCCTGTTGACTCACTAGCTGTGCGACCTTGAGCGCAACCTTAGATGGAGCTGAGTCTCAGCTTCTGTGCCCTTGAATGAGGTGATCTTTATGGGCTCTTCCATTCACCACCATTCTGTTACCTGTCGGGGTTTTTTTATCTATACCCACGCGGGTTATTATATATATGTAAGATAATAGTCACTTGTAGCATTTACGTGTTTAACCAGAGATCCATTATGTTCTGCGGCAGCCCCGGGCCTTTTTGGCATCTCTGTTATTTTGGTGTCTCTCCCTCTGCGTTTGCAAACACACCTTTCATATCCCCAGATACGTCATTTCTGTAATTCACATGTACAGGGGAACTTTATTCGCTTTGTTCTTTGTTGCAATCACAGGTTCAGTGCTCCATGTTTATTCAAAAAAGAAATTACAAAATAACTGAATCGTGCATCTGTTGCTTGAGCTTCCTCTTCTCAGTGTCCAGCCCCTCGTACCAACTTTTCTTTAAAGGCTGAGATACAAGAGCGTCTGTCTACTTATGCAGAAAATCCACACAAGGTCCAGCACCGCTTTTGGTCCAGGGGAAAGACTGGGTGGGAAGGGGAAGAGCTGACTTAATTTCTGACCCTGATTTCTTTATTTTTCTTTTCTACTTTGTGGTGGATGTTATAGTGCTTCAAGCTTAGACCGGGTGGTCTTTGCTTATGGTGTGGTCAGATACTGCCACCTGGTGGTACATTCATATATGACACTGGGTAGAATACAAAGTAGAGGTACTTGACTTAGCGAATGGGTCTTGGTAGGTGCTCTCACAGGGCTGGGTTGGGTGAGCAGCTTCAGGCATGGACACAAGGGTGACTCCTTGCCTCCCGTGATGCTTATGAAGCCTAGAGTCATCGCAGCTTCATAAAGTTGGCAAGGATCTCAGTACTCGTTATATTAACCCCACCCCTCATTTATGATGTCCGAGGTCACGTAGTTCCCTCCACTCTCCAGTCTGACTAAGAACAATACAGTCTAAGTTTGACTTAGGGAAGCTTTAGCGAGAAAAAGTTTTAGTAACATAAAATTCAGAATTGCCCATTGTGTTTTAAATCAACCTGAGGGGACAGAAGGTGGGGCAGGGGAGTGGGGAAATAAACTGTCATCTTTAACAGTTTTTACATGTTTACTACAATTTTATCTTCCCCACATTTTGAAAGTCAAATGTGTCATGATTTTGAAATCTGTTCCTATTTTCATTTCCCACTGGTATTTGCTAATATAAGTCGGTAAATATTTTAACCTTGTTCATTTGTTTATTGATGTTTTTTATTACATTCATACCCTGTTTAAAATTGTTGGCTTAAATTCTACAGTTTTTTCACTTTGTGCTTTTTTTTCTTTTTTATCTCTTTTCTCATGCGGCTCGACAGAAACGTTCACTGTAAGTGACCTTGGACTTCTCCTTCGCCTTGCTGGTCAGGCTGTGCCACATCTTTGTGCAGTGAATCAATGTATTTAGGATGGTCGGGGTGTGGCCAGGAAGGGCATAGCTCATAGCTGTGCTTTAATGTAGCTCAACAGTTGCTCTTATTATTGTTGTTGTTGTTTGAATGGTATTCATCCTGGCTATGAAAGTTGTGTAAGAACTTTTCTAAGAGCTTGACGTATTTTTTCCTTCTTGCGTTTTTTTCCCAGACTTTAACACTTTCATTATTTTAATATGCCAGCTGGCCGCTTTGCCCACGATGTGATTTTCCTTATACTTTCCTCCCTTTTGTCAAGCAACGTTGCTGTCCTTAGGTCTCAGTGTCTGTCTGTGTGTGTTTAATGATGGAAAGGTCTGAGGTTTATAAAATGAACGTGTGGAAGGTTGTTTATTCCTTACTTCACTGGCGTTGCTCCCCACTCTGCGTCTCGTTGCCTTGAAGCCCAAGAACAGATGGTTGCGGTGTGTACTGTGGGGTGTGCCGTGGGCTTTCTTTCTCACCCAGGGCAAGTGCTGACCGTACCTCCTTCTGTCAACTCCTGCATCCAGTTGCTCCATGAATGTGCTAAGCCCAGGATCACTGAGGATTGATTCCCCCATTTCCTTTCTCTCTTCATCCACTTTCATTGCAATGAGAGAAATTTTGGCAGTCACACCGTTGGGTTGCCTGGAAGTTAACTGGATCATTGTGCGGTGTTACTGAAAGGCATGTAGGGCTGAATGTCAGGGCTGGGAATGGAAGTAGTGAGCCGTTGTGTTTGCTGGGGTTCCATGGAGCAAACTGAGGGGCTCTATCTGCAGTTTAGAGCTGGAGGCTCTGGGTCCTTCCATGGGGCCGGGGTGACGAGCAGAGCTGGACTTGGGAGTCCTCGTCTACGATCTGAGAGTCAGTGCCTCTGGCCACCCCAGGACAGAGCCAGCTTCTGCCGCTGACTGAGGCGGAGCCGGTGGCCCCCACGCTGGGCGCTGCAGGCCTTTGAAAGGTCGGCTTTTGTCCGCAGTTAACATCGTGAGACCAAAGGCCACAGCCCTGTCTGTTTTGTACCCCGATGATTATATTGGGGTTTAATTGTTCTGTGAATAATAAATTGGTTGAACAGAGAGATGGTCATTGGTGGACTCGCTGTTTCCCTCAATTCAGGTGTGCACAGGTGTCTAGATTTTCAATTTCTAGAGCTTAGGTGGCCGGAGAATATAGAAAGACAAGAGGGACCTGCATTATTAACAAGAGGCATTGTGATGCCAGAGTGAGGCTCAGTTTGGGGCTTCATGCTTTAAGCGTGTGTTCTAACCATGTGTGCCTCTCTCCGAAGCGTTGAGGTTCCTGTGTCCATCGTCACATTTAGCAGCGGGAGACGGCATGCCTGTTTCTGTTGCTTTTGTTAAAAGAAACTTGTTGCTGTGAGGGAAGGAGTAGAAAGAGTTGATGAAATGGTAAAAGGGAAGATGTCAGTGGTTGTCTTTGGCTCTTGGTTACAATAGATACGAGGCAAAAATAAGCTGCCCATTGATGGTCCTTTCTAATCCCAGGAGACAGTTCTGGAAGCCAGTGTGGCCCCAGGGCTGCTGAGGAGGACGCTGCAGTTAGAGCGGCAGAGGGGTCACGGAGACGTTGGCAAAGGCCCAGTCTGGGTGCATCTGTGTCCTCTGACTCGAAAGTCACTCCGTTTTGTTGGGGGTTATTTGATGATTTTTAAAAACTCTCTTTTCTGATTATAAAGCAGTGTAGCCTGTGTTCCTTGTATAAAGTATGGAGAATACCAAGCAGCGTCAAGGAGGAAACACCCCCCACCTGATTCTCGGAGAGCGCGCTGCCGTCCACGTGCAGGCAAAATCTCTCTCCAGGCTTTCCCGTGTGACACTCTCTCAAAGGGCCACGCCAAGGGCCTTCCCGCCACCTTCTGACCTGTGCGCTCATTAAGGAGGTGAAGGGAGATTGATGATCATTTAAAGAGCTTTTAAAGAAGTAGCCAGAAGCCTGTTTCTTCCATTTTCCAATATAAGAAAAGACTCGAGCAGAGTGCATGTAAACACACATCTGCACACGTGCTGGCCTGTCTCTGCCACTTCGTGCCTTTGTCTCTGCTCTGCCCTGGGCTCCCGCACTGTCGCCTCCTGAGCCCGGCCGTGTCTCTCGCCTGCAGCAGCGACCCCCCGAGAAGACAGCGCCCAGAGGCTGGAGCGGAGAGCGCGCTGCGTGTCCGCCTGCCTGTCCGATTACTCGCTGGCCAGCGACAGCGGCGTGTTTGAACCTCCCACCAAGAGGTTAGAAGCTGACCTTCTCCCCTGCCTGGGCTGACTTCCCAGAAGGCGCCCCTGCCGAGACCTGTCTGGCTTGACACTCTGTGTGTCGCCGGGGTGCAGCTCTTCTGGCTTCTCTCCATGCGGGAGGGGCCCTGAGCATCCCCACAGGCCCCCTCTGCTCCCAGGTGGCGTCTGGGGACTGGCCTGGCTTCGGGCATCTAGGATGACTGCTTTCTCTCCGGCCCTGGGGGTTGGAAGGCTTGAGCCCGGTAGAGCCGGAAAAGGAGAACGAGTGCGCGAGGGAGACCTGCTTTTCTAGAAAGGACGTTCACTAGAAATGGATGTTTCCCCCGTCCCCTTTCCTTAGCTGGAAGAATCACTTTGCAAGGACAAAACCCCTTGTGGGCTTTATTTTGAGACCTTTGATATCATTTTTTCAGCTCAGATATCTGTATACATTTCACTTATCGCCAACTTTTTTTTTTTTTTTTTTTTTTTTTTTTTTTTTTTTTTTTTTTTTTTTTTTTTTTTTTTTTTTTTTTTTTTTTTTTTTTTTTTTTTTTTTTTTTTTTTTTTTTTTTTTTTTTTTTTTTTTTTTTTTTTTTTTTTTTTTTTTTTTTTTTTTTTTTTTTGGCTGCGCTGCTCAGCTTGCGGGATCTTAGTTCCCTGACCAGGGATCGCCCCCGCGCCCGCTGCAGTGGAAGCGCGGAGTCTTAACCACTGGACCGCCAGGGAAGTCCCCCCTGCAAAGCTTTTAAGAGTATATGTTTTTGATCTTTGTCATAAATATCACATGTGGTTTTGAGAGGTATTTTCTCAAAAAGGCCACTTCGTCAGCAGGTACCCTGGGAGGTGACGTCATGGATCCTGGGGACCTGCCGTGCCCTGCCAGTCACTTAAAGCATTTATTTATGTCGCAACTTAATAAAGCCCTTCTCAGTAAGAAGCACCCCTAGTGTGAGAGAGCTTCTGCCAAGCCCGAGATAACCAGGCCCCCTCGGAATAACGCGGTGCCTTTCCGACTGTGTTCAGGAGTGAGGATGCTGACGAGCCTGCGCGTGGAGACGCTTGCGGTAACGAGGGGCCCCAGATCCATGTTGGATTTTTGTGAGTACAGAAGACTCCTTCCCTGTTGCTTGTAAAGACGATGGGTAGATTGGGGCCCGCCCGGCGACTCACACCTCCACACACAGGCCAGGAGGGATGGAGGGACCCGCGTGATCCAGCTGCTGCTCCCTGGCCTGGGTGCCCCCGGGCCCATCTCAGTGGTCTCAGGTGAAGGGACAGAGGTGATGGGAAGGAGAGATGGGCAAGAGCGGCTCCATTGCCGTCCTCCAACAGCGAGTCACAGCCGGGGACTCTCACCCCACGGGCACAGTCAGGCCCTTGGGGAAGTTCCCGCCGGAGCTGGGGTAGCCGGGTGCTGTGCAACACTAAGCGTTCTGGTTTCTAGCTACAGTGTCTAGAAAGGCAGTACCCAGCAGTGTTCAGACGAACAAGGAAGGATGTTCACATCCCAGCAGCTTTCTTTTGCTCACTCTTGTCATCCTAGTGTTTCTCGGCACTCGTGACATTCGGGCTGGGTTACTCTCGGTGGGGGGCCGTGCTGTGCCCTCTGACGTGTTGAGCAGCAGCCCTGGCCTCCACCCACTACACGCAGTAGCCCCCCTCCACTCAGTGTGACAGTAAGAAACGCCTCTAGACTTTGCACAGGTCCCCTGGGGGTGGGGTGAGGACCACTGCAGTAGTTCAAGCAGGATTTCTGCACCGTGGGGCATTTGCAGTCTGTGAACATGCATTTTATTTTCTAGGCACGACAGTGCCAGCGAGTGTCTCCTCGTGAACGTGCTCCAACTGAAGAACTTTGCCGGGCTGGTGGTGAAGGAAGACTGCAAAATGTAAGCTCCCGCGCCAGTGGGGGCCGTGTCCTCCCCCCGGGCCCTTGTCCACACGGCACCACTGGCTGACCTGCTGCACGTGGCAGTTTGGGGAGGGAAAAGACTGTCTTGGAACCTGAATTTACAATAAAACGCCAGGGAGTGTCTGTCTGAAATCTAAAGGATTGTAAGTTTTAAGAAGAGGCTGGTTTATTATTTGAGGCAGGTGGAGTTACTGGAGCCAGGCTGGTTATGTGCTGTGGCCATGCTGACAAAGTGCCGGGTGCCCATCATTGGCAGCGTTAGGGCTTAAAACGTCCATTCTGGTCACAAGGCTGGTGGCGACACAGCCACACTCGGCTCTTGCGATCTGATGAGGTGCCTGAAGAGGCCTCAGGCTGGGCTCAGGCATCCTTGTCCGAGCAGGGAGAAGGAAATCTGTGTTGTCCCCAGTGGGGAGATGGGTGCCCGATGAGGGTGTGAGGTCCCACTTACCCTGGCGGGTGAACCCACCGGTGATGGGTGTTCAGGCCCGACGGTGCCCTCCCCTTCCGTGAGTCGTCTTTGTAAACTGGCCTCCTGAAGGCCTTGGAAGCAGCCTGGTTTTCAGCGGCTGAGGGTTCGCCCTGGGATTCTGCTCGCCCTGATGTGTACTTCACTCCACTGATGCGGGAGCTTCTCCTGGGTGCTGGCTTCCACGCTGGGGGTGGATAGGGCCGGGAGCCCAGCCCGGCGGGTGCCTGGGTGGGCGAGCAGTCTGAGAGGCAAGGCAGGTAGAGCTTGGAGAGGGAGCCAGGGGGCCGTGGAGAGATCAGTGCAGGTGTTTTCCCACAAAGATGGTAAAAGCAGAACCTCTGTTTGCGTCCCCCTGAAGTCCTAACCACTGACTTGGAAGTCTTCTCTTTGTGATTGGGTTTTTCCCCCTGATCTCCAGGGGCACGTAAGTCCTTTGGGCTTACTCTTAGTTGAGAAAAGGATCTTTTCCAAAAGACATTAAAATTCTGCACATGGGCAGTGGAACAGGGCGGCGTATGTGCACACGTATGTGGTCCATGCGTGTCACGTGCAGATGTGTCAGTAAGCGCCGCCTCTGTCTGCTTTTTCCTTCCTCTCTTGGTTCCAGACACATCCGCGTCTATTTGCCCCCGCTTGACTCCGGCACGCCAAACACTTACTGCTCTAAGGCTCTGGAATTGCAAGCCCCCTTGATATTTAATGAAGTTTTCAGAATCCCTGTGCATTCAAGCATGGTGACGTTGAAGTCCCTTCAGTTATACGTGTGCTCAGTGAATCCGCAGCTGCAGGAAGAACTGCTGGTACGGCGCCCTCCTCACCCTCTCCCCCTCCCTCCCCTCCTTCCGGTGTCCTGATGTCAAGCGATCTCTGTAGCCGGGAGGACAGAAAGGGATGATAAGACCCCTTATCTTGTCAAGTGTTCTGTAATTTAAATATATTATCTCAGCTAATACTTGCAAAACTCCTATGCAACGGCTTCTGCATTATCCCTGTCTTGCGTTGAGAAATTTGGTAGATAGAAGTATAGGATGGTCACTGAAATTTGAATTTCAAATAAACTATGGATGCCTTTTAGTGTAAGTATGTCCCATGTAATATCTGGGACATACCTCTATTTTAAAAAAATCTGTTTATTTGAAATTGCAGTTCACCCAGATGCCCTCTATTTTATCTGGCAACCTTATAACTGGGCAGGTCAGCAGTCCGTCTTCACCCTGGCCAGCCAGTGCAGGGCCAGGAGCTTGGAAGCCAGGGTGCTTTCTTCCCAAGTTTGGAATTTTCCCCCTTGGTCTCACCCCTTCAGCGGCAGAATTAAAGATTGGAGAGTTCCACCAATCCTCTCTCTCTCTTTTTTTTGGGGGGGGGGGGCTGCCTGGGAATGCCATGGGGTGGGTCCGGAAGTGTAGACCGGTGGTGGGGCAGCCTCAGGAGAGACTGAACTACAGAAAAGCAAGGGCACAAAACACCCATGCGTTATGGCAAAAATGGTTTGTTTTTGAACCACAATTTGCTCAGTTTGTAATTTTTTTTTGGGGGGGGGGGGCGGGGTTATTTATTTATTTATATTATTTTACACCAGTCCTCTGTTTTTTCAAAAATTCCTGCTAGAATCAGCGGCTCTTTGAGTGGCAGATCCTGAGCCTGACCCACCATTCCATGTCGTCCATTCTCTGCCCCTGTTCCCCTTCTAGCACTTTCTGATTGGGCTGAACAAGTAAGCGCGGAGCCACCCCCATTACGATCCTTTTCGATGACTTTCATTTTACTGCAGTCCTTTGAATAGCAGTGACACATTGTATGGCCTTTCTGCTTAAGATTAAAGGGTGACTTTGATGCCCATTGGTTGTTAAAGTGTAGTCATTCAGGGCCTGTTCGGCTTTTTTTTTTTTTTTTTTAAACACCACACAGGGCATTGCTCAGATTAACTTGGCTGATTACGATGGTTCGAGCGAGATGCAGCTGCGCTGGTACTCGGTGCAGGTGTTCACCGGCCCCGAGCCCCCCCGGCGGGAGGATGAGCGGCTGGGACACAGCGACTCCCGGGACCCTGCGCCCGCCACGTCTGGAAAGACAGTAGGTGGCCTGGCTTTGAGACGGGCTTTTCCTGGGGACATTGTTTCTAAGAAACGCGTGTAGACTTAGTCTTAGAACACAGTGGCAACGAAGAAGCAGGGTTTCAAGGGAAGTAATAAAAACGGACTATAGTGATGTACGTGGCCATTCATGGTAATGTTCATGATCACGAGTGATGCGTTGGTTGCTTTAAAATTTGAGTCCTCAGAGCCACATGGAAAGGCCAAGTTACTGTCTTGCTGCCAGCCGGGGGTGAGCCGCTTCCCCGCTGGAGAGCAGCCGGGGACGGCCGCCAGCCCGGCAGCAGGGATGCTCCCCGCGGGCCGTGCACGCGCCACTTTCCTCTTTGCCGCCCGCACGCCGCTGGCCTCGGCTGCTTCTTAGCAACGTCCCTTTGGTCCTGTAGGACGCGGTGACAGTGCTGCTGGCGAGAACCACGGCCCAGCTGCAGGCGGTGGAGAGAGAGCTGGCCGAGGAGCGGGTGAAGCTGGAATACACGGAGGAGGAGGTCGTGGAGATGGAGCGCAGGGCGGAGCAGGCCGAGGCTGTGTCCGAGAGGTGAGCGCGGCCAGCAGCCCCTCGGGGGAGAGGCCGCCGGGGTGTTCGTCAGGCGCCACGCTGCATAGAATGTGTGCGGCGGGCTCTTCGGTACCTTTGCCCAGAAGTCGGGATTCTCACGGGGGATCGTATGCCAGTCGGCACGAGGGCAGTACATTGACCCCAGCTCTACGCGTAGGCTTTTCACCTTTCCCTCTGTCTCCTGACGAGTTTCTCTTAAAGGGGGGGACTATTGAGGGACTCCCTCTGCCCAGAGTGAACACAATAGGGCCCTTTAAGTTTTGTTTTTTCCTTATTAACTGCTTTATTGGGATATAATCTCCCTACCATACAGTTCACTCATTAAGTGGACAGTTCGGTGGTTTTTGGTACAGGCACAGAGCTGTGCCCCCAACATCACACTCAAGTTGAGGGCATTTTCGTCGTGCCGAAAGGAAACCCCATACCCATTACCAGTCCGCCCAGTCCTTGCAGCCCCTGGCAACTGTCCGTCTGCGTGCCATCTCCAGGGATTTGCCTGTCCTGGGCCTTTCTTGTAAATGGAATCATGCGATGCCCCTTTACGTCTTCCCCGGAGCAGCCCGTGGGTGAACGCTTGACCCAGGGCAGACATGTCTGCAGTAGAGGAATAGCTCAGATGGGCAGGCACCGCGAGGGAATCGCTTCCCGGCGGGTCCTTTCCGGCAGCACTTTCGTGTTGCCTTACTTCCACGGTTTTCCATAAAGAGCATCATGTTTCCAAAGCTTGCTACTTCTTCCTAATAGCTTTCTCTGGGTTTATTTTCAAGAGGAATTTATTTCCGAAAGGGAGAGTGCACGGCAGAGGGGGAAGGGTGTGTGTTCAGGGATGGGCAGGAGGCTGGGCGGGCTCGGGGAGAGGGGGGTTCCGGGATGCTGGCATCTTCAGCGGCTGCAGTTGGGCGTTACAGACAGACAGATCCTCTCAATGAAAGGCCTTGTAGCTCTGTCTTCCCTACGAAACAGAACTGCCTTTCATTTTATGAGAAAAGCAACCGTCTTCAGTCACTGGAAGCAAATATTGGGTGTCTCTGCTGCTGTGCTCTGAGTGCAGCAGTAAAGTCAGTGCCCTGATGAATGTTTTGGGGGCTTTTGCCATGCCCGCCTTCAGGAGTTGGCAAGCCGACTCGCTGGACAGTGGCTGTAGCAGCTGCGCCCAGACCAGCCCCCCACACCCAGAGCCCTGCTGCGTTGGTGTCAGCTCCATCCATGGACACACGTTTGCTGGCCAGGCAGACCCTTACGGCCCGGAGAAACTTCAGCCCCCACCTCTGAAGGTAAGCAGAAAAGGACAAAGGATTTCGCGGAGCCCCTGATGTTTTGCCTCACAGCTCCAGGTGCTGCCCTGGAAGGAGGGGCTTTGTGCCCTACGCGAGAGAATTGAAGTGAGTGGCCTCAGATCTGTAAACAGCAGGTACCATGGAAACGTCTGTCTACTTTAAATTAAAAGGAAAGGACAACTAAACGGGGTGGATTTTTACTCCTTCATGTGCCATCTTCAGGGCCGTGTGTGGCTCAGGGTGTTTTGTGGGTCCCTAACGTTTTGGGCGCTTGTCGTTTTTCTCCGTTTCTGACATTAAGAGCAGTGAAGCATCCTTTTGGCCCTTCTGTTCACCTGATCCTAGTTGTGCCCATCACCGTATCTCCACTGGGGAAATCTTTCAGGTTTGTGGTGACAAATGTCTAAGGAACGCAGTGGGGTTGGGAGACACTGTATCAGTGCTCGATTGCAACTTTGTTTCCCAACTCTTCAACTCATCAGAACGTCTACCACCACAGCCCCTGATCTCAGTCCAAAACACAGGTCCTGAGAGAAGTGAGAGCTGCCTGCTTGCAGCCTTCCGCACTGCAGCCCATGCAGTGCCTCGGGTGGAGAGATGTTCGGGGTGCGACTGCCGGTCATGGCCATTATTCCTCTTTCTAAGAGTTTGACAAGCGTTGGCCCACGTCAGGGGCAGTAGCTGTGGGAGGCTAGCTTGGTGCGTCCTCCTCCCTCAACTTTTAATTTTGAAGCACTTCAGATCTACAGAGAAGTTGCTAGAATAGTACAACACATACTCGTATCCCCTTCACCTAGACTCCCCAGTGGTTAGTTCTTCACCACATTTGCATTATCTCTTTCCATGTGCATGTGGTAGCTGCCAGGCATTGCAGATGCAACAGCAAAGTAACAAATGGAAAGTCCTGCCCTGTGGGTAGCAGACAGGGTAAACCAGTAAAATAGAGCAGCGTTTGAGATCGTCAAAGGGGCTACTGAAGAATGAGATGGTAGGGAAGCAGGGTTTGCATTTTTAGAAAGATTTACCATTTTAGAAAGGGTTACATTTAGAAATGTAAATTGGTATCTACAAACATCAGGACTGTAAAATGGTGCAGCCGCTATAGCAAACAGTATGGAGTTTCCTCAAAAAATTAAAACTAGGGACTTCCCTGGTGGCGCAGTGGTTAAGAATCCACCTATCAATGCAGGGGACACGGGTTCAAGCCCTGGTCCGGGAAGATCCCACATGCCGCGGAGCAACTAAGCCCGTGAGCCACACGGCCCGCGTGCCCATGCTCGGCAACAAAAACAAGCCACGGCGATGAGAAGCCCGCACATCGCAACGAAGAGTAGCCCCTGCTCGCTGCAACTAGAGAAAGCCTGTGTGCAGCGCCTGTGCGCAGCAGTACAGACCCAATGTAGCCAAAAATAAATAAATCTATTTACAAAAAAAATTAAAAATAGCATTACCATGTGATCCAGCACTTCCACTTCTGGACGTACGTCCAAAAGAGCTGAAAGCAGGTCTCCAAGAGATACTTGCACATCCACGTTCATAGCAGCATTATTCACAGTAGCCAAGAGGTGGAAGCAGCCCATGTGTCCATTGACAGCTGAATGGATAAGGAAAAAGTGGTATATATGTACTATGGAATATTAGCCTTGAAAAGGAAGGAAGTCACGTCACAGGCTACAACATGGATGAAGCTTGAAGACACTGTGCGAAGTGAAATAAGCCAGTCACAAAAGAATGAATCCTATACGATTCCACTTATATGAGATTCCTAAAGTAATTAAATTCATAGAGATAGAAAGTAGAATGGTGGTTACCAGGGGCTAGAGATGGGGAAATGGGGAGTTGTTGAATGGGGACAGAGTTCGGTTTGGGAAGGTGAAAAAATTCTAGAGATCTCTTCCACAACAATGTAAGTATGTTTAATACTACTGAACTGCACATTGAAAAATGGTTACAATGGTAAATTTTACTTATTTATTTATTGTTGGCTGCGTTGGGTCTTCGTTGCTGCGTGTGGGCTTTCTTTAGTTGTGGAGAGCAGCTACTCTTCGTTGTGATGTGCAGGCTTCTCATTGTGGTGGCTTCTCTTATTGTGGACTGTGGGCTCTAGGCGCGCAGGCTTCAGTAGTTGTGGCGCGCAGGCTCAGTAGTTGTGGTGCACGGGCTTAGTTGCTCCGCGGCATGTGGGATCTTCCCGGACCAGGGCTCAAACCCGTGTCCCCTGCATTGGCGGGTGGATTCTTAACCACTGCTCCACCAGGGAAGTCCATGATGGTTAATTTTATGTACTTTTTATAATAGAAATGAAAGGTCATAGAAGTCTCACTGAGAAGGCAGTTTTTGAGCAAAGTCCTTAAGGAAGGAGTCTGGGAGCCTTGTGTGGGGCTGGGGATGGGCATTCAGGTGCAGGGAGCTGCAAGTGCGGGTGGGGTCGGGGTAAGGAGGCATCAGAGCTGAGGACAGAGGGAGTCAAGGGGCCACATCATATAGGGCCTACTCAGGACTCTTGCTTTTTCTCTGAGAGCATTGGAAAACTGGTGGATAGTTTTGAACCCAGGGGTGATGTGATCTGACTCACTTTTTAAATTTTTTCCTAGAATAATTTATTGACATGAAATTCTCATAAAATGAACCCTTTCAAAGTGAACATTTCAGTGAGTTTGAATACATTTACAATGTTGTGCAACCACCACTTCTCTCTGGTACCAAGACGTTTCTTTCACCCCAAAGTAAAACCCCATAACCATTAGCATTCACTCTCCCTTATCTCTCCCCGACCCCTGGCAACCACCAATCTGCTTTGTTTCTATGGATTTGCCAATTCTGGTTGTTTTGTGTGAATGGAATCATCCAGGGTTTAAAAGATCAGACTCCAGGGGATTGTAGCCAGGATGACAGAGTAGGGAAGAGCTCACCTCCACCCACAGGTGTACCAAAAGTACGGCTGCAGTTGACCCTTGAGAAACGCAGGGGTTAAGGGTGCTGACCCACCTCACAGTTGAAAATCTGCATTTGGGAGTTTTTTTTTTTTTTTTTTTTTAACACCTAAAGGAACTAGAAAAAGAAGAACAAATAAGATCCAAAGTTAGTAGAAGGAAAGAAAGAAAGATCAGAGCAGAAATTAATGAAAGAGACTAAAAAGAACAATAGAAAATATCAGTGAAACTAAGAAGTGGTTCTTTGAAAAGATAAACAAAATTGGTAAACCTTTAGACTCATCAAGAAAAAAAGAGAGCCTAGATAAATAAAATCAGAAATGAAAAAAAGAGGGGACTTCCCTGGTGGTCCAGTGGTTAAGACTCACAGACTGCATGGCATAGCAAAAAAAAAGGAAACGAAAAAAAGAAGTTACAACTGACACCACAGAAATACAAAGGATCATAAGAGAGTACTATGAACAGTTGTATGCCAGTAAACTGGACAACCTAGAAGAAGTGGATGAATTCCTAGAAACATACAATTTCCCAAAACTGAATCAGAAAGAAATAGAAAATATGAACAGACCAATTATTAGTAATGAAACTGAATCAGTAATTTAAAAACTCCCGACAAACAAAAGTTCAGGATCAGCTAGCTTCACAGGTGAATTCTACCAAACATTTAAAGAAGAGTTAACACTCATTCTTCTCAAACTATTTCCAAAAATTGAAATGGAAGGAGTGCTTCTGAACTCATTCTATGAGGCCATCATCACCCCGACCAAAACCAAAGACACCACAAAAAAATAAAGCTACAGGCCAATATCACTCACGAACATAGATGCAAAAATGCTCAACAGGATACTAGCAAACCATGCTCAAGTGGGATTTATCCCAGTGATGCAAGGATTGTTCAGTATCCACAAATCAATCTAAGAGATATACACCATGTTACCAAATTGAAGAATAAAAATCAAGATCATGTCAGTAGATGCAGAAAAAGCTTTTGACAAAATTCAGCATCCATTTATGATAAAAGATCTCCAGAAAGTGGGTATAGAGGGAACATAACTCGACCATATATGGCCATATGTGATAAGCTCACAGCTATCATCATATTCAATGGTGAAAAGCTGAAAGCATTTTCTCTAAGATCAGGAGCAAGGCCCACTCTCGCCACTTTTATTCAACATAGTATTGGAATCACTAGCCACAGCAATCAGACAAGAGAAAGAAGTAAAAGGAATCCATATTGGAAAGGAAGAAGTAAAACTGTCACTGTTTGCAGGTGACATGATACTGTACATAGAAAATCCTAAAGACGCGACCAAAAATCTAGACCTCATCAGTGAATTCAGTAAAGTGGCAACATTTAAAGTTAAGGGATATAAAATTAATATACAGAAATCATCTGCAGTTCTATACACTAACAATGAACTATCAGAAAGAGAAATTAAAAAAATAATTCAGTTTACAGTTGCATCAAAAAGAATAAAATACCCAGGAAGAAATCTAACCAAGGAGGTAAAAGACCTGTACTCAGAAAAGTGTTAAGTCATTGATGACAGAAATTGAAGACAACACAAACAAATGGAAAGATACACCATGCTCATGGATTGGAAGAATTAATGTTAAAATGACCATACTACCCAAGCCAATCCACAGATTGAATGCAATACCTATCAAAATACCAAAGGCATTTTTCACAGAACTAGAAAAATTAATCCAAAAACTGTATGGAAACACAAAAGACCCTGAATAGCCAAAACAACCTTGAGGAAGAAGAATAGAGCTGGCGGTATCATGCTCCCTGATTTCAAACTGTACTACAAAGCTACAGTAATCAAAGCAGCATGCTACTGGCACACACAAAAAAAGACACATGGGTCAATGGAACAGAGCAGAGAGCCCAGAGATAAACCCACACTTATATAATCAACTAATCTATGATGAAGGACGTGAGAAAACACAGAGGGGAAATGACAGCCTCTTCAGTAAATGGTGTTGGGAAAACTGGACAGCTACATACAAAAGAATCAAACTGGACTACTTTCCCATTCAATTTTAAAATGTTTAAAGACTTAAATGTAAGATCTGAAACCATAAAACTCCTAGAAGAAAGCATAGGTAGGTATGCTCTTGGACATCAGTCTTAGCAATGTATTTTAGGATATCTCTCCTCAGGCAAGGGAAACAAACAAACAAACAAACAAAAAACAAATGAGACTTTATCAAATTAAAACGCTATTTCACAGTGAAGGAAACTATCAATAAAACAGAAATGCAGCCTGCTGAATGGGAGAAGATAGTTGCAAACGTTATATCCAACGAGGGGTTAATATCCAAACTATACAGAAAACTCAGACAACTCAACATCACAAAAACAAGCAACCTGATTAAAAACTAGGCAGAGGACTTGAATAGACATTTTTCCAAAGAAGACATTCAGATGGCCAACAGACACATGAAAAGATGCTCAGTGTCACTAATCATTAGGGAAATGCAAATCAGAACCACAATGATGTATCACCTCATACTTGTTAGAATGGCTCTCATCAAAAAGACAACAAATAACAAACATTGGAGAGGATGTAGAGAAAAGGGAACCGTTGTGCACTGTTGGTGGGAATGTAAATTGGTGTCACCACTGTGGAAAACAGTAAGCAGGTTTTTCAAAAAGTTAAAAGTTGAACTGCCACACCATCTTGCAGTTCCACTTCTGGGTATTTTTCTGAAGAAAGTAAAAACGCTAGTTAGAAAAGATATATGAACCCCTTTACTTATTACAGCATTATTTACAATAGCCAAGATGTGGAAACAACCTAAGTGTCCATTGTCAATAGATGAATGGGTAAAAAAGATGGGGTATATATGTGTGTATACATGTATACACGCAGACACACACATATATATACATACATATGTATATACATAATATGCAGTGAAATACTGGCCATAAAGAAGAAGGAAATCTTGCCATTTACAGTAGCACAGATGGACCTAGAGAGTATTATGCTAAATAAGTTGGAGAAAGAGAAATAGTGCATGATTTCGCTTATATGTAGAATTCAAAACAAAACAAAACAAATGAACAGCCATAACAAAACAGAAACAGACTCATAACTACAGAGAACAAACTGGTGGTTGCCAGGGGGGTTGAGGGGGTGGGGATGAGGGAAATAAGTGATGGAGATTAAGAGGTACAAACTTCCAGTTATAAAATAAGTAAGTCATGGGGATGTCCTGTACAGCATAGGATATAAGGTCAATAATATTGTGTTAACTCTGTATGGTGACAGTCGGTAACTAGTTATCATGGTGATCGTTTTGTAATGTATTAAAATATGTAATCAGTTTGTTGAACACCTGAAGCTAATATAACATAGTAAATCAATTATGCTTCAGTAAAAGTTAATGAATGAATGGCTCATACAGCACGTGGCCTCTTGTGACTGGCCTTTCACTCAGCCTAATGTCTCCAAGGTACATCAGACTGTAGTATCTACCAGCACTCCCTCCTTCTCATCGCTTGCGTGAGTAGCCACGTTTTGTTTATCTTCTCATCCGCCCGTGGATGTTTGGATTACTTCCACCTTTTGGCTGTTTGAGTAAGGCTGCTGTGAACATTTGTGTGCAAGTATTTGTTTGAACACCTGTTTTCAGGTCTTTTTGGTATACACCTAGGAGTGGAATTGCTGGGTCTGACTTCGGTTTTTACCAGGATGTCCCTGGTGCTGTGTTGAGAAAGGTTTGAAGGGAGGAGGGAGGCGTGGAATCCAGGAGACGGGTGAGAAGCCTCCTGCGCTAATCAGGCGCAAGACGATGGTGACCCCGATGGAGGGTTGGTGATAGGAGGTCAAAACATGCTTAATCTCGAACACAGAGCCAACAGGATTTAATCTTGGACCAGCTATAGGGTGTATGAAAGAGAGCTGGGTCCAGAATGACACGAACCCTTTTTTTGCTGGAACAAATGGGAAAGTAGAGATCCTTGGCAGAGGGAATATCAGAAATCCCATTTTGGACGTGTTAAGTGTGAGACGCCAGTTAGAGCTCCAGTGGCAACGGCAGGGTTCTTTGGTGACTCCACTAATTTAATGCTTGTGTTCTAGAAAGAGTCGTGGTAAACAATAAATTACTATCTAGGTTGATAAGGAAACCAACACAGAAGATCTCTTCCCGGAAGAGGTGGCGAGTCTGCCGAAGGAGAGGCCTGGCCGCAGGGCCCGCGGCTCGCCCTTCACGCGGAGCAGCACCATTGTCCGTTCCCAGACTTTCTCGCCCGGAGCGCGAAGCCAGTACGTTTGCAGAGTAAGTCGGTAGTCCTTTGCCACCTGCCTGGAAGGATTCTTCATTGGTCGCGGGCGGGGCTGGGCAGCAGAGGGTTGGAGCTCCCGGCAGATCCTCACCTGCACGCAGGGTTGAGAACTCTGAGACAGGTGGAGGGGAAGACCCCCACCTGCTGTGGTCCGTGGAGACAGGACAGCAGGTTGGAGGTTGGCCGGCCGTGGCCGTGTGACAGTGACGGCACAGACTAGCAGAGACGAGGCGCTGTTGAGGGTAAGTGCTCACGACGCAGCAGACTGGGGCGCCGTTTGGCTCGAGCAGAGCTTTGACCCTCCCGCTCCTCTGACGGGGCTCGTTGGAGAAAGCATCTTCCCTTGAAAGGGCTACCAAGGAGCCGCTGCATTAGGGCGAAGCCAGAGTTTGATCATATGAGAGAGGCAGACCCTCAGGCCTACGTGGGAGACACTGAGGGGTCCCCAGGCCCACCCTCAGGCTCAGAAATTGTCTAGGACTCACGGAACTCAGCAAAGCCGTTGTATCCACGATGATGGTGCGCCGCAGGGAAGGGGTGCAGACCGACGCGCGGAGGGAAGAGGCGTCGGGCAGCGCTCCGGAGAGACTGGGCGGAGCTTCCAGCCCTTCTCCCGCAGCGGCGTGGTGCGGCAGCTCTCACCTCTCGGAGCAGTGGCAGCGTGCCCGGAGCACAGCCGACCAGGGACGCTCACCCGAGGCTTGGTGCCCAGGGGATTTGTGGGGGTGGTCACGGGGCACAGCTGGTGGCTGGCGTGGCTGACCTTTGTCTGCAGCCCGTCCAGGGTCAAGCTGGTGGCCCAGGGCCCCCTCACATTGTCAGCAGAGACTGTGTGGCCGGGCCAAGGTCCCCAGGTAAACAGAGACACTTAGAACGTTCTAGGGACTTACAGGTCACTGCCCAGGAGCTGAGCAGGGAGCCCACCTTTCTTGGGCAGGGAATCCTTTACTCACAGGAGGGAGCAACAGGGGCTGGGGCCCGGGTGGCCACGTTTGCGAGGCCTGCAGCTCCTCTCCCCACGCCCTGAGGTGTCCCGGTCGCGCTGCCCTGGGCAGCCCAGGGTCAGGCGGGGCACTCCCGCCTCATCAGGCTGCAGCCCTGTGGGGCCTGATGCTTCATCACGCGGCTGGAGGTGCCTGATCGAAGGCCATCCTTCCTTATCCTAGACTCCTGCCGAACCCCTGTGGAGCAGCCTCCCGCCTGCTTGCTGAGGAGGACGGGGCGGTGAAGGAGGAAGCCCTTCACCTCCCCAGAGACAGGCCTCCAGCCCCTGCACTGTGCTTTGCGCCCTGCACAAAGGCACGCACTGACCGGCGATGCTTCTAGAGGCCTCTGTTTTTATATGTGTTTGTGATGATTGGGAGGCACGTAAGTGCAGTGCTGTGACATTTCCTGATATCTGGGGTTCACTGGCATGGAAAGTAAGGCCGTGAAGGCCAGGACTTTGCTTTCACACAGATACATGTTGATCCTGAAATGAAAACCTGCCGCCAAATGAAATACGTAATGTCTCGGCTCCCGTGAAGTCGGCATTATTTATTTTTCTTTCTAAAGACAGGCCTTTTCCCTGGATGGGCAGGGTGGGTGTTAGTGGTGTGGGCTTGTCCTCCTGCCAGGAACGAGGCTCTTTTCTGGAACGCCAGTCTTCCCAGCTCTTGCCAAAGCTAGAAACACAGCAAATGAGAATGACTGATAAAAAGTAAAAAGCGCTGAGGAGAGTGCGGGTTTTCATGAGCGTCACACCGTATCAAGTGGCAGTTGGCATTGATAGGACTGAGATTGTGTTGCTCGATTAGCCTGGAAAACCTCAGCTGGTTCGGTTGATGGACCTGAAGGAGGGATGGGGCTGGGGGTTGGTCTGCTTATTTGGTTTGTCTTTGTTTGGCTTGAAACTCTTGTGTAGGGTTTTCTTGTAAGCGAAACCCAAAGTCTTGGTAAAAGCTCTAAACGTCATAACTGTTGGAGTACCTGCTCGAGAAACAAAATAATCCAGTTCAGAGTACACAGAGAATGAATGTTGAATTCTTGAGGAAATGTTTCTGAACCTCACTCTTTTTGCTGTAGCTTTATCGTAGTGACAGTGACAGTTCAACGCTGCCCCGGAAGTCCCCCTTTGTCCGAAACACTTTGGAAAGACGAACCCTTCGCTATAAGCAGGTATGTGCCACGTAGACTAATCTGCCGTCGATATGTACGCTGGGAGTTGTTTCTACAAACCTGAGGGGGTAATATTTTAGGTAAGATTAATTGAAAGGTAATGTGTTTATTTCCTTGTTTACTTAGATATAATTTTTAAAAGTATATAATGTCAATATGTTACCAATATTTGTTAATTTCCTAAGATAATGTCATAATCTAAGATAATACATGATCTTTACATTTTAAAATATAATAAATTAATAAACAGCCATTCTGTATAAGAGAGTCTTCTTTCTTTTTTGACAAGGGAGTATATACAGTTTAGAAAATTTGAGTCTTTCAACTTGGAGCATTCTCCTACATAGGACTGTTCTACAGTTTTCCTTTATATACACCGAATTTTTTCTCCACATCACGCCAGTTTACACACTTTTGCTACTTTTAATTTGTAAGGCAGTGTCCGGGCAAGAATTCTTTGAAAGAAAACAAAATTCCCAGATCTCCTTGTGGTGGTTGTATTTAGAGTAGCCGCTGACTGAGAATGATAAGAAAATACATAACTCAGCAACAAAAGTATTTCTCAGCAGCCATGCTGTTGGCATTTTGGCCTAGGTCTGTCTTTGTTGGGGGCTCTCCTGTGCACTGTGGGCCGTTGAGCTGCATCCCTGGCCTTGACCCGCTAGTTGCCAGTATCACCCCCTCCCCCAGTTGTGACGACCAAAAATGTCCCCTGAGGGCCCAAGTCACCCCTGGTTGGGAACCAGTGAGCTCTGCTATGAATTCAGCAGAGCTTTTAAATGAGGTTGTGTGTATTAAGTCACTTAGATTTGCATTTAACTTCTGTATATGTGCAAAATAGTGTTAGGGGTGTGTAAAACGCATACAGTTATTCAGTCCTCCGGACAACGCTGATAGGCTCGTGGATTTGTGATTTTGCTGCACTAACTGCCTTCCCCAGCGTTGTTAGCCATGGCGTGGGAAGTACCGCTCTCAGCTCCATGTACAAAATTCTATTCTTGTCTTAGAACTTTCTTGAAAACGGGAGACTTGCTTACTTCAGGCGTGTATGGGGAGGAGCGTTTTTTGTTGTTGTTGTTGATGTTTGGCCTCGCTGCGCGGCTTGCAGTCGTAGTTCTCCGACCAGGGATTGAACTTGCACCCCAGCATTGGAAGCGGGGAGTCCTAACCATTGGACTACCAGGGAATTTCCCTGGGGAGGAACGTTTTGGACAGCTTGTGTGTGTTTAACCAGAAAGCCCTCAACGTGGTTTATAACGTGCTTTTTTCCCGTTATACAGTAGGCCATTAAGATTTTGCCATGTCGGTATATTTTTCAACTTTTTACAAGAGCTGCGTTTCCTGCAGGCCTTATAATGTATTTGATCACTTTTCTCTTGTTAGGTGTTTAGGATTTTTTCTGTCATAAACCTTTTGCACATCATCAGCTGTGCCTTTCAGATGCAAGTCAAATGAAATTTCAGAACCAAAGAAAACAGAACATTTTGTGGCTCTTGCTTATATTGTCCAGTAGCACTTGAGAAAGATGACGCCCTCCTGCCCCGTGTGAGAGGGTCTGTTTCTCTGCGCTTTAGCCAAAGCCTAGGTCGTCATTACAGCGGACAGCTTGCTGTCACTGGCTCGTTACCGGAGTGGAGGTTTGAACCCGTGTCGCCCACATCCGTGTTGTGTTGGCGTCGGGCCACGCTGCGGGTTTCTCTCTCCAGTGGGGTCGGTCACTGGGGGAAGAAGCTGCAGGCAGGGCGCGGGCGGGGTGGGCGCGCTCAAGGCCGCCGTCTCGCAGCCCTGCAGGTGCTCCCTGGCGGCGCTGGCGGCGCGCACGTCCCTGGACCTGGAGCTGGACCTCCAGGCGTCGCGGACGCGGCAGCGGCAGCTGAACGAGGAGCTGTGCGCCCTGCGCGAGCTGCGCCAGCGCCTGGAGGACGCCCAGCTCCGCGGCCACGCCGAGGGGAGGGGGTAGGCGGGCGGGCCTTTCTCGCCTCCCGGTGCCCGGAACTGGCAGGGGCTTCCATCGCTCTTCCTTAAAACTGGAAGCAAACCCTTCTGTTCACCCCGCGTTGCTGTTCCAGACGAGACAGACCAAACTTGACTTCCATCAAGAACAGGCAGCTGAGAAGACGCTGAAGAAGGCCTCCAGAGGGGCGTGCCAGCTGCGCGGGCGGAACCTCAGAGAGCCGGTCCAGGTGCAGGCGTTCAGGTGGGGAGAAGCCCAGGCCTCACTCTACCGCGTGCTTTTTACTGGCATACCTTTGTCATTATAAAGAGTAAAGTAAGTATTGAGAAAGACCCACAAGGAAGTCGAGAACAAAGCAGGAATCTCCCCTGCTGTTAGCA
>NW_006790163.1:35011-53943 GCF_000442215.2 Lipotes vexillifer | reverse complement strand
CTTCCGATCTTTTTTTCTAAACACTGTTTTTTTCATGCTGCTTGTAATCACAGTGTGGGTTCGAGTTTGCATTTAGCTCTTTTTAAATTAAAATACCCCATGTTGCCACATCATCTGTTATCGTTTTTGGCTGTAATGCCTCATCTAACAGATATAATTTACCTATTTTATACCCTGCTTCTTTCCAAATGTTTGCTCCTGTAAACAGCACAGTGATCTACATATAGATACATATGTGTATCACCTTTGACTTTTTAGTTAACTTTTTTTTTTAATTCAGTTAACTTTTGATTGAAGCATAATAGACATACAGGAAAGCGTGCATATCGTCCTGTATATGAAATATTTCAGTGAATAGTCATAAACCCTACATGGCAAGAATCAAATGTTATCAGCACCCCCAGATTTCCCACACCAGAATAACCACCATCTTGAATTTGAATAGCGTAGATTAGCTTTCCCTGTTTTTTATTTTTTATATGAGGAAAATCACCCGGTCAATCTATTTTCCTTCGTGTCTGGCTTTTAAAAAAATTGAGGTGAAATTCACGAAGCATAAGATTAACCATTTTAAAGTGAACAATTCCATGGCATTTAGTACAGTCACAATCTGTATTCAGTTCCGGAACACTTCCATCACCCCAAAAGGAAACCCTGTACCCCCGGTAAGCAGTCACTCCCCATGCCAACCTCTCGTCAGCTCTTGGCAGCCACCATTCTCCTTTCCGTCTCTATGGGTTTGCCTGTTCTGGACCTTTCATATAAGAGGAGTCATACAGTATGTGGTCTTTTGTGTCTGGCTTCTTTCACTTAGGATAGTATTTTTAAGGTTCATCAATGTTGTAGCATGAATCAGTGCAGTGTTCCTTTTTAGGGCTAAATAATATGTGCCTGACGTCTAGCCTTAACTTTTTTATACCTTGAATTTTTACCTCCCCATCATAAAAGAGTATAAAACACTATAGCTGTCTTCCTTCAACTATGATTTAGAACTCCTTGTATAGTTTTTCATTTATTCATAAAGAAAATATTTGCTGAGCGTCTACATATACCAGGCACTGTTCTAGGCACTGGAGACAAACCCTTGCCCTCATGGGGCTTTGTAAGTTCTATTAAAATTTAGAGAGGGGGCCGGGGCAAGAAACTTTAGAGGGTTTGTATACAGATGTGCTCCTGGGGATTGAAATTCAGTGTGTTCTCTGAGTAAGAAAAGCTGTCATCGATGGCAGAGCCTCTTGCCACCTTTCACTGCATTTCTGTCAGCCTCTAACCTGTAATTCTTTCCAATCGCAGGGAGAAGATAGCATTTTTTACAAGACCAAGGATTAACGTACCTCCTCTGCCCGCCGACGATGTTTGATGTAGTGCTTTGTACACATAAAGTATTTATCTGCCTGTTTTATTTTCATGAAGTTCTTAGACTAGCTTAATTTGTCTTTAAAATATTTGTGCAAAGCTATTAATATACACGTTTTGTAAAAAATAAATAAAAACAAAACACATATATCTATACATATATATTTTATAATAGTGACGGCAACAGGGCTTGGTTTTTCCTTGTTGTGAAATTGACATCTCTGAAGACAGGTTATTTTATAAGAGATCAATTATCATTTTAAGAGTGTACAGTTTTTACGCTGTTTTATTTGACTTAAAGGCTGGAAGACAGAAACGAAGTGAGTTCAGGCAAATTCACTGTATTGTAATTTATTTATAGTACTTTTTTTTTCCTTGAAGGAAAATACTGACTTTAAGATGTATTTTAAGACTGAAATTTTGTTCTTCAGTATTTGTCATACGGTAGAATGGAACTTTGGGGCCGGTTTTGTGTCTGACATCCGAAATGCAAACACTGTGTGCTGAGCTCGTCACTTGTCCCGTTTCTCCTCTGTGCATTTATCATGTATATTGTACACTTTCGCACCCTTTGTGTTCTGTTAAGATGCCACCTTAGGGGCTCAGTCCTGAGTCAGTGCGGGGTGCGCGTTGCGGAGCTCGGTCTCCCGCGCGGGCTGGGCACCCATAGCCCCTGGTTTCCGTGCACCTTTCCGTGCCCACCCCGGGTCTGAGGCTGGTCACGGAGCCCCCGGCAGCCACACAGCCCACCCTCACCCGGCCTCGGGAGCCCCGCCTGCCTTTCCAGTCCGCCCCATCTGATCCTGACCGACAAGGAGGGCAGTGGTGGAGCTTCTGCTCTGCTGCTCTGCCCTGCAGGAAAGTGAAAATAGAAGAAGGAAGCTGCGTTTTCACTGAGTCACTGGATCCGCTGATGGATAGAGCAGTCACGACATGGACACGATAACCTTTGAAGGCGCTTTCTTGAGGAAGCCAGCTTCCGTGGGAACTACAACTACCCGGCGAGTCACTCACAGGAGGGCATGTGCTTTCGATCGGAGGGCCCCCGCCCCATACTGGAGTCGTCCCAATATTTCTTAAGAAATCTTAGAACTAGCTCATGAGGAAAAAATTCTTTACGTAATAAAACTCTACCATCCTTTAAAAATGCCAGGTGGTATAGTTTGCCTAATACGTATTTATTATATATGAAATGCACCCTTCTTCATGAGGCCTCAGAGGAGTAAAGGAGCTGAGTCACACAAAATGTAAGAGAAAACGGAACCCTCCTCCTGGGTCTTTGTGCCCCTCCCTTGAAAGTGCCCCTCCCCCCTTAATCAGCAGCATCTCTTTTCTCATTCGTCTGTAAGCACTCCCTTGTATAACCCACCTTCCTTTTCACATTTATTAAAAATGAATTTTGTGAAAGCGTTTCATTGATATGTGACCTATCACGGACAGTGAAGTTGTCTGTGGTGGTAAGGCTGAAAACACTCTGTGCTTTTTCACACTTGTCACTTCTTGCTATGTATTTCTGCCTCAGTCACAGTTTTTTTTCTTTTTTCTTTTGCGGATTTCTCTGCATATATACCCACAACAGAGGTAGAGACACAAAACACATGAGTGCTTGCCAGAAGTGCCCCCCTGGGAGACAGCGTTGCTGCACGGGTCAGGTTGGTGGCAGGCCGTCTCTGTCCCCAGCTGTTGAAACTTAAGACCTGATGGGTTGGCTGCCGCTGGACTCGGGGGTGTGTGGAGAGCAAGTCATATGCGTCTGAGGTACATGGCTCCCCAGACGTGGGAGAGCCCCGGCCGCGTCGCCGGGCCTGTGTTTAGGCACTGCCACTTGAAGCTCTAAGTGGGTGGAAAGGTTGAGGTGGCTTTCCTGCTAACCCCTACAAAGTAGGGAAACCCACTGTGCCAATACCCGCAAGGGTTTTCAAATGTCACTGCCCGCTAGACACAGGTTTCTGTTTGCAATGCTTCCCAGAGTTAAAAAAAAAAAAAAAAAAAAAAGAAATCCCTCCTTTGCCCCACCAGAAACAAATGCAGCCCCAGCTTTGGTGTCAGTTCAAGGAGTGTTGTGTTTTGCACCTTTCCCCTGTGCTCCGCCTCCCTCCCGCGTCTGTCTGCTTTCACACCTGAATGGGACCATAGTCAGAAAGGAAGGAAAAGCCAGGCCGATGAGGGACGGGGAGGTGATGGGTCCGTGCTGCTCGCAGGCTGTGCTGGAAGTGGCACGTGGACAGCGACAGAGGCCAGGCCAGCAGGCAGGGCACGAGGCACCCTAACTGGCTTCTCTTTCCCGATTTGATTGTGCAGCTTCCGACTAGTTAAGACTGCCACCCCCTGGAAAATATCCCACATGTCCGAAAAGTGAAGTCCTGGCGTCTTAAGGGGTATTTTCTTATGTTTAAGTTTGTCCATAATCGTGCCTTGGACACTCCGAAGTCTGCCACCAGCGTCCTTTAGAAACAGTGTGATGAGTAAAAGGGAATTCGGTCTTCACTTCATCTGGTCACGTAATTGTCGCCACCGAAATAAGTAACCTTCTGTTGTGGGAATAAGTTATAATCAGTATTCATCTCTATTTTTGTCACTGTTCTAATTGTGTCATTTGTATTGTTTGAAAGTATTTCTTCTACAAAATTAAACTAACCTGCCTTAAGAACAGAATGGAAATGTGTGATTTTTTAAAAAAATGTAATTAGAGACTTAAATATATTAAAATGTATATAATTTTTTTCAACATAAAAATAGAGGTATGGGGGCTTCCCTGGTGGCACAGTGGTTGAGAGTCTGCCTGCCCATGCAGGGGACGCGGGTTTGTGCCCCGGTCCAGGAAGATCCCACGTGTCGCGGAGTGGCTGGGCCCGTGAGCCATGGCCGCTGAGCCTGCGTGTCCGGTGCCTGGGCTCCGCAACGGGAGAGGCCACAACAGTGAGAGGCCTGCGTACCGAAAAAAAAAAAAAGAAACCCTGTGCCCGGTAACCGTCACCCCCATTTCTCCCCCTCCCCCCACCCCTGGTAACTGCTAATCTTTCTCTCTCTGTGGATTTGCCTATTTTGGACGTTTCCTGGAAATAGAATCACATGCTATGTGTGTTGGCTTTGTTCGCTCAGCATCATGTCTTCTGGGCTCGTCCACATTGTAGCCTGTGTCAGGACTTCACTCCTTTTTATGGCTGAGTAATATTCCTTTGTGTAGATAGACCACATTGTGTTTATTTGTTTGGCAGTTCATGGCCATTTGGGTTGTTTTCACGTTTTGGCTGATAGGGATAATGTTGCTGTGTACATTTGTGTACAAGTTTTTGTGTGGACATAGGTCTTTATTTCTCTTGGGTCTATACATAAAAGTAGAATTTCTAGATCATATGGTAATTCTATGTTTAACCATTTGAAGAACTGCCAGACTATTTCCAAAGCAGCTGCCCGTTTTATATTCCTACCAGCAGTGTACAAGGGCTTCAGTTTCTCCACTTGCTGGCCAACACTTGTCATTTTGATCATAGCCATCTCCATAGGTGCACAGTGGCATCTCAGTGCAGTTGTGTCTGTTTTTTATTCACAGGATCCATCCCCCCTACCATACACACACCTTTGTAATTTGTGTGTTTTCTGATCTCCCACAGCCTGGACTTGGCTCATTGTATCCCTGGGTGTAGTTTAACATGTTCCTCTGAACTTTATTCCCTAAAAATAAATGCTGAAAAAAAGCTGCTGTTGAACCTAAAAGCTTGATCAGATTCCAGTTCGTTTTATTCCTTTCTTTTTTGGGGGCTGGGATGGGTGGCAAGACATACCTTCATCCATCAGGTGACTTATGATGTTTCTTTTTATACGGTTTGCAACTACTGATAATCAATACCTAGATCCATTAATTCACTAAGGGTTGAAAAATGATGATATTCTCTCAATTTCTGAAACATTATTATTTACTTTGAAATGCCTTTATAAAGAGAAACTTACTAGCCTATTTGGTTATCCAGTGGTACAGTTTGTATGGGAAAAGCAAGGTAAATGCTTGATTTTTTTCTTTATTGACCAGTTTTGAAAATAATTGTTTCCCCAGCACTGTTACAGTGGTGACCAATTCGTTTTTGGTTTTTGGAAATTTTTTTTTTTTAGTATCGTTATTATTAACACAAATTTAAATATGTTTGGTGTGCTTTAATCCATTGGAGTTGTTATCCTTATTAACGCCCAAATTCCCTCCTCTGTAGCTGGGGCAACCTCTACTGGTTGACTGCCGGGTCCTTTTTATATGTCCCCAGGAGTCTGAGATGGCTTCCTTGCTACTGAAACGGAGCGGGACCCTACAGAGCTTTCCCGGGGACAGACACTTGCCCAGGCCCCGTGTCCCCTGCCCACCTCTTGTGTGTAGAAAAGCTTTAGCATCTTAGACCTTCCCTGAGTTCCAAAAAGAAAAATTTAATGAGAAGAAAAGAAAAAAAAAAACAAAAGAAAATATTCAAGTAAGACTAATAACAGTTTAGCCATAAAACAAGGTCAAGGGCCTTTGGTTCTTCCTCAGGGGCTACAGATAATACCCTGGGCCGTACCCTTCAGTTGTCTGCAGGCACTAAAACCTCCACCAGGTGGAACAAGTTAATTGCATGCTGGTCACATAGACCCCAGACCAGTTGGAACCAGAAGGTTGATGATTGAGATTCCTGATTTTTTAAATCACCCTATTACCTCACCATCAACCAAGGAGAGAATTGTGCACGAGCTAGCTGATCACACACCCTGTCACCCTCTCCCTCACACTGTCTTTAAAAACCCTTCCCTGAAAGCCACTGGGGAGCTCGGATCTTTTGAGCCCAGCCTCCCGTTCTTCCTCGGCCTTGAAACAAACGCTGCGCTTTCCTTCACCACAAGCCGGTGTCAGTACATTGGTTTTGCTGCTCCATGGGTGAGGGGACCAAGTTTGGTTCGGTAACACTACCCTGCTTGACCAGATGTTTGTGACCTGGAAGTGGTCATTTCTCCAGGGAGACTTGGTTTCTTGGTGGCAGGAGTACTCGTTACTGCTGGGTTAGTCATTGTTTTTAGATTTATTGTCTGTCTCTGTTAAGTAGACTGACAATATTTTCTTGTCACGCATCTCAATTTTTGCTTTGAAACAAGTGATCAGACACTGCCACCTCATTTTGGAGCAAGATTTGCAGGCCCTTGGTTACATCCAAAGGCAGAGGCTGCACGTCTTTTGGTTTGGAAACATCGTGCCTGGGACCTGTGGCGAGAGGCACGCAGCCTTCTGGGATCTGTGCTTTTCCGGCCTTCCCACCAACAGACACTGGCCAGATTGCTTTTCCTACCCTGCAGTTACAGGCAGAATCCCCTGGGTAATAAACACAAATTGTTTTATTGCAATGGAATTAGTTTAAAAGAAACGCTTTGCAGCACTGCCCAGTAGAACTATCTGCAATGATGGAATTGTTTTATATCTGCACTAAAATATAGTAGCCACTAGCCACATGTGGCGATCAGGCACTTGACATGTGGCTAGTGTGACTAAGGAACTGAATTTTATTTATTGAAAAAATATGTTTTAATTTTAAAAATGTTTATTTATTTATTTAGGCTGTGCCAGGTCTTAGTTGTGGCGTGCATGTGGGACCCAGCTCCCCGACCAGGGATTTAACCTGGGCTCCCCGCATTGGGAGTGTGGTGGACCATCAGGGAAGTCCCTGAATTTTAAATTTTATTAATTTAAATTCATTTAAACTTGAATAGCAGCTTGTGGCTAGTGGCTACCATATTGGAGCAGTGCAATTTTACCCTGTATTACTGTGTAAGGGGAATAATTTTGTCCAACTGGCCAGGGGTTACATGCCCTGCTTGTCCCCGTGGGTGGGTTTATGTGAGTTGACAATCGTGTGCAAATGAACTGGGCCACGTGGGGCTTTATATATAGGTGTGTGTGTGTTAGATTGTGAGTATAACTTTTTCCACTCGGCTCAAAATGTGCTAGGTATTTTGATAAGCATGTATAGGGGTACACATTTTTCCTTGCGTCTCAGGCTCCAGTAAGGCTCTGCAAAGCACTGTTTACTCTTTCCAGAGCCCTCACTTAAGCCTCAAAACGCCCCCAGGTGGTGGATCCTTTTACTACCTCTACTGCCCCCCACTTTCTAGAAGGGAAAATCGAGGCTTGCAGACGCTTGACAAATGGCACAGACAATAATACTGTAATATGGTTGTTATCTAATACTTCAAGATGGTGTCTGAGAACATTTGAAGACAGTGTTGGTTCTGGTGTAACACTGTATCCCAGAGACAGTTTTTTTTTTAATTATTATTATTATTTTTTACCGTGTAGTGTGCTTCCATGTCTATGAAAACTTCCCTTCCCTCCTCTGTGTCCCAGTCACTGGGTTCCGCTCCCCAGAGATAACCACCCTTTGCAGCTTCCTGTGCATCAATTCTGAAATAGTCTATGAAGATACAGGCAATCATACTTCCCACGTGCCAGCAGTACCACATTTAAGGGATTAATTATAATGAAGCAGAGCTTCCAGCATGTTATACAATGGTGAACTCTTTAAAATGACTGGGAAGGGCCTTCCCTGGAGGTCCAGTGGTTGAGACTCCGCGCTTCCACTGCAGGGGGCCTGGGTTTGATCCCTGGTCGGCCTGGGGATTAAGATCCCTCATGCTGCGGGACTCGGCCAAAAAAAAAGGAAAAAAAAAGCCAGGGAAATGGAAGATTTGGGTGAATCAAATTATACTTTATAAGCAGGGTTTCTCTGCTTCGGCACTAGTGATATTCTGGGCTGGAACCTTCTCTGTTGCAAGGCTGTCCTGGGCACTGTAGGTTGGTGAGTAGCATCCCGGGCCTCCACCCACCAGATGCCAGGGGCCCCCCGCCCCCCACCCCGAGGTGTGGCAGCCAAAACTGTCCCCAGACAGTGTCCAATGTACCAGCAGCAGATAAGAGGAAAAAAATGTAAAAAATTCAAAGGGATTAACAAGTAGAAATCTGTGAAGAAAACAGAAGGTGCCAGTATGGAGAAATTAAAGCTCAAAGGTTATTACATAAGTTTTTGAAGAATCTTTTCAGGAAGGATCTTAACGGCTATCTTTCAATCTTCGCACATAGCAGAATAAGAAGTGAATTTAAATGGAAGAGAAATTAAGGTTGGACCTACAGACGATGAAATGGTAACATCAGTTTTGAGCTGCCATCTTCCTTCCTAAAGATTTTTATGAGCAGAATAACCTAGGATGATTAGGAATTGTTCTCTCCGGGCTTTGCGCTTAAGATTTGAGAATCTTCAAGGAATGAAATCTGCATTAAAAAGTAGCAAAATGTACATAATCCATGATCATGTCTCCTATAGTGCTTTAAAGAAAAAGCAACAGCTGTTTCTTGTTACAAAAGCAATGCATGTTAATCGTAGAAAAATTAGAAAATGCAGCTAAGCTAAAAAGAAGAAAATGAGAAATACCCTTAATCTCACTATTGAGTGAAATACTAAGGTCGATACTTTAGTAAATTTGCTTCCCAGCTGTTTTCTCTGTTCAAAGGTATTTGCTTGCGAAGATATAAATATATTAAACTGTAGCGGGGGAAACTCTTCCCTTCTTCCCTTCTAGGTTTTTTGACTGGTCTAATAATTATATTGACATAAAATGGATGAACAGGAGAGAAACAAATCTAATTTCCTATGGTAGGGGAGCCCATAGAATTCTGAGACTCCACGAAGTCACCAAAGCAGGCAGCTTTTATACCTTCTAGACAAGGAAACCCTCAGTTTGTGAAAAATTGGGGAAACAAAGGGGTTTGGGCTTGGGCTAGCAAATTAGTGCAAGTAACAAGGTTTGTTTATACAGCCTTCCAGGTGGTGAATTCCCTGTCTCTGCAATAAGGATGCCTTTTATCCACCTGGTGGGGGCCAGGGTACCTTCACATGCTTTTTGGGGGACCAAGGAAGGTCAGAGTGTCTTTTTTTTGCACAGGCTGTTTCTTAAGTAACTTTAATTCAAAATAATCAGTATGCCAAGTGGCATATTTTGGGGGTGGCATCTTCTGCTTCCCTTCAACACCTACATACATTCGTCGGATCATTCAGCACATAATGCTTTGGAGCTTGCTTTTTAAAATTTAAGACACCGTGAATGTCTTTCCACGTCGAAAATTATCTATTACCATATCTGTTATAATTCTTGTGTTGTACCGCTGTCTTATAAACTTAACCTATCCTCTGTTTCTGGCCACTTAACTTGCTGCTGGTGCTTTGAGGTCATAAATAATATTGCAGCAATTCTTCCTTTCACGATTCTTTCCGTTCCTTTCCTTTTTTCCTAATGAGGCTAGTTCCTGGAGCAAATGACAGCAATAGCTTGTCGGGCCCACTCTATGTTTCAACCCGTGCATATTTGCAAGGTTTTTGGTAGGAATTGCTAAACAGCCCACCAGGAAGACTGTTCAATTTACATTCTTATGGGGGGTAATCTTTTCTTTTTTCTTAAGTCCTTGCCGAAAGGACAATTTCATGGGTAGAGGTGGAGGATGTCGGAAGTGATCTCATTCTGTTGAAAACTGTGCGCCCCAGTTTCAGGCTTTTCCTGAATTGCCTGTTTGCTGTAATGTTCTTCACACTTGAACAATCACCTGGAGAAGAGAAGGTGAAACTAACCTACTGGCAAAAAAATCGCCCCACGACGAGGAAGGTGCCTCTGCTTGAGTCATTTCCGCCGAGCCGGAACACAGAGCAAGTCACTTCGGACCTCGGAGGGCGTTTTATAGACCGCCCCGCGTCCCGGCTCCCGTCGATTCTTGGAACTCCCACCACCGTAGTCCCGGCAGCCCAACCCCAGCGGGCAGCGCGTCCCGTATCGGGGACGCGGGGTTCTCTGTGCACCCGAAGGAACCGACTGTACGCGGTTTGGAAGGGCCGGCCTCCAGAGCCGAAGTGACCCAGCCTGCCGGGCAGGGCTGAGTGGCTGGACGGAGCACGTGACGCTCGCAGCCTGGCTCTTGGCTCCCGGTAGTGGGGGCCCGCCCCGCGCGCCGAAGGCTGAAATCGACTTCTCCCTCCGGCAGGAAAATGAGCTTGTCAGTTTCTGTCTCAACCCACTGGAGCAGGGGATTTCGGTAGCATTTAAGTTTTATATCTCAGGAATCTGAAAGCAAAAGGTAAGTTGCTTATCACTCAGAAAAGCAAATGAGAGGAAGGACCTGGAATACCGTACGGCCACTTTGTTGATTTTTAAAATCGAGTTGAAAATAATCGATCGCTGTGCGAGACAAGGGCCATTATTTAGCCCCAAATTAGAGACTGACCTTCTGAACAGAAATGTGGTTAATCAGGAGGGGATGGTGGTAAAAGGGCCCGGGGTTAAATATAGAAGGACATGAAAGCTGCCGGAATAAATAGCAAGTAAGTAACCCTGGCCTGCTTGTGAAACAACCCATTTCACATCTCTTTCAGGGGCGCCAGCGAAGGGAATGTTAAAATTGCCATTTAAATTCAAACGAAAGGAAACTAATCTATATGAAATTGGAATACAAATAACAACAGTTCCTGCTTTGCCTCTTTCACATTTCAAAAACGTTTATGTGGTTTGGCAAGAAAGTTGATATCTTCACAGTTTAGGTCTGAAATATGCCATTTCAAATTTATGAAATGATCACAGTTGGAATTTTCTAAGTCCCTCTAGGCAAGGCTGTTTCAGTTGTGAATGAGAAATATTGACATTGTACATATTTTCTGTAATAGATGACTCACTTCCGCAGAATGTGATAAAAATTAGAAAACGTATAATAATGAGTTATTGCGAATTAACTTTCATGTCTGAGATATCAAATTCTTTGCCAGAAGATTTAGGGAAACAGACACAAGTACAACCATGCTCATGCAATAGCGCTTTACTTTAAACAGTCAAATGTTCAAGTAAGAAGTTAACTATGTGGTGTCACTGTTGTTTTCTTCGGCAAAAACACGTTGGTATTGGAATGCAGGTATTGAGAGTAATTAAAAGCATTATTCATCAGTGCAATTAGTATTACATTCCACAATGAATATGCTTCAAATTAATGTATTTGATATACGGTTTGAAACATGGACCCTCTGTGCAAAATATGTATATGCACTCTGTATTTTAACTGTCATTTTGATTTGCACAAAATAGATTTATTTATTTAGTTCTCCATTGCATTTGATAAAGACTTTTTAAAAATAAAAGACTAAATTATTTCCTTTCATTACTAATCCCCTTATTGAAATCCTATTACCTGCGTGGAGCCTGGAGTCATTTGGGTCTCCCCTTCTGTGTGCTGTTTGTTTCCCACAGTTGGTGGAAGGCTAGGCCAGCTGCCCACACCAAACACACTGCCCTGAAAGGAGGCCAGAGCGAGGCTTCCCGGCCACGCGCTCCTCGCCTACAGGGACTTCCAGGGTCTTCCCCCGCCCCCCTCCCCTCCTCGCCCCGAGGGCGTCACGTGGCGGCGTGGGCCCGCCTCCCGGTGACGTCAGCGCGCTCGCAGCCGTTGAGCCGAAGAAAGGATGCTCTAGGATGCGGTGCAGGTGGGCGACCGGCCTGCGCCATGCGGCACTGCAGGTAAGGGACTCTGCAGGAGCCCCTGCAGCCCGTCGGCGAAAGTGGGGTTTCTGGCTGCTGCGGCTGCTGCAGGCACCAGGCAGCAGGGGGGCGCGGAGGGCGGCTGCTGCAGGCTCACGCGTGACTTGGGTCTTGGCAGGCGCCCCCTGGGAAAGTGGGCAGGGGCCACACTGAAAGACCCGGGCCTCTTTCACAGGAGGGGAAAAAAAATCAGGAATGATCACAGTACACGCACTGTAAGGAGAGACAGGGGCTGCTTGTCAAAGATAACTGTTTACCGACGGTCATTGTGCTTCTTAAATAATGACACATTTACTGATTCTCCTTACAGGGGTTTGTTCTCAGTAGTCAGCCTGATTTCTTTCAAAGCCAAGCTGCTTTGCTTGAAATGGAATGGAAACTTCTTGGTTAGCATTTGATAGAGCTAGATGTGTGGTCTAAATTGTTTGGCATTATTTTGCAAGGTTCCGGCATTTAAAGGGGATATGTCAGAAATGTGTTTGTTTTCTCCGGGTGTTTTAAATAGATTAAAAAAAAAACAGTATCCAATAAAATAAAATAAAGCTTCCAATTGAGTGTAGGAGAGTGCAAACCAGCTACATCTGTTAAGAACAAAAAGGTCTTTAGAGCGGGGTGGAGCTGGAAATGAACACCAAAAGCCATGAATTCCCAGTGTTCTTTTTAATTCCATTGCTAAGTAATTTGCTTGCTAAAGGAAGGGGCTTGATGACGCAGTGGCAGATGGAGGGGGATCAGCTGACTTCAATTTTAGCAGGACACGAGGTGGGATTTTAATGGACTCTTTTGAGAGTTCAGGCCTGTGTTTACATTCCTCTCTCTGGTTCACATACGACCCGAGGCCAGGACATGTGTGGGTACCCTTAGGAGGAGAATGTGGCGTTCTTTCCTGTAAAACGTGACCCCTCTGGAAGCCGTGGTATCACTGAATTGTTTTGGAACTCACACCATGTATCATTTGACCCATCCAGCAACTGTGGGAAGACCTGTAAAACAGTGCTATTTTAGTTGATAATTAAATAAGGCATTTCTTTCAGCGTTTGGACGCCCAGATGTGTTGCTGCAGTAATTCAGTAATTAATTTACTGCAGTTTTCTTCATTTGGTTCAGGTTGGCTATTAGAGTCAAGATCCTCAGGCCCCTACCTTCCCTTGTCCCCCAGCCCAACCCTAGACAGAGCAGATGAGAGACAGATGTAGTAGAGACCTGATTCCACTTCTGGCTTTGGGACTGTGGAACCTGGGACAAGTCACTTTGTGTCTTTGGGAGTCAGTTTTCTTGTCCCCAGAGTAACCAAGGAATTTATATCAGGGTTTCTCAGCCTTGGCACTATTGACGTTTGGGGCTGGATAAATCTGTTTGTTGTGGGCACCATCCTGTGCTCTGGAGGATGTTTGTTTAGCTGCATCACTGGCCTCCACCCACTAGATGCCAGTGGCCCTGCCCCCCAAGTTGTGACAACGAAAATTGTCTCCAGACCCTGACACTTGTTCCCTCATGGGGCTCCATTGCCCCTGGTTGAGAACCACTGATTTGGATGATCTTAAATGTTCTTCTGGCTCTGGTATTCTAGAATTCATTTTCCTGTGATTTGTTTCATGCTGAGCCGTAGGTCAGAGATCCAATTCCCTTTCATGATGTTGTCAATGCGGAGACTTTTTTATGCTCTGGGGTTCCAGCTTCAGTCAAAAAGGGGGGGCCTGTTTGTGTGCCAGGCGTAGCTGGGAAGCTAGCTTGCCAGAGGGTCGGGAAAGACGGAGAAGCACCAGCAGTAGATCAGCGTGTCTGGAACTGGGGTAGCCCAGAGTCCCCATCCTTATCTGCAAAAGTGGGAATAGAAGGACCCGTGTGGAGGTGTCGAGGGGAGGGAGTGAGATAACGCGGGTGCTGGTGCCCGTTGTGGCCGTCACGGTCACGCGCTTTACGCTCCAGCGTAGGACTGGCCGCTACAGGTCTGGCTCTGACACTTCAGAGAGCGGCTTTTGCTGCGCCGCCTCACCTCTTGGAGCCGTTGCCGAGGATGTAAATGGGGCTCCTGTACTTGCTGGTCCTGCTTCTTTGGATTTTGGGGGGATCAGATGGATGTAAGAGGGTCAGCAAGCTGGAAACTCCGGGAGACAGGAAGCAGTCATGGCAGTGGCATTGCAAGGCATGGGCTATGTGTAGTGGGTTTGGGGGAGGGAGCTTATAATGATGAAAAAATGATCCTTGTCCGCCCCCGCCACGGGCCTGGGACTGTGGTGTGCCCCTCCCCCAATACCCTTGCCCTCAGCTCGCTCTCTCTGCCTCTTCCTGGCCCCGTAAAAATTGCTCTCCTGGAGGAGGGTTGGTCTTTAGCGAGAAGGAGCCAGTGTGCAGAGGCCAGGGCACAGGCAGCCTCCTTTGTCCACTTCCAGCCATTTTCTTTATAGGTGGCGCCCACAGCCGGCCAGGTAGCTTGTCCCCAGAATGGCTTGGCACGCTATGTGGGTCATTGGGTGCTGTCTCTGCACCCAGTTAATGATGTGAAAGAAAATGAAAAAGGAGGAGGGCTTCCCTGGTGGCGCAGTGGTTAAGAATCCTCCTGCCAGTGCAGGGGACATGGGTTCGAGCCCTGGTCCGGGAGGATCCCACATGCCGCGGAGCAACTAAGCCCATGCGCCACAACTACTGAGCCTGTACTCTAGAGCCCGTGCTCCACCAACAAGAGAAGCCACCACAATGAGAAGCCTGCGCACCGCAATGAAGAGTAGCCCCCGCTCACTGCAACTAGAGAAAGGCCCCACGCAGCAAGGAAGGCCTAATGCAGCCAAAAATAAATAAATAAAATAAATAAGTTAAAAAAGAAAAAGAAGAAAATGGAGGAGGATTCTCCATCAAATGAGACTTGAGAGATGGAATCACTGTCCTAGGCAGCTCTGCTGCTGTGACAGAGTACCACAGACGGGGTGGCTTATCAACAACAGACATTTATTTCTTAGAGTTCTGGAGGCTGGAAGTCTGAGCTCAGGGTGCCAGCATAGTTGGGTTCTGGTGAGGGCTCTCTTCTGGATTGCAGATGGCTGCCTTCTTGTGTCCTTGCATGGTGGGAAGAGAGCAAGCTAGCTCTCTGGCCTCTTATAAGGGCACTAGTTGCATCTTGAGGGCTCCATCTTGATTACTTAATCACCTGCCAAAGGCCCCACCTCCTAATACCATCACATTGGGGATTAGGATTTCAATATATGAATTCTGGGGGATACATTCAGTCCATGACAATAACCAAATATAACTTGTGCCCTTGATTGGATCTTGGCTTGAACAAACATCACTAATAGGCTTTGGGGACACCTGGGTTATTTTTATGTGCCTGCCTCCTAGATCATGCGAGGAGACTATTGTAAATTTGATTAGATGCCATAATCTTGTGGTGTGGTAGGCACCCAGCTCAGCCCCTCTTCATTCCTGACACAGAAACAGTGAGATGAGACATGGTTGTTTCCAGCTGCCATGTTTCAGGGTAATTTGTTACACAGCAGTAGATAACTAACACGTGTATACGTACAGGAGTCTTATTTTTCAGTGATGCATGCTGCAGTAGTTAGGGGTGAAGTGTCATGAGAGCAATAAGTTACTTTTAAAGTTTTTGTTTTTTGTTTTTTTAACATTTTTGGAGATCTTTTTAATGTATGGCTGAATAGAAGACAGATGAATTCTCAAACCTGCTTCTGCATTCAGTCTCTTGCAGTATCACATGTCATGTAGCCTCTGGAAAATTCCACTGTACACTCGTGAGAGAATGAGAATGGAAAAAGGCAAATAAAAATTTACAATTATTATAAGAATGTTTTTGGCAGCATGGACCCCCTTAAAAGGCCTTGGGGACCTCAGGGTGTTCCCAGACTACACTTTGAGAACCACAGTAATTTACTTTTAAATGGTTCGGTTGAGTGGAGAGCGAGCGAGAAGAGGCAAATCCAGTCGAATAGGAACACAGGTTGAGTCTGACTGGTGTTATTAATTGGACTCTTCTCCATGATGTGCTGTGTGTTTGAAAATGTGCACAATAGAAAGTTCACAAGAAGGTAGAAAAGAAATGTAGACTCTTGGACATGTGAGGGATTCTGAGTGAGATCTGAGGGTGAAGCCCAAGGGGAGCATCCTTTTTGTTTTTTGTTTTTTTTGCGGTACGCAGGCCTCTCACTGCTGTGGCCTCTCCCGTTGTGGAGCACAGGCTTCGGACGCACAGGCTCAGTGGCCATCATGGCTCACGGGCCCAGCCGCTCTGCGGCACGTGGGATCTTCCCGGACCGGGGCACGAACCCGCGTCCCCTGCATCGGCAGGCGGACTCTCGACCACTGCGCCACCGGGGAAGCCTCAAGGGGAGCATTCTTAACCTAAGCTCCAGGTGTCCTTGACCACACGAACCTGAGGCCCCAGGTGAGACCTGCTGGCCCGGAGGTTCCCAGCTTACCCAACAGCCCTCCAGCCCTGCACCCTCCCAAACCAGACCCAGGGGGATTAGTTAGTGGCCAGGAGGGTGGGTGTATGAGCCCTCTGCAAATTCTGGCGTGTGGTCTGTGGGAAAGGCCTTATTATCAAACCCTTGCTTGACTGTATTGTCAGGGGCTGGCCAGAGATAAGTTGTCCTTTCTAAGGGCAGGGGTGGTTTCCTTTCTAGAGAGTGATAAGTATTTTTTGAATGACTTGTTTTCCATCGAAATAGTAATAGATGCTTTCTGGGAGGATTTCACGCAGGATAAAGATTATGGAAAGAAAACAAAGTCTCTTTCCCATTCCCGGTCCCCCATCCCACTTCCAAAGGCAACCACTGATAACTGTCTTATATACTGTTTCAGAAAATGTCTGTGCGAATACATCCATCTATAGAATGTATGTAGCCCTTTCCTTTTTCTTTTTTCTTCACTAGGATGTAATTTACATGGAATGAAATGCATGGATCTTAATTCAGTTGGTTTTGACCAACTGAAGAGAGCATTCTTGGTACTCCCAGAGGGCCTCATCTTGCCCTCCTTTAGTCAAATCCTCTGGCTGGAGGGGCACCACCATGCTGATTTCTGTCAGCACAGTTTACTTTCGCCTGTTCTTGAACTTCATATACCTGGAGCCCTATGATCTGTACACTCTTTTGTCTGGCTTCTGGCCCTGAGCATGATTGTGAGATTCATCTGTGTTGTATCATGTAGCACTGATTCATTCATTCATTCCATTTTCTTGTGAAAGTACTTGGGAGAGTAATATACTTGATAGACCTCGTTTCTCTTAACTCCTGCTGTTTGGAAGCTGTTGTACATCAGCTCGCTCACAGCGTGTTCCAGAGTGTGGACGGTGTGCAAGTTTACTTAACCAGTCTCCTCGTGATGGGTGTGTGGATTCCTCAAGCTTTTGTAATCAATGCTTGTGGTATTATGCCAATGTAAAAATGCCAAACAGGAAAGACCTCTGGGATTAATTAAATGCATAGAATTTAGATGTTGGAAGCTAGCTAGCTTCAAAAATCAAAGCAACCCTTATATTTTACATATGACCAAGAGATGTCCCGAGAAGTCAGGTGACTTGCCCAAGGTCACGTGACCAGTAGCGATAGAGTTGGGGAACCACCCAGGTCCCCAGATGCCTTGTACAGAATGTTCTTTTTTGCACTATAGGCTCTGTGAGGGAAGGAACTGTGTGTGCTTTGTTCACCACTGTAAACCCAGCACATAGCTGGGTGCTGTGTGGCAGAGTAAGTGCTCATTAAATATTTGTTGGATGAAAAATTAAGTGAAGTGTTATTAGTACCCTGAGAAAAGACCACTGATATCCTGAGAACTGCAAAGGCGTTTCCATGAGACGTGAGCCTCGATATTCATTCATTCATTCATTCATTCACTCCCTCATTTACTTCTTTGTTCAACCAGTATCTGTTGGGTCCCTGCTGTGTGTCTAGGCCAGGGTTTCTCACCCTGGACACTATGGGCTCTCGGGCTAGATGATTCTCTGTGGTGAGGGCTGTCCTGTAGGATGTTTAGCAGCGTCCCTGGCCTCCACCCGCTAGATGTGGGTTGCAACCCTTGTGACAGCTGAACTCCAGACATTGCCAAGTGTTCCCTGGTGGGCAAAATTGCCCCCGGTTGAGACCTACCAGTCTAGGCACTGGGGTTTACCATGGAACCAAATGGCCAAGGTTCGTGCCTCAGTGGAAGTGACATTCAAGTCGAGGAAAGAGAAGATAACTGTACTTGATAGGTTGTGCTGTCACATGAAATATAGCGGGAGGCGGAGGGTGGGCAGTAGTGGATTCAGAACCCTGGTTAGACAGGGCGGTCACGGAGGCCCCTCTGAGGGCTCACATGTGACCAGGGACTGAGGGGGAGCCATGTGAACATCGAGCGGGCAGAGAGCTCGGGCTGAGGGAACAGCCAGTGCAAAGGCCTGAGGCGAGGCAGCACGGAGGTGGGCGTGTCCAGAGAAGAACCACCCAGAGAAGCGTGGTGGGAGAGGTGCTTGCAAGGGTGGCTGGGCGGACCCTGTGGTGACTCTAGGTGTGATGGCAAGCCACTGGGTGTTCTTGGGTGGGAGAGTGACACTTCTGGACTTGTGTTTGAAAGGATGGCTGTGGCTGCTGTAAGGAGAAAAGTCAGAGGTGGGTGAGAGAGAGAAAGCAGGGTGGCCAGCGAGGAGGTGGGGACGGTGGCCACGTGAGCGGTGACCTGGGTGGCCAGGTGAGCTGTAGCTTAGAGGACCGTGCCCTTAACTAATTTAGCAGCCATGTTGTGCTTGGAGCCAGGCGGGCCTTGGACATCAGAGGAGCACGTGTGGTCAGGTCACACTGTGAGTGTGTGATTACAGTGCCTCGAGCTGGAGGCCACCTGCCGCACCTGTCAGGACAGTGTCACCAGTGACGGGCGGCAGTTCGCAGGGACAGCAGAGGCGACAGCTCTTGTATTCCACATATGACACTGGAAAGGCTCCCCTTCCGGCCTCCTGGTGTGGATGAAGTCGCTCGAGCTTTCTCGCGGGCCCTTGAGCCCGCCGCCTGCCTCTT
>NW_006790163.1:27150-34964 GCF_000442215.2 Lipotes vexillifer | reverse complement strand
CTGTGAACTGGCTGTTCTCTGTCTGGAGGGCTACGCCACCCCCCGTGCTGGCCAGCCTGGGTCACCCACGGTCCACTGTCGCCGAGCCCTCCCGTGCAGGTCCTTGTGCCGGTCCTGAGAGCAGGGAGCTGGCCGTCGGTTGGACTGATGGAAGTTTGAGACCAGAGCCTTCCCCGTTGGAGGTGACTGTCCCCCTCCTGGGGTCCCGTGCGGGGAGAGCCCCACGGGCTAAGCCGGGCCCTCGACCCCCCCAAGGATGCTGCGGGGCCTGCTCCCACCAGCGGCAGCGCTGATCCGGGGGTGGGGGTGGGGTTTGGCTGGAGGGAGCGTGACACAGACACGCGGAGTTCTGTTAATCCCTTCGGGAGGTCTGTTCCTTGCCCTGGTGCCGGGGGACCTGCTGACTCATTTCTCGGGGGTGCTGTTGCTTCTCCTGGGCTCGCCCCGCACTTTTCACCACGTCTCTGGGGGTGGCCGGAGCTTACCTCCTGCCGGGATCTTAGCCTCCCTTTTGGGTTGCGACGGTCAGCGTAAAATTTATTGTTTCCATCCCCCGGAGCCCTTGGAGGTGCTGGTTGGGTTAGGACGAGAGGGGCCACCGCAGCGATCCCAGACACATTACTTTCCTCTTAGCTCCATCAGGCCTCCCACCAGCCCCCCTTTTGCCCAAAACATAGGAGTTGACTGACATTTCAGCCCTCACCTTGGTAGCCCCGCTGGAATCCGGTGAAGCCACCCCGTGGCCGTGTTCCCGCTGTGGCCTTGCTCTGAGGACACTGCGAAGGACGCCTCGAGGCTGCATTGGAGGACTCCGTGCATTTATCCTTCCCGGAGATGCCAGCTGTGAGTGTCTGTGCCATTGTTTTCATCCACGAGGGGGAGTAGCCCACATGAGCAGGAAGTAAATTGTTGCCGAGGAAGATGGTCTGCAGAGGTCCCAGGAGAGGGAGGGACACCGCGGCGTTTCTCACGAGCATCGTCCTCAGCCGCTGTTATGGGCTGATATTGTGTCTCTCAGAGCTCACATGGTGAAGTCCTAACCCGTAGTACCTCAGAACACGACCTTACTTGGAGACGAGATCTTTATAGAGGTAATCAACTTAGAACGAGGCCATGAGGGTGGCCGCAGTCCAGTGTGACTGGGGTCTTTATAAGAAGAGGAGGTTTCTGCACAGACAGGCGCAGAGTGAAGAGGGTGTGAAGGGGCGCGGGGAGAAGACGGCCGTCTACCAGCCAGGGAGAGAGGCCTGGGACGGATCCTGCCCTCACAGCCCCCAAGGAACCAATCCAGGCGTACTGTCGCCTGGATCTCAGGCTTCTGGCCTCCAGCACTGGGAGACAAGAAGTTTCTGCCATTTGAGCCACCAGCCTGTGGGGCTGGTCAGGGCAACCCAGGTGAACTAATCCAGCGGTGTTTTCCAGGGCCTATGAGCCGTCGCCCGCCCGGGAGGTTGGACGGTAACCCAGCAGCCTTTACTTGAGTGCTTTCCGCGCAGTTTAGGAGAGGCTTGGCGAGCAGTGCCGTCTCCGTGGAAGCAGGTAGCTCTTGGGTCCCGAGAGGAACGAGGCGTGTTCAGTCCTCTCACGGCCCAAGAGGAAGGGCCCTCAGGGCCCCGGTGGGAATCTGGCTCCCTGCTCACTGTCTGTGGGACTTGGGCTTGAGACCTAACCTCCCCTCTGCCTCAGTTTGCTGATCTGTAACGTGGGCCTGAGGGTGACGGCATTTACTTCAGAGAGTGTCAGGAGCCCTGGTGGCTGATGTGTGTGAAGCGCTTAGGACGGGAGCCCTGTACAGAGTCGTTGTTCTTATTACTGTGAGGAGGGGGCTCTGGGGACGGTCTCCATCGTTGGCCCTGGGTGTCGGGAACGCGGAGAACTCATGGCCATCTCCCTGCCCTCTGTGGGGGGGGTGATGTGAGAACACTGAGTCCATTGCGTCACCGGAGGCCGTGTGCACTTGGCCTCGGCCGCTTCCCAGCACGCAGGCTGTGTTCCGAAAGGGGACAAATAGCCACGTAGCCCTGGGGCCACAGGAACCGAGCCACGGAGGGCGGCCGCACCCTGCACCAGCTCGCCAGCCTTGGGGGGCAGAAGGGGGAGGGCTGGGTGCTGGGCAGGGGCCAAGGGGGAAGCAGGAGGGGGAGGTAGAAGTGACCCTCCCCCTCTGTGCCCTCTCCAGGCAACATTTTGAAGCTGACAAACTTGAATTCTCACGTCTCTTTCTGTGCATCCTGCGGCTTGAGCTTTCTTCTCCTGGGGTCGCCAGAGGGTGCCGTGGCCCTCGGCCTCTCGCCACATGGCCAGCAGGGGTCTCGTCTCAGTGTCAGGGCTGCTGGGTCTAACCGCCCCCCCCCCCACCCGGGGAGCGCCGTGCGGTGGCTGGAGCATTGGCTAGAGGGGGTGGATGAAGCGTGGCCCATCACCCGCCTAAAGGGGTCTGCATCTTGAAAGCGAGACTCCATCATCTCAAATGAATTTGAAGTTGCTGGGGTTTCAGGTGAGATGGCGAGGGGAGTGGAGAAGCTTTGACTAGTGGGGGAACTGGCCTCCAGGACGGGCCCGATGGCTGCCTCCTGTGTTCATGGCCAAGTGCAGCCTCTCCCACACTGGGTCCCTCAGGGCTGACTGTGCCACCGGCGGGGTGCGCTGGCAGGGACGGCGTGTGACTCGCCAGGCTAGGTCGTAAGAGACTGCTTGCTTCCACCTCGCTCCCGTGGAGCACTTGTTCTAGAGGAAGCTGACTGCCATGTCCCGAGGACGCTCAAGCAGTCCCGTGGAGGCGCAGGGTGCAGTGGAACTGAGCCCTCGCGCCAACAGCCAGCGCTGACTTGCCTTCAGATGCCTGCGGCCCTGGGCGACAACCTCCTGAGAGACCTCGAACCAGAAAGCCCCAGCCAAGCTGCTCCTGAATCCCCAACCCATAGATACTGTGTAAGATTATATGTGTATTATTTTAAGCTGCTGAGTTCTGAGGTAGTTTGTTATGTAGCGTCCTAGACAATACACCTGGGGAGGAGGGGAGCTCCAGGAACGGTTTAGGTTATTGAGTGTAAGTTAGGGCATACTGTTTTTGGTTTGTTTTTTTTTTTGCTGTACGCGGGCCTCTCACTGCTGTGGCCCCTCCCGTCGCGGAGCACAGGCTCCGGACGCGCAGGCTCAGCGGCCACGGCTCACGGGCCCAGCCGCTCCGCGGCACGTGGGATCTTCCCGGACCGGGGCACGAACCTGTGTCCCCCGCGTCGGCAGGCGGACTCTCAACCACTGCGCCACCAGGGAAGCCCAAGTTGGGGCATATTGATGCTGAGCTTCAGTGTACTGATTTTAAGTAAATGGGCAGCTGTGTATATTTCAGGAAAATGTCTACTTCCCTGTCGATCTTCATAGCCTGGAGACTTCAGTCTCCACTAGCCCCCAAATGCCAGTGGGGTTTGGATGTCTGCTGTCACTTCAAGCACCCAGCACTGCAAATCTGGGATGTCACTTGTTTTGGGAGCATCTCCCCTTTTCTCCCTGCCCCAGTGAAACATGCTCCGGCCTGTAATGCAGCTTGGAGCCCATCTCATGGTGGGTTTGCCAACCCCAGTGCCTTTGCTCAGTCAGAGGGTTTAGACTTTGGACATGAATTATTTCAGTGGGAGATCAGTTTTTCTAGGTAGGTATTTTAAAAGAGAAAGAAAAGTAGTTCGCAGGCGCTTGAGAGAAGTGTTGCAGCATGCCAACTAAAAAATCTAACTTTTGTACAGTGAGGCAGTGAGATTTAATTCTAGTTGATGGGTCTTTGGGGTTGCCTTGAGTAATACATCTTTTATTGAAATATATGTGCAGAAAAGTGTGTAAAGTGTAAGTGTACAGCTTGATGAATTTTCACAAAGTGATCACACCTGGGTAACCAGTGCCCAGATCAAGAAACAGGAAGTGGGACTTCCCTGGTGGCACAGTGGTTAAGACTCTGTGCTCCCAATGCAGGGGGCCCGGGTTCGATCCCTGGTCAGGGAACTAGATCCCACATGCATGCCGCAACTAAGAGTTCACACTCCACAACTAAGGAGCCCACGTGCTGCAACTAAGGAGCTGGCGAGCTGCAACTAAGACCCGGCACAACTAACTAACTAACTAACTAAATATCAAAAAAAAAAAAGAAAAAGAAAAAACGTGACCAGCCACCAGAAGCCACCCCCATGTCCCTTCTGGTCACTCCTCAGCCCAAGGGTAACTGCTGTCCTGATTAACTCCACACGTTCGGTTTGCTTATTTGGAACTTTGTTTTAATTGACTCATGTGTTCCTGTGTCTGACCTTCCCTTGACATTGGGTTTGCGAATTTCATCCTTGTCAGTGTATGTAGTGGTAGGTTGTTCATCCTTGTGGTTGTGTCTAGTCGCGTAGTTTTCTCCCTGTATATAGGTGTCTTTTTTTCTCTTGCTGCTTTTTTTTTCTTGCTGCTTTTAAGATACCCTCCTTTTCACTGGGTTTAGCAATTTGATGATGCCACTCCTTAGTGTGGTTTTATTCTATTATTTATTTGGGCGCTTGGGGTGTACTGATTCGCTGAGCTTCTTGTATCTGTGGGCTTGTAGTCTCGTAGTTTAAATCCTGTAGAACAGGATTTCCTAGAGTAAAAGTTCTGGGCCACAAATGGAAACGTATTTCAGAGAAATTTCTTGAGAGAATTTAAAGGGAGTTTTAAACCAATTTCCCTGTGCCCTCCTCCACTTGGATAAGAAATGTGAAGTAAGGTTTGGCTCATCGGGCTGCTGAAGGGGCTGCCAACTCTTGGTGCTACCCCGCTTCCCGCTGTGATGGGTCCAAAGTCCACTTCTTTGAGCTCCCAAGATTCTGGGTCAGTTGCCTGTTGTTGGATGTCAGCCAGGATGTTGGCGGGCTGCACCGAGGAAGAGATCTGTCTATATTTGCCAGCCCAGCTTTTCTCCTGGGTGAAAAGTAATAAGGGAAAAATCAGGATGAATCGAGCAGTTAAAGAAACCCCCCGAACCTGGGAGGGGAAAGCAAGGCATGCCCTTCAGACTCGCGTTGCTACAGAGGATAAAACTGCAGACCGTGGTGCATGTGCAAGGCGATGCAGTCAAAGAGACGTGTCCCAACCTCTCATTTTCACGTCTAGTGACTTGAGTATGGTTTTCGTATTCTTTTTGTCCTCTGTGTACTCACAGGTAAGCTATCTTTCTTGTATGTATTTTTGAGTGTGCCTGTGCAGTGATGTCCCAAGCATTGAGCTGACTGCTTGATAGCGTTTTCTGTCTCTAGATGGATGTAATTTTGTTTGTTTTTTTGAAAAATGTTTATTTAAATGTAGTTGATTTACAATGTTGTGTTAGTTTCAGGTGTACAGCAAAGTGATTCAGTTATACGTATATATGTAAATATATGTATTCTTTTTTTTACATTCTCTTCCATTACAGGTTATTACAAGATATTGAGTAGAGTTCCCTGTGCTATACAGTAGGTCCTTGTGGGTTATCTATTTCATATTTTAATCCCAAACTCTTAATTTATCCCTCCCTCCCCCTTTTCCCTTTGGTAACCGTAAGTTTGTGTTCTGTGTCTGTGGGTCTGTTTCTGTTTTGTAAGGAAGTTCACGTGTATCATTTTTTGTTGTTTCTTTGTGTTTTTTTTTTGCCGTGCACAGGCCTCTCACTGTTGTGGCCTCTCCCGTTGTGGAGCACAGGCTCCGGACGCGCAGGCTCAGCGGCCATGGCTCACGGGCCCAGCCGCTCCGCGGCATGTGGGATCTTCCCGGACCGGGGCACGAACCCGTGTCCCCTGCATTGGCAGGCGGACTCTCAACCACTGCGCCACCAGGGAAGCTCCACGTGTATCGTTTTTTAAGATTGCACATATAGGTGATGCCATATGGTATTTGTCTTTGTCTGTCTGACTTACTTCACTGAGTGTGATCATCTCTAGGTCTAGATGGATGTAGTTTTGATAACGCTCCTTGTAGAGAGATCGTGTATGCGGTGGGTGAAGCTTTTTAGGGTTAACGGATGCTGTAACTGTACAGCAGGCTCAGCAAACACTGCCTCAGAGGTGCAGATGGTAGATGGGGGTGAGTAACGCAGGCCTCTGCCCTCGGGAGCTCAGAGGCAGCAAGCTTTGAAACAATTATTCCAGTTTATAAGTAAGATCGATAATCAAAATAGTAGTAATTAAAACACAACGGGAAGGATGCAGGGAAGGAAATGGAGTGGGGAATAGGAGGGGAATGAAGGGTTATAAGGGCCCCTGGTTGTTAAAGCCTGGTCCGCGGGCCAGCAGCAGCAGCAGCCTTCCTGGGAGCTTGTAAGAAATGCAGATTCTCGGGCCTTGCCCCAGAGCTGCTGAAGCTGAATGTCTGCGGGCGGGACGGGGACCCAGCCCTCCCGATTTGCCAGGTCACCTGTTGCAATCAATAAAGTGTGTCAGGGAGTTTTCCTGCGTTCTTGCATGGATGGCAGGTTTTACTTTGCCCATTAGTACAACTTACCCATTTGGTTTCCTTTAAGGGTCGTGCTTTGGTGTCATCCCTAAAAACTCTGCCTAGCCCTAGGTCACGAAGATTTTGCCCATTTGTACCGGGCCGTAAACATCACTCAGGGATTTATGCAGGCAAAGGCATCCCTGGTTGAAGAAAGAGAAAATGGCCTGCGATGCTGCCTTCATTTGGGTTCTCTCAGAAGCGGACCCTGAGACGAGGATTCTGGTACAGGGCGTTTCTTGGGTGCTGCAGGGACCCTGGGAGGGGCGACTGGGAGAAGAAGGCACCCGTTAGAGCCTGGGCTGATAATGCAGCTCACCACGTGGGCAGCCGGAGCTTAACTGCATGCTTTGGAAACTCTAGGAAATGATGCTTGCAGTGTCACGAGCTCCGCAAGTCACCTGTGGGTTCACTAGGAGGACCTAGTGTGGGTTCACTAGGGGACTCGGTGTATAGTTGTCTTCGCTGCTGTGACTTCCTCTGATGGAAGGATATAAAGCAAAATCAGCAAAGGGAAAAGGCGATGGGGCAAAGTCTGGAGGAAACCAGGCTCTGGCTCCCAGAGTCCTCTTCCCGTGGAGTCCCACAGGGGTGCGCTTCCTTTTCCCACAGTGAGCTGAGGCAACACGGGTGAAGTGCTCTCTACCCAGGAAGCCTGTTAGTCTCAGTGCCCAGATTTCTGTTGGGGGGCTGGTCCTGTAGGCATTCTCTGTCCAGCTTGTATCAAAATTCCAGACTCCCAGAAGGAGAGCAGGGCTTCAGTATCAGTCACAGTATTTGGACAGCCAGTTTAGGTACCGCGAGCCATTCTTACCAGTTCTGGGGATGGTGTCAGCCCTCCTGAAATCCACGTTCCCAGGTGCCAGCCGAGGGCCAGCCTTGCCAGCAGGCCTTCCTGAAGAGAGCGGTCTCTGGCCTGCAGTGCTAAGTCTTTTCTGCACAGGTGTGAAACACATGCCTTGAAATGACCCCATTCAGGGGGCGAGGGAGTGGGAGTATTTATGCACCAGTTCCCGAGCCATGGTTAATACCTGCTCCCAGTAATGCTCTTCAGGCGTGCCACGCCAGCCACGCCCCCCTCCACAGGGCCGGAGGCAGTGACCTCAGGCACGCACATACAGTTGGGAATCAGCTGGAGCTCACTGGAAGGTCTTGAGGGATATAGGTGGGGCACTGGGAGCGTCAGGTACAATAGTTATTCTAGAAATTGGGTGGGGACAACAGAGCAGTGTGTCCAGGGCAGTTCACATGAGTGTAGTCACGCGGCAGTATTACAACTGTGGGTGAAACGACCAAGGTCAGGGCTTCCCTCTAACTTCCTTGGGGTGTGGCAGGGGGGG
>NW_006790163.1:1237-27054 GCF_000442215.2 Lipotes vexillifer | reverse complement strand
AGGAATGCTGGGTAGGAGGCACTGAGAGAGCCATGGATGGGCGCCTCCTCCCTGTGTCTGCCTGTTTCTTTCTCTTCTTCTGAGCCTCCCATATGCATATATTTGTTCACTTGAGGGAGTCCCATAAGTCCCTTTGTATGTGTGTGTGTGTGTGTGTGTGAGAGCGAGCATTGTGGGGGCAGAAGATACTGGTATGTTTAACAAATGTTTGCTATAGCCTCAAATGTGCATGGCACAAAAATTTTTTTTTCTTTATCCACACGAGCACATGGGGAGACCCGTGTCTGCTGTGTAATTTGAAGTTAGCTGTGAATTTGTATTGGATTGCTTTTTTTTTTTTTTTTTTTTTTTTTGCGGTACACGGGCCTCTCACTGTTGTGGCCTCTCCCGTTGCGGAGCGCAGGAGCACTGAGCCCCCAGGGAAGCCCCTGACCACGGCTTCTTAATCTGCTTGGGCCGTGATTCTGCCTGTGGCCCCCAGTCCCGCCTGGCTCCCCGCGTTTCTTCTTTTGAGATTCTTTTCCCATATAGGCCATTAGAGAGCACTGAGTAGAGTTCCCTGTGCTGTACAGCAGCTTCTTAACTATCTGCTTTATATCTAGTAGTGTGTGTATATGTCAGTGCCGATCTCCCAATTCACCCCTCCGTCTTCCCTGGGTTTCTGACTTCAGCCCGGTCCCTTTTCTATATTCAAAGTGTGGTCCGCAGACCGGCAGCAACAGCTTGTGAGAAATGCAGAGTCTCAGGCCCTACGCTGGCCATGCTGGATCAGAATCCGCATTTTAGCCAGCTGCCCAGTGCTCCAAATGTCTGGGAAGGTGGGAGAGGCGCTGCTCTCGCTGTCAGGGCGGGGAGAACTGGTGGGAGGGGCGTCGCTCTGGCTGTCAGGGCGGGGAGAACTGGTGGGAGGGGCGCCTTTCGGGCCGGCGGGGCAGGGAGGACTGGTGGGAGGGGCGCCGCTCTGGCCGTCAGGGCGGGGAGAACTGGTGGGAACGGTGCCTCACTCGCTGTCAGGGCGGGGAGAGCTGGTGGGAGGGGCGCCGCTCTGGCCGTCAGGGCGGGGAGAACTGGTGGGAACGGTGCCTCACTCGCTGTCAGGGCGGGGAGAGCTGGTGGGAGGGGCGCCGCTCTGGCCGTCAGGGCGGGGAGAACTGGTGGGAACGGTGCCTCACTCGCTGTCAGGGCGGGGAGAGCTGGTGGGAGGGGCGCCGCTCTGGCCGTCAGGGCGGGGAGAACTGGTGGGAACGGTGCCTCACTCGCTGTCAGGGCGGGGAGAGCTGGTGGGAGGGGCGCCGCTCTGGCCGTCAGGGCGGGGAGAACTGGTGGGAACGGTGCCTCACTCGCTGTCAGGGCGGGGAGAGCTGGTGGGAGGGGCGCCGCTCTGGCCGTCAGGGCGGGGAGAACTGGTGGGAACGGTGCCTCACTCGCTGTCAGGGCGGGGAGAGCTGGTGGGAGGGGCGCCGCTCTGGCCGTCAGGGCGGGGAGAACTGGTGGGAACGGTGCCTCACTCGCTGTCAGGGCGGGGAGAGCTGGTGGGAGGGGCGCCGCTCTGGCCGTCAGGGCGGGGAGAACTGGTGGGAACGGTGCCTCACTCGCTGTCAGGGCGGGGAGAGCTGGTGGGAGGGGCGCCGCTCTGGCCGTCAGGGCGGGGAGAACTGGTGGGAACGGTGCCTCACTCGCTGTCAGGGCGGGGAGAGCTGGTGGGAGGGGCGCCGCTCTGGCCGTCAGGGCGGGGAGAACTGGTGGGAACGGTGCCTCACTCGCTGTCAGGGCGGGGAGAGCTGGTGGGAGGGGCGCCGCTCTGGCCGTCAGGGCGGGGAGAACTGGTGGGAACGGTGCCTCACTCGCTGTCAGGGCGGGGAGAGCTGGTGGGAGGGGCGCCGCTCTGGCCGTCAGGGCGGGGAGAACTGGTGGGAACGGTGCCTCACTCGCTGTCAGGGCGGGGAGAGCTGGTGGGAGGGGCGCCGCTCTGGCCGTCAGGGCGGGGAGAACTGGTGGGAACGGTGCCTCACTCGCTGTCAGGGCGGGGAGAGCTGGTGGGAGGGGCGCCGCTCTGGCCGTCAGGGCGGGGAGAACTGGTGGGAACGGTGCCTCACTCGCTGTCAGGGCGGGGAGAGCTGGTGGGAGGGGCGCCGCTCTGGCCGTCAGGGCGGGGAGAACTGGTGGGAACGGTGCCTCACTCGCTGTCAGGGCGGGGAGAGCTGGTGGGAGGGGCGCCGCTCTGGCCGTCAGGGCGGGGAGAACTGGTGGGAACGGTGCCTCACTCGCTGTCAGGGCGGGGAGAGCTGGTGGGAGGGGCGCCGCTCTGGCCGTCAGGGCGGGGAGAACTGGTGGGAACGGTGCCTCACTCGCTGTCAGGGCGGGGAGAGCTGGTGGGAGGGGCGCCGCTCTGGCCGTCAGGGCGGGGAGAACTGGTGGGAACGGTGCCTCACTCGCTGTCAGGGCGGGGAGAGCTGGTGGGAGGGGCGCCGCTCTGGCCGTCAGGGCGGGGAGAACTGGTGGGAGGGGCGCCGCTCTGGCCGTCTGGGCGGGGAGAACTGGTGGGAGCGGTGCCTCACTCGCTGTCAGGGCGGGGAGAACTGGTGGGAGGGGCGCCGCTCTGGCTGTCAGGGCGGGGAGGACTGGTGGGAGGGGCGCTGCTCTGCCTATCAGGGCGGGGAGAACTGGTGGGAGGGGCGCCGCTCTTGCTCTCAGGGCGGGGAGAACTGGCGGCGTTGGCAGGAGCCAGGGAGCCAGGCCTCAGGAACTGGAAGGCCCTTGCTTATTTGTTCAGTTTCTCGGCTCTCGCTCTTGCCATTGGCGCGGGCCATTCTTTGCTGTTCGGCCGTCCTGCGCATTTAGGATGTTTATCAGCATCCCTGGCCTGTACCCACTTGATGCCACTCTCCGGCCTCCCCCGCCGGGGGAGTGCCCCGAGAATGTCTCTAGGCACTGCCAAGTGGCTGCTTAGGGACACAGTTGGCCCTGGAAGGCCACTTTGGGGAGAAATTACCTGTGAATCCACATGGTTCAAAAGTCACCAGTTGACTCTGGGGCCCCCCAATATAACCCCTGCAGGGAAGTGCCCAAAAGGCTCGTTTGGTCCAGTTTTGAATTAAGGCAGAATTTCTCCACCTCAGCGCTGTCGGCACTTGGGGCCGTCCTGGTCATTGTTGGGTGCTGAGCAGTATCCCTGGCCTCCACCCACTGGATGCCAGCAGCACCCCTGTCAGATGTGACAAAATGTGCCCAGTGACCCCTGGGGGTAGAATTCCCTGTTGGGAGCCACTGGTCCGTCCATCTTTGGTCTGTGTCGCCTGGTCTTATCCCCCCGCTGTAGACCCGCCGTAGAGGTGGTGGCTCCCAGGGTAGCCACTCCCCTGGAAAGAGGGTCCTCCTTTTCTCTGTTGTCCGCATGTGGCACTGCATGGGTCCCCTGCTCGCCCCACAGCCAGTCGCTGTGCCTGGCGGTTGGAGACTGTCATTGGCCAGCCTGGGTCACGTGCCCATGGTGGGGAGGGGAAGCTTTGGTACCAAATGGAGGGGAGGGACAGTTCTGGGGGACGAGAATGGCCTGCTCTTGCACCCCTGTGCGGAGCTAAATGCTCGGCTGCACTGCCATCTAGTCAGTAACCAGCTCGTCTAGCGAATGCCAGGTGTCGGCGTTTCTCTGCCCATCTCCAGGCCACCTCGGAGGGCGCTCAGCCCTTTTACAGGTGAGCAGCCCAGGCTCGGCGGGGCTGGCGAGGCACCCACATTGGCCTGCAGGGCCCAGGTGTCCTAAGCCCCCGTGGCCCCTTCAGTTCCTTCCTCCAGGCCTCCCTCCACGGGCCTGTCAGGGCTCTTTCAGAGCATCCTCTTCTCCAAACACTTCCGCATCTCAAAAGAAAGCGAGCGTTTTTAGACAGCCCCGAAGTCCCTGCCCATCGAACTGGAGCTTTCCTTCCCACCATAGTCCCCTTCTACCCAAACCTCCAGGACCGTGGAGAGTGGGGAAGGGCTTGTGCTCCAAAGAAAAATGACACTACTATCGCCGGAAGAAGGAACAGATGCGCTGGGCAAAAGCCACAAATGAGGATCGTGCCTAAGAAGCTGCATTTCCTGATGGGCAGCCCACATTTTCAAACACTTCTTAAAATTGCAAAGTATAGCAAACACGCCCCAAAGTGCATAACACTTAACTGTATGGCTTAATGGATCGAACACGAAGCCTCCATGTCACACCTAACGTATAATTTATAGGATGCCACGTAGATGCAATCACAGTGTGGATTCTGACGCGACTCGGCTCTTCGGTCAGCAGGCTGTGTGAGACACACCCACTGCAAGCACACTTTGGGAAGCACTGGAGTCAGAGGGTGTGTAGAAGCCGAGAAGCCACTGAAGGTGACAGAGGAATGGCCACGGGTCGGAGCGGGAATTGGCCTTGAGTTGCTCAGGGCACAGAGCACAAGCCATGGGCTGTGGAGACAGGAGTTCCTGTGACCTGAGGCAGGAGTTGGGGCTAAAGGAGGCTGAGGGAAGGATGGCAGGTGAGGCAGGGCAGGGTACTGGTTGGAGCAGCTGGAGAGGAGGCAGGCCCCGCGCAGTGGACTCAGCTGCCCCAGGCAGCAGGGCTGCTTACACAGCACCCTCTGGTGGCCCCGTGGTGCAGTGACACCCCCTGTGAGCCCCAGGGAGCCCAGGCTGGTGGCCTTCAGAGGAGCGGCCAGCACCAAGGAGCTGGTGGCCAGCAGACATCAGCCCTGAGTTTAGTGCCTGCTGTAATCCATGCAGGTTGCTAGAAAAGTGACTTGTGATTGGTTGTTGGAGCTTCTGGAAAATCTGTAAGACATGAAGCTTTTTTCCATATTTCTGTGAACTCAGTGTTCTGGGATCCTTTCCTCCTTGTGTCCTACTCCTTTCACGGTCTCTTGTGAGTATGTGTGACCTCTAGCCCTGATGGCCTTGATCACTTTGTCAAAGTGATGCTATGACCATATTTGTATTCACAAGCCAGGGGCATCTGGTGTCTTGAAGCATTTGGATACCTAATTTGTTGGAGAAACTTTTCTGATGGTAGGTTATCATAGAAACCTTGATATCTATGTGTGTGTGTTAAGAACTACCTTTTATTCCCTTGAAGCTTCCAGGTTGAAACGTCGCTCGGGAGGTCCTGTGCTTGCATTTCCAGGGTCCCATCCTTCCCTTCCAGAGTCCTGTGCAGGAAGGCCGCCTCTTCATCTTTGTACATTCCCAGTGGATGGTGATGCTTGCTCTGCTGCTTCTGTTGGTAGGTGAGGCTTGACGGCCTGTCGGTGGCTCTGGCGCTGTGGACAAGGGCCTGGCAGGTGGCAGATGCCCCGTGACTGCTTGTGTCAAGTAGCGCCCAGCAGCCCCCGAGCACGGCCTGTTTCTGTAGGTCACACGTCAGGGCACACATTCACATGTCTTCTTCCTGCTCTGTCCGGGCTGCTCTGCGCTTCAGCGACCGAAGGCCTGACTGGACGAATTGTGACCCAGACTGCATGGCCCCTGAGCTGAAAATATTTCCCATCTGGCCCTTTGTAGGAAACATTTGCCAAGCCCTGAATGGCAGTTGAGTTACTGCGAGGGCACAGGGAGGAGAAAGACAGCAAGGCCAGCTTGCTGGAAAGGCTCACGGGGCTGGGATGAGGTTGTGGTGGCAGTTTCTACCACGCCCATGCTGCTGGAGGAACCTGCTGGAACTCACCCTTGGGGTGACCAAGCTTCCTTGCTGATTGGAGACTTTCGATTTTTTTTTTTTTTTTTTTTGGCTGCACTGTGCAGCTTGCGAGATCTTAGTTCCCCGACCAGGGATCGAACCCGGGCCCTCGGCAGTGAAAGCGCAGAGTCCTAACCACTGGACCACTGGGGAATTCTGAGACTTTTAATATTTTAATCTGAGTGATGACTTTCCGTTCCATCTGCCCAAGTCATCTGGGGATTAGCTAGTAGAGTCATGGCCCCAAGTGGGAAAGCAGCCAAATGTCCATCCACAGTAGAATGGATAAACTCATTGGGGTCTGTTTGCACCATTGAATACTATAGAACAGGGAGCGGCAAAGAACGTCATCCCGTGGGCCAAATCCAGCTCACTGCCTGAGCCAAAACGAGCTAAGAATTGTTTTTTAATATTCTTTTGTTTTTTGGTTTTTTTTTGTTTTGTTTTTGCGGTACGCGGGCCTCTCACTGTTGTGGCCTCTCCCGTTGCGGAGCACAGGCTCCGGATGCGCAGGCTCAGCGGCCATGGCTCACGGGCCCAGCCACTCCGCGGCATGTGGGATCTTCCCAGACCGGGGCACGAACCCGTGTCCCCTGCATCAGCAGGCAGACTCTCAACCACTGCGCCACCAGGGAAGCCCTGTTTTTTAATATTTTTTAATGATGGAAAGAAACTGAAGGAAGAATAAGACTTGGTGACAGGTGAAGATTTTATGAAATTCAGACTTCATTGTCGATAAATCGAGTTTCATTGCCACATAGCCCCAGCCATTAATTTTTGTATTGTCTCTGGCTGCTTTTACGTGACAGTGGCAGAGTTGAGTAGTCCCGACAGAGGCCACGTGGCCAACAAAGCTACAGATATTTACTCTCTGGCCCTTAATAGAAAAAGTTCACTGTTGTAGAGCATTGAGAACGAACGAACGATAGTTAGATAAGCTCAACACCATGGGTAGATCTTACAACACAATGTAGAACAGAAGAAGCTGGAAACAAAATACCCCATTTATATAAAGTTCAAAAACGGGCAAAATTCATCTGTGGTGTGAGGATAGTGATTACCTTTACGGGTGGGGTAGGGCCTGGAAGGGGCCGTGAGGGAGCTTCTGGGCGCTGGTCACGTTCTGTTCTTGATCTGGGTGCTGGTTATGTGCATGAGCTCACTTTGTGAAAATCTGTGGAGGTGTACACTTAGGACTTTTGCCTTTTTATGGATAGATGTTTATTTCAATAAAAAGCTTACTTAAGAAAAGTGATTTCAGTCTGGCAGCTCCTCAAAAGGTTAAATGTAGACTTACCATATGACCTAGTAATTCTGTTCCTAGGTGCCTACCCAAGAGAACTGAAAGTACATGTCTACATGAAGACTGGAATGACCATAGCAGCATTAGTCACAATAGCCCCAAAGTGGAAACAGCCCACATGTCCATCACCTGATGAGTAGACAAACACAGTGTGGTATATCCATACAACGGAGTATTATTCACCCATAAAAAGGAGTGAAGCACTGATGCTCCAACATGGACAAACCTTGAAAACATTATAATAACAGAAAGAAGCCAGGCACAAAAGGCCGCATATGACATGATGCTATTTCTGTGACGTGTCCAGAAGAGACAAATCTGTAGAGAAGGAAAGCAGATGAGTGGTTACGAGGGGCTGGGCCAGGAGAGGGACTGCTGTGGGCCTGGGGTTACTTGTAGAGGATGAAAACGTTCTGGAATTAGATAGTGCACCTCTGTAGCCAGGAGGAAAAGGTCCCAAGATGACAGCCACCTCGCCTGCTCTTTCGTGCTGCCCTTCCAAGCACAGGTGACTCGAAGGTTGACAGGGGGAAGGCCTGACTTTTCCACCAGGTAATCCAGACCTGCCCCCAGATCCAGGCCAGATGAGGAATGCAGAGCAGTTTCCAGAATGTAGGTAAAATGAGGACGTTAGATTTGCTACTTCTGTTTACTAAAATAGCAGTTGCACGAAAAGCAGGGCAAGTTGGAAGATTGTAGATAACTCACTTCCTGGACTTGCCCTGTGATTATGCCCAGGCCAGCCCCGGCTTCCCTGGTCTCTCTTTTCCTCTGGCTTGATTGGAGAGGAACAAGCATCTTCCTAGCAGCTACTGGTGCACATGCGTTTCCATCAAGGACAGGAGCGTGGACTCTTGGCCTCTTGCTGGTTACAAGATCCCCCTGCTTACCTGGGGCTTGCTTTTTCTATGTTTTTAATAATCTTTTCTGAGTTGCACTTTTGGGTTCCCATTTCTAACTGTTAAGGGCAGTAATGCTCACAGATATCAGTATAGCTTTTGAGGATGTGAGACTATCACTCAGATGATCTCATTTTTGCCAACAGTGAAGAGTATGTTCTTTTTTCAAATGATTTTCTGCTCTGTAATGACTGATAGAAACAGCTGACAGTGAAGACAGCTCTGAAATTTCTGGAAAGTTCCCTAGGCTTAACCAATATCTGTGCAGAGACAGAAAGTTTTGATGGGGCTTCCCTGGTGACGCAGTGGTTGAGAGTCCGCCTGCCGATGCAGGGGACACAGGTTCGTGCCCCGGTCCGGGAAGATCCCACATGCCGTGGAGCGGCTGGGCCCGTGAGCCATGGCCGCTGAGCCTGCGCGTTCAGAAAAAAGTTTTGATGAATTAAAGATTGTTTGCTTGTCCCCGAGCGTGTGGAAGGGGCTGGTACTAAGTTTCAGTCTCTGTGTCATCTGCTCTGAGTGGAAAGCACCTGAGAAACAGTCCAGCCCAGGACTGTAGTTTTTGAGAGGAGGGCGGTGAGGGTCAGCGGGGGTCAGCGGAGGTCACACAGCCAGATGGGATTCACACAAATTTCTCGGTTAGTGGTCTTTTCACTTTGAGTAGATGTATTTCATTTGAAAGAAAATAGTCTCTAATAAATGTAAACACTTTGAGGAGTTTTCAGGAGAAGATATTTAAAATTCCAGGCATAGATTCATGTTTTAATGGCCTCACGAGTTCTTGGTAAACAGAAATCGCAGCAGGTCCCCCAAAAGTTCAGTTTGACTTGCTTAATCTCCCTGAGCAGAACTGGAATCCATCAGGTCCCTTCTGTGAGCTACAGACATCAAAGGACTGATTAGGTAAACTTTGGGAATGAGGGAACCTGCAGGGTAGTAAGGAAAATGTTTTCATGAAACACTTAAGGTTTTTTTTTTTAACATTATTATTATTTTTTTTTTATTGGAGTATAGTTGCTTTACAATGTTGTGTTAGTTTCTGCTGTACAGCAAAGTGAATCAGCTATACGTATACATATGTCCCCTCCCCCTTGGACCTCCCTCCCCGCCCCTTCCACCCAATCTCGCCCATCTAGGTCATCACAGAGCACCGAGCTGAGCTCTCTCTGCTGCACAGCAGGTTCCCACTAGCTATCTGTTTTACACATAATAGTGTATTCATGTCAAACCTAATCTCCCAGTTCGTCCCACCCTCCCCTTCCACCCCCCTTGTCCACACGTCCGTTCTCTATGTCTGCGTCTCTATTCCTGCCCTGCAAATAGGTTCGTCTGTACCATTTTTCTAGATTCCACATGTATGCATTAATATACGATGTTTGTTTTTCTCTTTCTGACTGACTTCACTCTGTATGACAGGCTCTAGGTCCATCCACATCTCTGCAAATGACCCAGTTTCATTCTTTGTTATGGCTGAGTAATATCCCATTGTATATATGTGCCACATCTTTATCCATTCATCTGTTTTTTTTTTAACATCTTTATTGGAGTATAATTGCTTTACAATGGTATGTTAGTTTCTGCTGTATAACAAAGTGAATCAGCTCTACGTATACATATATCCCCATATCTCCTCCATCTTGTGTCTGCTTCCCACCCTCCCTATCCCACCCGTCTAGGTGGTCACAAAGCACCGAGCTGATCTCCCTGTGCTACGCGGCTGCTTCCCACTAGGTAGCTGTTTTACATTTGGGAGTGTATATATGTCCTTGCCACTCGCTCACTTTGTCCCAGCTTACCCTTCCCCCTCCCCATATCCTCAAGTCCATTCTCTAGTAGGTCTGCATCTTTATTCCCGTCTTGCCCCTAGGTTCTTCTGACCATTTTTTTTTTTTTTTTTAGGTTCCATATATATGTGTTAGCATACGGTATTTGTTTTTCTTTCTGACTTACTTCACTCTGTATGACAGACTCTAGGTCCATCCACCTCACTACAAATAACTCAATTTCATTTCTTTTTATGACTGAGTAATATTCCATTGTATATATGTGCCACATCTTCTTTATCCATTCATCTGTCGATGGACACTTAGGTTCCTTCCATGTCCTGGCTATTGTAAATAGTGCTGCAGTAAACATTGGGGTACATGTCTCTTTTTGAATTATGGTTTTCTCTGGGTATATGCCCAGTAGTGGGATTGCTGGATCATATGGTAATTCTATTTTTAGTTTTTTAAGGGACCTCCATACTGTTCTCCATAGTGGCTGTATCGATTTACATTCCCACCAACAGTGCAAGAGGGTTCCCTTTTCTCCACACCCTCTCCAGCATTTATTGTTTGTAGATTTTCTGATGATGCCCATTCTAACTGGTGTGAGGTGATACCTCATTGTAGTTTTGATTTGCATTTCTCTAATAATTAGTGATGTTGAGCATCTTTTCAAGTACCTCTTGGCCATCTGTATGTCTTCTTTGGTGAAATGTCTATTTAGGTCTTCTGCCCATTTTTTGATTGGGTTGTTTGTTTTTTTGATATTAAGCTGCATGAGCTGTTTGTATATTTTGGAGATTAATCTGTTGTCAGTTGCTTCATTTGCAAATATTTTCTGCCATTCTGAGGGTTGTCTAAAAAGACAAAAAGTCTTGTTTCTGGTTTGCATATTAAAAGGATCATACACCATGACCAAATGGGATTTATCACTAGGTGCCATGATGGTTCCACATCTGAAATTCAACCCATGTGATACACTACATTAACAGAATGAAGAATAAAAATTACATAATCATCTCAAGAGATGCAGAAAGAACCCTTGACAAAATTCAACACCCTTTCGTGATTAAAAACATTCAACAAGCTAGGATAGCTTGTTGAATATGAAAAGCCCCCAGCTACCCTCATACTCTGTAGTTCCTTTCTTGCCTTTAAGGATTGGATAAAAGACCTAGGTGTCCTTTGTGTCTTCCAAAGTCCCTGTGTAGGTAAATATGGTTGTGTGTGTAAGAGACATGCTCTTTCTTCAGGATGGACACCTCCAGCGTGAAGTTCGATTCCATCCTGTCTCTGTTGCCAGCTGTGTTATCTGTTGCTGCAGCTAAGTTAGTTGTCCTCTCTTGTAACTAACTTAGCCATCTTCATTTCTTCTCTCCCTTGGAGCCCACATAAATCATACCTGTTGAACGTTGTTATGATGCTGCTACATGACAACCCTTTCAAAAAAATCCGGTGGCTTAAAACAATAACCATTCATTTTTCTCACGGTCTGTAGGTCAGCTGGGTGGTTTGATTGGGTCAAACCCAGCTGCTCTTGGCTGGGCTCACTCATGAATCTGTGCTTGGCGAGCCTGGATGATGTAGGATGGCCTCAGTTGAGATGACCCACCTTGACTCCATGTGATCACTCATCTTCCAGCATCTAACCTAGGCTTCTGCTTATGGCAGAAGGCCAAGGAAGAAAGCAGAGGCCGCGTCGCCTTTGGGGGTCTAGACTCAGTACATGCATGCTGTCACTTCCACTGCATGTCCCAAGGCCAGCTGTGAGTCAAGAGCTGGAGAAATAGACTCTACCTCTTAATGAAGAGGAGCCGCAAGGTCCCCCTGAAAATGCTGTAGATGCAGGGACAGGTAGAGAATCTGAGCTGTTTCTGTGTTCAGTCCACCGTGTAGGTCGGGAGTCAGCAAACGTTTTCTGTAAATGGCCAAATAGTAAACATTTGAGGCTTTGGGGGCCGTTTGGCCTTTGTCATAACTACTCAACTGTGCCGTTGCTATGTGACAGCAGCCACAGACAATACGTAAATGAGCGGGCATGACTGTGTTCCTCTAGAACTTATTTACAAAGCCAGGCAGCAGGCCGGATTTAGCCCACAGGCTGCAGTTTGCTGTGCTCTGACCTCGACGATCCAGACCAAGTAGGAATCTCAGATGCAGGATCTAGGATGCCGTCCTTCCTGAAATCACAAGCAGAGGTGTCATCTGCCAGCAGAAGTGCTCTTATTGGCGAGAAGAAATAAAACCAGGTGAGAGGAGCAGGGGCTCCCCTCTAAGGTGCAGATGACTGTAGTTGACCCTTGAACAACGTGGGAGTTAGGGACACTGACCCCCAGCGCAGTCGGAAGTCCGCATCCAGCTCTCACTGCCTCAAAACCAAAGGAATTGATAAATGACTCACCCAAGGGCAGGAAGCTGAAACAGTCTGGATAGAATCAGGACTCAAACCCTAGTTCTTGTGATTCTACATATCAGGCTCTCTAATCGAACACAAACTTTTCGCCTCACGTAGGTAAAGATCTAAAACGAAAATACAGGTATGATATTTATTGAAATAAATCCACGTATAAGCGGACCCACCCAGTTCAAACCTGTGTTCAAGGGTCAGCAGTATTTGCATCCCTTTGGGTGCCATATTGAAGTTATACAGGTTAAGTTTATTTCTCATCAAGTCCTTGGAGTTCATTCCTTTTTGTTCCTGTGTTTGGCTGGATTCTCATTTCCTATCCATCTATATCTCCCAGGGGATCCCAGATAGAATTCTTTCCATTTTTCTTCTCTTTTCTTAATTTTTTGGCCACGCCGCACAGCTTGCAGGATCCTACTTCCTTGACCAGGGTTCGAACCCCTGCCCTCAGCAGTGAAAGTGCAGAGTCCTAGCCACTGGACCACCAGGGAATTCCCTCTTTCCATTATTTCTGACCTGGATGCCCTCTTCTTACGCTTCTGGTCCTCCTGTCTTTCTTAACCCCAGCTTCAGAAGCGAAGTCACCACCTCCTTCTGGGCCCCCAGGGAAAGCCTCCAATTAGATCTACGGATTAGATCATGTTTATTTTCCTTTACCAATTATGCCTCTGATCGTCAGGACCATGACATGCTCCACCAAAGTTTAAAGATACATTTGTTCTCCAGAGTGACTTTTTGTTTCAATCATTATTGCCTGGAGTTGTTGCTTGACTAGAGATTTGGTTAAATTTCAGGTAACATGAACTTCTTTTTAATAGAATGTCCAAGTCTCTGCAATTCTTCGATCTGCTGGCTTGGTGTTTCTTACGCATGCTACCCATTGTGGGTCAGCAGCCTGCCATCTTCTTTTTCCCATCAGAGATTTTCTTTACCGCATATAATACAAGGCTATTACCGTCTTGTGTTTCTAGAAATGAAAATGAAATCTTTGCTTTCTAATTTTATTCCTTCTCTTTTATTATTGGTTGCTACTGACTTGTGCAATGTGATTCTTCCCTGGGCATTCATCAGTGGGTATAGTTTTCGGCTTGGCATGGCTCAGACTTCAAACTTTTAAAGTTTTAAAGTAGCAAAGTTGCACAGACAGTCAATAAATCAATAACTATCGCCATTTTATTGCTTGTAAGGTGATTATTCCACTTTGCCTGTAGCGACTTTTCAATTTGATCAAAATGCAGTTTTGTCAGGTCGTGGTTGAGTCCTCCAGATATAAAAATACATGAAGCAATTGAGAGAAGCCTGGCTCAAATATTTTAATAACTACCCTTCACTTCTTTAACCATCTTATTCCGGCACTTTTGTGGTTCCCGTCCTACAATTCAAATTTCCATGCTCTTTGCCAAAGAAATTTTGATTTAGTGCTTATTCCACCTCTTGTCTTTGTAAGAGTGTATTATTTTTCTTGCTAACTGGTGGTGAGCATTGGTCCTGCTGCAAAGCGTTTTCTCTGTGTCAAATTATTTCCTATGTGATCTGTAAATCAGGTTCTGATGGTGGTGTAACATGGAAGATGTCTTGGTTTATTTGAGATTGTTTTCCAGACAAGGGGAGGCAGAACAATAGGAGTGGAATTGTTATCTTAGGCAGGAAAGGAAGAAATCCTCCCACTTTGCTACTGCCCTGGCAGCAGGCACCCTTTTGACTGTATTTTAAGGAAAATTAGAAGTGAGGGCCTGCACTCAGGGCTGCTTGTCCGGGGCAGTGTGCTGCCAGCCTGGCATGGCTCTTGGTTTGTCTTAGTCTGTTTGGGCTGCTATAACAAAATACCACAGACTGGGTGGCTTATAAACAACAGACATTTATTCCTCACAGTTCTAGAGGCTGGCAGTCTGAGATCAGGGTGCCAGCATGGTCAGGTGATGGTTCTTTTTCCAGTCACAGATTTCCTATTGTGTCCTTACATGGTGGAAGGGGCAGAGGAGCTCCCTGGGGCCTCTTTTATAAGGGCACTAGTCCCATTCTTGAAGGTACTGCCCTTATGACCCAATCACCTCCCAAAGACCCCACCTTCTAATACCGTCCTTTGGGGGTTAGGATTTCAATGTATGAATTTGGGTGGGGGGACACACACGTTCAGACCATAGCATGGCTCATGTGGCAGGTTGTCCTGCCCCCTTGTCATCCCCATGGCATCCCCCCCGCCCCCGGTGCAGAGGACCACTCCCTCTGTGGATCACCTTGGCTTCCACCAGTGAGTTAAGTCTTAGCATTTTCACTCAGCTGTTGCTGTACGTCTTGAATATCCACAGAGGTTGTCTGCCTCAGTGGTCCGCTTTATCTCCCAGGAGAACCGGTTACTGGTTTGACTACAGTGATTTGGTTTTGAGTGGTATGCCTCAACCCTGTTTCCCCCAGGCCTCTCATGTTGATGCCCTGCTTTTGCAGAACGTGAGGTTTTCTAGAAATGGTTATAGTTGACCCTCATCGTGAGCGGTTCCGTATTTGTGAATTTGCCTGCTCACTAAAATGTATTTGTAACATCCAGAGCAATACATGGGGCGCTTGCCCGGTCAGTGCACGTGCAGAGCCTCAAAAAGTTTGAGTTGCCAGGAATGCACGATCCCAGCTGAGGTTAGAGAAATTGGTGCTCTGCCGTCTTGTTTCAGTGCCCAGACCAGAAACAAGCGTTCTTTTCACAGTCTCTTTAGTGCCATATTTTTCACGTTTTTGTGCTTTTTTTATTGGTAATTTTGCTGTTTCCAGTGGCCTTGAAATGCAGGGCAGGAGTGTCTGTAGTGTTTCTAAGCACGAGAAGGCTGTGCTGGGCCTTATGGAGAAAATATGTTTGTTAGACAAGCTTCCTGCAGTGTGAGTGACAGTGCTGTTGGCTGTGAGTTCAGTGGATGAACCAACGATATATATTTGATAAGGTGTCTTTAAACAGAAACACACAAAACAAGGTTGTATATTGATTGGCTGATGAAAATGTTGTGACCAGAGGCTCGAAGGAACCTAACCCTGTATTTCTCTTGGGGACAGTGATTTAGTACTCACTAATTCGGTGGCCATGGTGACTTTATAGCACAAAACTACCACAAATAATAAGAAAGTAACATTTGTCAGAAACAGACTCACAGACTTAGAGAATGAACTTATGGTTACTGAGGGGAAGGGTGGAGGAAGGGGATAGTTAGGGAGTTGGGGATTGACATGTACACCTGCTGTATTTAAAATAGGTAACCAACAAGGACCTACTGTGTAGCACAGGGAACTCTACTCAATATCCTGTAACAACCTAAATGGGAAAAGAATTGGAAAAATGTACATGTATAACTGAATCATTTTGCTGTACAGCTGAAACTATCACAACACTGCTAATCAACTATACTCCAATATAAAATAAAAAGTTAAAAAAAAAGAAATTAACGTTTGTGTCTCCCCAGAATTCATATGTTGAAACCTAATCCCCAGTGTGATGGTATTGGGAGGAGGGGCCTTTGGGAGGTGATGAGGTCATGAAAGCTGAGTCCTCATGGATGGGATTAGTGCCCTTATAAAAGAGACCCCAGAGAGCTCCACCAGATGAGGACACAGTGAGTAGATGGCCATCTGTGAACAGGAAGTGGGCTCTCACCAGACACTGAATCTCTAAGTAAGTGCCTTGATCTTGGACTTCACAGCCTCCGGAACTGTGAGAAATAAATGTGTGTTGTTGATAAGCCACCCAGTCTATGGTATTTTTGTTATAGCAGCTTGTGCTCACTAAGACATACTATATGTATCTTTCATCACCGCAGAGGTGCCTATGCTGAAATGTCTTTCCTGTGCAAGAAAATAGCGCACGTGGATTGTTCTGCCAGGTCTGTGCAGATGTTCTGCTCACATTTTTAACGACAGGTTTTCTCTCCCAGGTGTAAGTAGCATGGTCAATGCAGGAGCGATGAGTGGCTCTGGAAACCTGATGGATTTCCTTGACGAGCCGTTCCCTGATGTGGGGACGTATGAGGACTTCCACACCATCGACTGGCTGAGGGAGAAGTCACGGGACACCGACAGACACAGAAAGGTACATGCTGCTCATAAAGACACTTTGAGGGGAATCCCTTCAGAGGGCTGGGCCATGCTTTTATCGGACAGTCCCTGAGCTAGAGCTTGGGTTCACGTGTCATGTGCTGAGCTAGGTTCTAGAGAAGAGAAGGGCTAGTGGGAGAGGCAGAGATGTGGACAGGTAATTCTAATACCAGGTGCTTTGGGTGGAAGGCTATGTCATACAGAGGTGTGGTGTGGAGGGCAAGGAGGGGGGCTCTGGAACCAGACAGATTGGGTACATCCTGACTTTGACATCTTTAGGCTGGCTGACTTTTGGGGTGCCATTTCTGGACCCCATCTTCTCATCTGTAAGGATGGAGTTAATTATACCAGAAGATTAAATGGTGCTGTGTGTGTATGAAAGCACATATTACAGTGCCTGGTCTCTCATAGGCAGTCAATATATATTTCTATGGGCTGCAGTAAAGTTATGTATCAAGTGCTGTGGGATCATTTAGGAGGGATTGTTAGGGAGGGAGATTTTAGAGGGGGTGAGGTTTCAGTGGGGTCTTGAAGGATGACTAAGAAAGAATTTGCCAGGCAGAGGAAGGGGAAATGATTCTCATCAGGAGTGGCTCTTTTTTAGGTCACAGAGGCATGAAAGACCATGGCACATTTAGGCAATTCAAGGAGCTCTATGGTTTGGTGGCAGATTCACGGAAGGGGAGAACTAGAGATGAGTCCGGCCACGTGGGCGATGGGGCCACATTGGGAACCACTGAGTAGACCATGAAGAGGAGTTTAGATTTCCTTTTTTTTTTTTAAGATTTATTTTATTATTTATTTTATTTAGTTATTTATTTATTTTTGGCTGCGGCGGGTCTTAGCTGCAGCACACGGGATCTTCGTTGAGGCATGAGGGATCTTTTCGTTGTGGTGCGTGGGCTTCTCTCTGGTTGTGGTGGACGGATTTTCTCTCTCTAGTTGTGGCACACAGGCTCCAGAGCACGTGGGCTCTCTAGTTGAGGTGCGCAAGCTCAGTAGTTGTGGTGCGTGGGCTTAGTTGCCTCGCGGCATTCGGTATCTTAGTTTCATGACCAGGGATCGAGCCTGCGGCCCCTGCATTGTAAGGTAGACTCTCCACCGCTGGACCACCAGGGAAGTCCGTGGATTTCCTATTTACTGATTTATTTATTTATTTGTTTGGTTTTGGCTGTGTTGGTTCTTCATTGCTGCGCGTGGGCTTTCTCTAGCTGAGGAGAGTGGGGGCTACTCTTTGTTGTGGTGCGCTGGCTTCTTATTGTGGTGGCTTCTCTTGTTACAGAGCACGGGCTCCAGGCGTGCGGGCTTCAGTAGTTGTGGCGCACGGGCTCTAGAGCGCAGGCTCAGTTGTGGCACACGGGCTTAGCTGCTCTGCAGCATGTGGGATCTTCCTGGACCGGAGTCAAACCCGTGTCCCCTGCAATGGCAGGCGGAGTCTCAACCACTGCGCCACTGGGAAAGCCCTGGATTTCCTTTCCATGGCCACAGGATACAAGAGAGATGCACTGCCCATGCTCTATATGGCTCCTTCTGTGCTACAACAGCAGAGTCCGGTAGTTGCCACGGAGACCAACTGACCTGCCGAACTGAAAATATTTACTTTCTGTCTCTTTACAGAAAATGTTTGCCAACCCTTGTTCTAAAGGGTTATGAGGGGAATGATGGTCTCAGGAATGTAGGATTCTGTTAACACAGGGAGGCAAAGGGGCGCTCTTACAATGTGTTTAGATGTAACCATCTGCCTGGAAAGCGTGGTCCAGGCTGGCTCCTTCAGCCTTCTTGCTGTTAATCAAAACTACAATGAGGTATCACTGCACACCGGTCAGAATGGCTGTCATCAAAAAATCTACAAACAGCAGTGCTGGAGAGGGTGTGGAGAAAAGGGGACCCTCCTACACTGTTGGTGGGAATGTAAATTGATACCGCCACTATGGAGACCAGTATGGAGGTTACTTAAAAAACTGAAAGTGGAGTTATCATGTGATCCAGCGATCCCACTCCTGGGCATGTATCCAGAGAAAACTCTAACTTGAAAAGATACATACACCCCAATGTTCATAGCAGCACTATTTACAATTAGCAGTAATCACGCCTCGGATAAAACCTCATTGGCTGTGATACTGCCACTGCACAAAGCTAACAGCACTATTCACAATAGCCAGGTCATGGAAGCAACCTAAATGTCCACTGACAGAGGAATGGATAAAGAAGGTGTGGTACATGTATACAATGGAATATTACTCAGCCATAAAAAAGAATGAAATAATGCCACATGCAGCAACATGGATGGGCCTAGAGATTATCATACTGAGTGAAGTAAGTCAGAGAAAGACAAATATCATATGATATTGCTTATATGTGGAATCTAAAAAAATGGTACAAGTGAACTTATTTACAAAACAGAAATAGACTCACAGACATAGAGAACCAACTTATGGTTACCAAAGGGGAAAGAGGGTGGGGGAGGGATAAATTAGGAGTTCGGATTAACAGATACACACTACTATATATAAAGTAGATAAACAACAAGGTCCTACTGTACAGCACAGGGAACTATATTTAATATTTTGTAATAACCTATAATGGAAAAGAATCTGAAAAAATATATATATAGGTATAACTGCATCACTTTGCTGTACACCTGAAATTAACATTGTAAATCAACTATACTTCAGTTAAAAAAAGAAAGTTCGGGGCTTCCCTGGTGGCGCAGTGGTTGAGAGTCCACCTGCCGATGCAGGGGACATGGGTTCGTGCCCCGGTCCGGGAGGATCCCACAGGCCGCGGAGTGGCTGGGCCCGTGACCCATGGCCGCTGAGCCTGCGCGTCCGGAGCCTGTGCTCCGCAACGGGAGAGGCCACAGCAGTGAGAGGCCCATGTCCCGCAAAAAAAAAAAAAAAAAGAAAGTTTTTGGGCCTCCCCTGGGGGCGCAGTGGTTAAGAATCCCCCTGCCAATGCAGGGGACACGGGTTTGAGCCCTGGTCTGGGAAGATCCCACATGCCGCAGAGCAACTAAACCTGTGTGCCACAGCTACTGAGCCTGCACTCTAGAGCCCGCGAGCCACAACTACTGATGCCCGCGTGCCTAGAGCCTGCGCTCCGCAACAAGAGAAGCCACCGCAACGAGAAGCCCGCGCACCGCAACGAAGAGTAGCCCCTGCTCGCCACAACTAGAGAAAAGCCCGCGCACAGCAACGAAGACCCAACGCAGCCATAAAGGAAGGAAGGAAGGAAAGAAAGGAGGGAGGGAAGGAGGGAGGGAGGGAGGGAGGAAGGAAGAAAGAGAAAGAAAGTAAGTCCGTTTTTGTTGTTAACATGTAGCCTGGAAAATGAAAGAAGGAATTGAAGTCTTTGTCGAAGAGGGTCTTTTGTGAACAGACCTTACGATTTAGGCTAAAATAATGATTTGTATGTATTCAAAACGGTGACACCGAAGTTATGTCTTCCTTCAGAATGGCTTTGAAATAATCAAAGATCAAATCACACTTAGTGAGGTTTTTTTAATTAAGTGAATTTTTTTGGATTCTTTGGAGACTATTATGGCATCTTTATAGCTCTGTGAACTAGAAAGCCCATTTAACCATTGGGCTAGGTAACTGAAAGAATCACGTAAGCGGCAGTCTAGTTGCTTCATTATATTCGTTTTCTCAATCACCGTGTTTCCTGAGGAAACAGTTTCAGAGAAGGAAGCCTGAATTGGAAAGTGTATCCACATCAACTCCGATATCTTTCTGCTTCTAGATAACCAGCAAAAGCAAGGAGTCCATATGGGAGTTCATCAAGAGCTTGCTGGATGCCTGGTCGGGATGGGCGGTGATGCTGCTCATTGGCCTGCTGGCAGGTACGTGGAGTGTTCCTCTTGTACTTCAGGCAAGGGGGCTGTTACCTGAAATACCTAAGAGCACAATACACGACGATACAGTTAACGTAAATCTATCGTCAGTAAAGCAAAAAGACCCCAAGGCACGGACAGGCCCAGCTACGGTCATTGGAGCGTGGTACCGAGAAGGCAGGTTGGCCCTTTCCACACTGTACAAAGGTTTACTGCCATGCTGGATTTTATTGAAAACACACATTTCACATTCTATAGTACTTGGCCACGTAGAAGGCGAGAAAGGACGGGAACATGTTGATCTCTAAAAATAAAACATCATATGAGACTGGCCTTTACTAACACCGGCAGGCCCTGAGATGAATTGTAAACATCGAGAGACGCTCACAGTAACGCGAGACACCACAGGGTCTGAGGAAGGCCCAGGGGAGGTACCTCCAGCCCATGGGTTGTTCTGACCCCCAGGGACTCCGTGTCCTTCATTTTTATAATCCCAACACCATGTTTGTGAGCAGTAGCTGTTTCCAGAGTGAATGAATGAGTATCTGGAGGGGACACCTCCCCTTTTAATAGCAAATGCACCAGCCCTCCATGGAAACTGTTTCCTAAAACTTACTTCCTTTTAGGAGGCTGTGAAGGTTAATGTCTAAGAAGAAAAAAATTTGACGATGGTAAAGAGATTCCCTTAAGAAACCCCCCCTGCCTGTAGTAACATGCTAGTTATGGTTATAGGACTGATCAGAGAATGGCTCTGTGATACAGGTTGAATATAGTACTTACTCGCAGAGCACCTGCGGGGCATAGGGTAAAATTTTGTGATTAGAGGACTTTGATTTCTGGCTGCCCTGTCACTCGTTACATCTACAATGGTAGGAGCGGCTTGGTTGCCAGGGAGGGACTCCCTCTGCCTGGCATGTCATAAAGGGCCCAGGAGAGTGCTGAAGGGGCAGTCCTCTCCTTCCGGCCACAGCAGTTACCCACCCATTCCGCCCATCCTGTCCTTCCCCTCCCAGTGGCGCTCCCGGTATATATTGGCAGCAGTGCTGGGAGGGAATTCGAGTTCATGGACATATGGCGTTTTGCCACCCATTCGTTAGGCTCTATGAAGTCCTTTAAAGGTAGGTGGGGGGGGGGAGGGCGGAGAGGGTAGTTTGCTGCGAACTTTGATGTCTTTCTTTAGAATAGATTTATAAAACTGTACCCTGTGTTATTCTTGGCTCCTGGGAAGGAGGCATGAATACGGGAAATGAAGGAATCAGAGTAGATGTCTTGGCGTCCTGCTGGAGTCACACAGCGTAGATTTATCAACTGATCTCAGAGCCCTGTCGGGCTGTCTTTAACAAGTCAGATACCGACCACCGGGCTTCACTCTTAATCCGATTTCCATAAGTTCTTTCAGGAAGAATCACCTGGGGAATTAAAAGAAATGCTGCTGCCCAGGCTTCAATTAAATAGTAGCCCTGGAGATGACACCCTAGCATTGAGTAAAGCCCCCTTTCCCCTGTGATTCTAATATGCAGCCAGGGGTGAGGACTGCTGGAGAAGGGCGATCCCATGGTCACATCAGCAGATGAATATAGGTGGGAGGCAAGAAAGAGATGATCTTGGCAGTGAAGGTGGCAAAACTGTTCTTTTGATCTGGATGAAGGAAAAGCCAGAAAACTGCCCTATTCACCTTCCCGTTTTCCAGTGGCGAGGCCCAGGGGTCCCACTGTCTTGCCTGTCACCTCCGTAGTGGCAGCCCAGACATTATATTCCGACGGCCAAGACGGAGAGGCCCAAGGTGCGGCTCCTCTGCAGGGCGTTAACCAGGAGCTACCACTGGGTGTCGCTGTTGTTCCACACAAGGCAGTTTTTGTTCCAATGTCATCTGCTTGAGGTGTTCTCTGACCACCTTTTCTAAAAGCAGTCTCCCTCTCTGAGCCTCGTCGCTCTCGCCCACTATATGTATGTACGTGTGTTTGTATGTAACAGCTTTATTGAGATATAACTCACATACCACACAGTTCACCTAGTTAAAGTGTACAACTTGGTGGTTTTTAGTGTATTCACAGTTTTGCAACCATCACCGAGGCCAATTTTAGAACATTTTCATCAGCTCCCAGAGAACCTTCCTACCCTTTAGCTCTCAGCCCCAGTGCCCCTAGCCTCCGCTCAGTCCTGGGCAACCGCTAATCTACTTGCTGTCTCTGTAGATTTGCCTATTCCGGACATTTCATAAAATGGAATCATACAATATATGGTCTTTTGTGACTGGCTTCTTTTACAGCATAACGTTTCCAAGGTTCATCCATGCTGTCGCATGTGTCAGCGCTTCATTCCTTTTTGTTGCCATTGTAGGTGGACCACATTTTGTTTCTCCATTCAGCAATTGATGGGCATATGGGTTGTTTCCACTCTTTGGCTTCTGTGAATATGCAGTTGTGAACATTTGCGTACGTCTTGTGTTGGGTATACGTTTTCATTTCTCGTGGGCAGATGCCTAGGAATGGAAGTGTTTGGTCAGGTGGTGACTCCTTGTTTAACTTTTTGAGGACGTGTCCGACTGTTCTCCTGCACCATTGTAGGAAATGGCTGCCATTGGAACGTGCTGTATTCTCCTCTCTAGCACCTACCACCTTCTGTTGGAGCCCCTCATTTACTTACTTATTCAATCTAGTGTCTTCTCGCACAAGGTGAGATTCCATGAAGGCAGGGACCTGAGTTTGCTTTGTTCACTGCTGTACCCCAGGGTGTGGAACAGTACGTGGCACGTAGTACATAGGTGCTCAGTAAATAGCTCTTGAGTGAACGGATGGACCTGAGTTTCCTGATTTTCATTCGTTTGTTGCTCTCATTCATTCAACATGGATATATAGTTCCAGTTATGTACCCGACGTGAATACAATGGCCCTTGTCCACTTAAAGGGGACACAGGGTCTAGACACCTGGCTTGATCCCCACCGTGGCACACAAACCAGACAAGAGACTCCCCCCACCCTTATAGACTAGTTGGAGTGTGTGGGTGTGCATACACATATATATAAATACTGATCATATCAGGATGTGATAGGTGTGGTGATGGGGAATGCCTGGGAAGTATGCTTAGCCCAGACTCAGGAAATCAGGGAAGACTTCCTGAAGGAGGTGATATAAATGCCAGCATCTGGAAGATAAATAGGAGCTTGCCGGGTTGGGGGAGGACAGTGCTATCTGAGGCGGTGCAGAGAGGAGGGCCTGGTGTGCCAAGGAACACTGTGTGGGCAGTGTGTGGGATTCGTGATGGAGAGAGAGGAGCCTGGAGAGAAACGTGGGAACGGCGGTCAGAGCCTGCACGCTGCTGAGGATTCGGGTGTTCTGGCTAGAATAGTGGGCGACTGCTGATGGAACCAGGAGAGTGGCAAGGCCAGGTCGCCTGAGGCTGGCGTATGGCTGCCTTTGGGGAATTGATGTTGTAATAAGGATCCAGTAAAAGTGTGAAAAGTTTGGTAGCGCAAAAGTATTCCCTGCCTTCGTAAAAGACTGGAATGGGTTATTCTAGAAAGAGACCTAAAATGGCCTTCTCTGACCCACTGCACACTCGATTTTATCCCACTTCTATCGGCCTTTAAAGTAGTTATTTACTTATGTAGCTCCTCAATCCTTTATCCATAATTTTTTAAAAAATCCAGAAAGTTCTAACAAGTGAGATTTTTCAAGCTGGATTCCATTTGGTGGCAAAACTTTATTTCAATGATGAGGCTATTATAAATCGTTTTGTCTCCATTTTGTCTGAATTGTCAGGTTTCCTGGAGGATATTCATGTGTGTGATCCCAGCATCCTGCCCCAGAAGCCGCTGAGGGGGTTACATGATTTATAGGGTGTAGGTAGCCTGTTTCTAAGATTTGGAAGGGCTGGGTTCTGAAAGCCGCTCGGCCCCAGAGGCTTGCGGTGGGCTCAGCGCTGCCGGTCTCTCCCTCCCACCCTGTCGAAGCCCCCTGAGGACAGCGTGTCGTTGGCCTTTGTGTCTCACTGGGCTGGGCATCACTTTTGCCTCACCTGGTGCCCTGCCACTCGCTCAGATGACCTCAAGACTGAAGAAAGAGGCTTCCTGGGTGCGTGGCAGCCCGGGGCACAGGCATCTCCGCCTGGCCCTCCGGGCGCACGCGCTGCCCTGGCCCACGCCAGCTGTCCCTCTGAGTGGCTCTCGCTGCTTCTTCCAGGCACCCTGGCCGGGGTCATCGATCTCGCCGTCGACTGGATGACAGACCTGAAGGAGGGAATCTGCCTGTCCGCCTTCTGGTACAGCCACGAGCAGTGCTGCTGGACTTCCAATGAGACCACGTTTGAGGACAGGGACAAGTGTCCCCTGTGGCAGAAGTGGTCGGAGCTGCTGGTGAAACAGTCGGAGGTGGGAGCAGGGGCGGGTCCTGGCTGGGAGCCCCGTGGCTGGTGTGGGGGGACGTCCTAGCTCTCACCTTGCAGTGTCTGTCCTGACTGTCGTCGTGGCTACTACGAGTGCCACTTGCCACTTGGCTTTTTCTAGCTCTAGGGTTCAAACTTCACTTGGAAAATCCTTTCCCACTATTTCATGTGCACGATGTATGTATTTTCTTTAAAGCCTTTTGTTTGGCTTTATTTTTCTTACTGAGACTGATCTCTTTGATCATGCTGAAGAAATAGGGTTGATTTTTATCCCTTCTGATTGAGAAGAAAAGATGTTACTATTTTTTAATAACAGCTTTAGTGAGACATTATCCATATTCCGTGGGGCATACCCATTAACGGGTACAATGTGATGGCTTTTAGGATATTCACAGAGTTGTGCCACCATCACCCCGATCTAATTTTAGAACTTTTTTTTTTTTAACATTTTTGTTTCATTCAAAGAGAAAGTCACAAAAATTATAATCATCCTCATCAGTTTACTCAGTCCCATGTAGTTAATTTTTTTCATCTTGATCTTTTGTTAGCACTTTTATGAATGCATCAGTTTTCCATTAGAGTTCTGAAAATGCGTATTCATTCAGTTCAGCATATAGTCAGTTACCAGAAACCTGTACTTGTCAGAGTCTTTTCCATGAATTCCTTGAAGATGAAACCCTTTTATAGGAACATTTTTGCAAAAGCATCAGAGTACACCCAGAACTGTCTGTAAATGACAAAAGACTTAAAAATGGCCACGGTTAAAGATGTGATGAAAGTTCATAATAATGCAATTGACAAGGAAATTTAGTTATTTCTGATATATACATTTTAAAGTAATAACTAGAATTATGACTTATTATACCAGAACATATAAGATTTTAAGAAATTTCATGTAATGTCTGAAACATTTATATTAATATATTTCCATACAAATAAGCCAAAGAAAGTTTAGTACTATTTGTTTTTGTTTGTTTGTTTGTTTTATACTGCAGGTTCTTTAGTCATCAGTTTTATACACATTAGTGTATACATGTCAATCCCAATCTCCCAATTCAGCACACCACCATCGCCACCCCACGTTTTCCCCCCCTTGGTGTCTATACATTTGTTCTCTACATCTCTGTCTCAACTTCTGCCCTGCATATTGGTTCATCTGTACCATTTTTCTAGGTTCCACAAACATGCGTTAATATACGATATTTGTATTTCTCTTTCTGACATACTTCACTCTGTATGAGAGTCTCTAGATCCATCCACGTCTCAACAAATGATTCAATTTCGTTCCTTTTTATGGCTGAGTAATATTCCATTGTATATACATACCACAACTTCTTTATCCATTCGTCTGTCCATGGGCATTTAGGTTGCTTCCATGTCCTGGCTGTTGTAAATAGTGCTGCAGTGAACATTGGGGTGCATGTGTCTTTTTTTTTTTTTTTTTTTTTTTT
>NW_006790163.1:0-722 GCF_000442215.2 Lipotes vexillifer | reverse complement strand
AAGAGGGTTCCCTTTTCTCCACACCCTCTCCAGCATTTGTTGTTTGTAGATTTTCTGATGATGCCCATTCTAACTGGTGTGAGGTGATACCTCATTGTAGTTTTGATTTGCATTTCTCTAATAATTAGTGATGTTGAGCAGCTTTTCATGTGCTTCTTGGCCATCTGTATGTCTTCTTTGGAGAAATGTCTATTTAGGTCTTCTGCCCATTTTTGGATTGGGTTGTTTGTTTCTTTAATATTGAGCTGCATGAGCTGTTTATATATTTTGGAGACTAATCCTTTGTCCATTGATTCGTTTGCAAATATTTTCTCCCATTCTGAGGGTTGTCTTTTCATCTTGTTTCTGGTTTCCTTTGCTGTGCAAAAGCTTTTAAGTTTCATTAGGATCCATTTGTTTATTTTTGTTTTTATTTCCATTACTCTAGGAGGTGGATCAAAAAATATCTTACTGTGATTTGTGTCAAAGAGTGTTCTTCCTATGTTTTCCTCTGAGAGTTTTATAGTGTCCGGTCTTACATTTAGGTCTCAAATCCATTTTGAGTTTATTTTTGTGTATGGTGTTAGGGAGTGTTTTAATTTCATTCTTTTACATGTAGCCGTCCATTTTCCCAGCACCACTTATTGAAGAGACTGTCTTTTCTCCATTGTACATTCTTGCTCCGTTGTCATAGATTAGTTGACCATAGGTGCGTGGGTTTATCTCTGGGCTTTCTATCTTGT
>NW_006790161.1:0-371 GCF_000442215.2 Lipotes vexillifer | reverse complement strand
AATAGAATTACCATATGATCCAGCAATCCCACTACTTGGCATATACCCAGAGAAAACCATAATCCAAAAAGACACATGCACCCCCGTTAACTGCAGCAATATTTACAATAGCCAGGTCATGTAAACAACCTAAATGGCCATCGACAGATGAATGGATAAAGAAGATGTGGTAAATATATACAATGGAATGTTACTCAGCCATAAAAAGGAACAAAATTGAGTCATTTGTTGAGATGTGGATGGATCTACAGACTGTTATACAGAGTGAAGTAAGTCAGAAAGAGAAAAACAAATATCATATATTAACACATGTATGTGCAACCTAGAAAAATGGTACAGATGAACCGGTTTGCAGGGCAGAAGTTGAGACA
>NW_006790159.1:0-250 GCF_000442215.2 Lipotes vexillifer | reverse complement strand
TCAGATGCCCTTTCTCTCTTCAGCACTTGACAAATTCCTACCCTTTCTTCTTCCTTCTCTTTCACCCCCACTTCCTTCTTTCACTTAATAAATATATACTGAGCACCTCGATGTGCCCGCGTGGTGCTTCGTGTTTCCAAGATCCAGCTCAAGTATATCATGTGTTCTTGGAGGTCTTCCCCAATCATCCCACTTCAGAAACAAATGCCCTGGGTTCCTAGCACCTTGAACATCCCTCTGCGTGTCCCTT
>NW_006790158.1:0-373 GCF_000442215.2 Lipotes vexillifer | reverse complement strand
GGCACGTGGGATCTTCCCAGACCGGGGCACAAACCCGTGTCCCCTACATCGGCAGGCGGACTCCCAACCACTGCGCCACCAGGGAAGCCCCTCCTCTTTGCTTTTGATACCTTCTTAACTTTAACTATAATGTGTCTAGGTGTGGGTTTTTCCTCATTTCTCTTCTTTGGGACGTTACAGAACTTTAAAAAAAATTCTGAGAAATTCGTATCTAATATTTTTTCAAATGTTTACTCCTTTCCACTTTTATTTCTCTCTTTTTCTGGGAGTCTTCCTACTTTAAAAATTTTTTTTATTGTAATACAGTTGCTTTACAATGTTGTGTTAGTTTCTGCTGTACAACAAAGTGAATCAGCTATATGTATGCATATAT
>NW_006790156.1:0-298 GCF_000442215.2 Lipotes vexillifer | reverse complement strand
CCTGCCGATGCAGGGGACACGGGTTTGTGCCCTGGTCCGGGAGGATCCCACATGCCGCGGAATGGCTGAGCCCGTGAGCCATGGCTGCTGTGCCTGCGCGTCCGGAGCCTGTGCTCCACGGCGGGAGAGGCCACAGGAGTGAGAGGCCCGCGTACCGCAAAAAAGGAAAAAAAAAGAAATCTTCCAACAAACAAAAGCACAGGACCAGATGGGTTCACTGGCAAATTCTATCAAGCATTTAGAGAAGAGCTAACGCCTATCCTTCTCAAACTCTTCCAAAATATAGCAGAGGGAGGAA
>NW_006790155.1:0-281 GCF_000442215.2 Lipotes vexillifer | reverse complement strand
AAATGTTTTTGTGTAACAGATTTCTAGGGTCGCCAGTGCTCAGACTTAGGTCACTACCCCTGTTCTAGGCACTCCTGCCACCCGGGAAAGGTTCCAAAGGTGGAACAGCTCCAGGGGAGGCCAGGGATCAGAGCAAAAACTTGAGAGGCTGGGGATGAAGGAGTTTGGGCACAGTCCCTAAAGCATCTCAGTGGTTGAGCTTCTGTGAGAAGGCACATCCCCTGTGTGTGTGTGTGTGTGTGTGTGTGTGTGTGCGCGCGCTGGGGGGGGGGGGTCCCTAG
>NW_006790154.1:0-233 GCF_000442215.2 Lipotes vexillifer | reverse complement strand
TTGCTGCACTTTTGGGTTGTATCTCCTCTTTTTGTTCTCATACATGATTTAAAATACAAATGTGTAAAGCATTAACTATAAATCTCTGTTAATGGGCACCAAATATACAAACATGCCATGTGTCGCCATAATTAAATAAAGAAATGTGGCAGAGCTAGGGAAATGGAGAGTTTTTGAATACTATTGCAACTATCTCCGTATGAATACAAACTTGATTATTATAAAGCTAAGAT
>NW_006790153.1:0-605 GCF_000442215.2 Lipotes vexillifer | reverse complement strand
AGAAACACAGAACATTTCTTATTTTAAAATACTACTGTGAAAAATTCCGTTTCTCCCTAGACCAACCGTGTGGCTGACAGGGTTGGTCTTGGTGCTCCGGCGTGCTATCAGGCCTGAGACTCTGAGGTGGGAGAGCCGAGTTCAGGACACTGGACCACCAAAGACCACCCGGCTCCATGGAATATCAAGCGGCAAGTGCACTCCCGGAGGTCTATGTCTCAACGCTAAGATCCAGCTGCACCCAATGGCCAGCAAACTCCAGGGTGGGACGCCCCACGCCAAACAACTAGTAACATGGGAACACAAACCCACCCATTAGCAGAGAGGCGACCGAAAATCATACTAAATTCAGAGACACCACAAAACACACCACTGGACGCAGCCCTGGCCACCAGAAAGACAAGATCCAGCCCCACCCACCAGGACACAGGCACGAGTCCCCTCCACCAGGAAGGCTACACAAGCCACTGAACCAACCTTACCCACTGGGGGCAGACACCAAAAACAAAGGGAACTACGAACCTGCAGCCTGAGAAAAGGAGACCCCAAACATAGTAAGTTAAGCACACTGGGAAAACAGAGAAATATGTAGCAGATGAAGGAGC
>NW_006790152.1:0-262 GCF_000442215.2 Lipotes vexillifer | reverse complement strand
GCTGCCTGATTCAGGGGAGCAAGGGCCCGCCTGGGATCCATGCACTGGACTCTGGGCCCCTGTGGCCGCTTCTCCTGCGGTCAGGGGCTCCCGCGACGGACGCTGCCCCAGTGACCTCCCGTCTCTCCCCCACTTCGCAGGTCAGCCCACGTCTGCGCCCTCGGTCACTCTGTTCGCGCCCTCCACTGAGGAGCTCAGTGCCAACAAGGCCACCCTGGTGTGTCTCATCAATGACTTCTACCCGGGCAGCGTGAAGGTGGCC
>NW_006790151.1:0-2712 GCF_000442215.2 Lipotes vexillifer | reverse complement strand
GTTGAGAGTCCGCCTGCTGATGCAGGGGACACAGGTTCGTGCCCCGATCCGGGAAGATCCCACGTGCCTCGGAGCGGCTGGGCCCGTGAGCGATGGCTGCTGAGCCTGCATGTCTGGAGCCTGTGCTCCACAACAGGAGAGGCTGCAACAGTGACAGGCCCACATACCGCAAAAACAAAACAAAACAAAACAAAAAAAATCTGTTTTAAAAGAAGGGAGGGGAATATAAAGGAGGATAATACCATCATTCCCATCCTTAGTTAGGTTTCCAAATTTCCTTTAAAAATACATATGAACAAGTACAAAAGAATGTAGATAAAAGATTAAAATCAAACCCTTGTAAAAATATCCAAGCTAGCACAGCCAGAGGCACAAAACCTATCAAGTGCTACTAAAGTAATCAGTCCAATACCTATAAAACTACAAGGAAAACTTACAAAAGTAAGAGTCTCAATAGGTAAACACAGTTGTCAGCATGGGTACCATGGAATCTAGCTCAATACCCTTTCGGTATTTTAAAAAATACATTAACCAGCCAGATTAATAAAGTTTAAAAAAAAAAAAGAGCCTCATTTTACTGTGAGCTGCTTAAAAACATTGCTACCCCATTACCTCAGGGCCTTGACCAAAGGAGTGGATTCCAAAGGACTGAAAGATCTTTCTATATATGATTCCTACACGTTCCTTCACTTCAGGGCACCATTAAGTTTCAAAGATAAAAATGAAAGCATAACCAGTAAACCAACAAAGATCATGTCTTAATCACTATATGTTTATTAACAGAACTATCCTGATAAATATTTTAAAGCCTATTTTCAGCATTCTACTTAAAGTCTCAGGATTCAGATGGGGAAACAATAGCCAACTCATCCACTTGTTACAAAATGACTTAAGAGACTAATCCTTTTCTAAGAACAAATAGAAAAACTGAATACAGAGCTCATAAAATATCAAGTACTGAGAGTCAAGAGGCAAAGACCCCAGAGATAAAGGAAGCTGGAAGAAATGAATGTGACTATGCTTTTCCCCTCAAGGCATTTTCCAAGTTGCAAGGCAGTAACTAAGAGGTAAATGAGCTAAGCCCCGCATTAAGTCAACTCTATGAAGGGAAAAGAATACCATCCAGACCCTCAAAATATCTATATGGTTCTTTCATATTGCAGACCAAAAAACTGAGCAAATAGTCAACCTACAAAAGATATGGAAAATTTTATCTGAGACAACCTGAGGAACCCAGGAGACAGTCTCTCAGAGAGCTCTGAGAACTGTTCCAAATAGGTAAGGGGGGAGGCCAGTATATACGTGATTTCGATGAAGGGGCACATGCAATCAGTCACACTTCTCGGCAGAAGGTTACTGCTATTCTCGAGGAACAGACATCTTAGTTAATGGTTTTAAGTGCTTTCCTAAGTATGGGAAGATACAAGAAACTGGGTTCACAAAATCTCCTGAAAATATATAACTATCTGAGGGCCAGTTTTGTCAGTTTTCCCAGAGCACAGAGTACCTCATCCTGAATTCCTTTCACTGACTGCAGTGGCTAAAGCCTTGATTCTTGCAAAACTGGATGGTGGGTGACATTCTTTATTTTACGATCCCCTCCCTTTTGGTCTTAATTTCAACCAAAGTTTGGGAGGCATTTTGTGACTAATTTGTCCCATGGTGCTAGGAATGCTCATTCAGTTCAGGCACGGATTTCGCTGATAAGCCACTCGATGTGCTATTACTGGACTAGGCCCTCTTGGCAGTAACCAAAAGCCTCTGGACCACCTGACTTACTTGTCTATTATGGTCCAGGAAATGGTTCCCTCTTGTTGCTTCTTTCCATATCTATAGTTACACTATTATAATCACTGATCTTATAGAAAGATGTATTTGGCCAATCATTTCAACTCCCCTAGTCATCATTATTTTTATCAAACGCTCAGTAACATATTTGGAAGAAACAATCATCTTGTAAAATAGGCAGAATAGAAAAAAATAGCTAGTAATATTAATAAGGTCATAAGTAAGTATTTAAGCTAAGAACTTCCACTACGTGCAGCCCAGAATCCCCCCACGTTGTCTGACCAGTCTGCTCTGTACCAATCACTATCTTTAAGGGAAGTGATATATTGGCATTGTACATAAAGTTCACCAAAGATGTCTGCATGCACGAGGCAGAGTGGTGGGTCATCGTGACCCCTCACAGGATTGAGAAAGGAATGTTATCTTCTAAGGAGTTACGTGGCTGGCACCAGAAGAAGAAAAATTGAGCTTTATGGTTGAGCAGGTATTTCTGCCACTGGGGAAGCCTGGTTAACGCATAATGCAGATGCACAATGCACACTAGAGGGGAAGGAGGAGGCCAAAGAAAAAGGTTCATGTTTAAATTTTTCTTGCCTTGCTTTAAAATGAATTTTTATTTCATCAATATCCAATGCCCAGCATGCAATCAAAAACACCAGCCATACCAGCAGATAAGACCAGAAAACAATGAAGTCAGTTACACATCTGAAGTACTGAAAAGAAAGTACAGCCCACATTAGACCCAGCAAAAATATCCTTTAAAACTGAAGGCCCCCTGGGCTTCCCTGGTGGCGCAGTGGTTGAGGGTCCGCCTGCTGATGCAGGGGACGCGGTTTCGCGCCCCGGTCCGGGAGGATCCCGCATGCTGCGGAGCGGCTGGGCCCGTGAGCCATGGCTGCTGGGCCTGCGCGTCCGGAGCCTGTG
>NW_006790150.1:0-3259 GCF_000442215.2 Lipotes vexillifer | reverse complement strand
AGAGAGAGAGAGAGAGAGAGAGAGAGAGAGAGAGAGAGAGAGAGAGAGGGAGGGAGGGAGGGGAGGGATAAATCCACAATATCAAAGAGAATAGAAGAATGGTCCCCCAGGCAAAAGACAATCAAATTTCTGGAAAATTCGAAGGACATTAAGTGGTAAGTGACAAAACCAAAAGAGAGGAACTCACATCCTAGAACAGAAAAGGTATTACAGGTGAGGTTCCTACAGAACTACAGATTAGAAACACCAGATGAAACAGAAGATGGATTAAGACGTGAACTGAAAATAGGGGGGATGACATAAATCTGTATGTGCTATGCAGTTTACTACCCCACTCCAAAAGACAGTGAAGCATTCATGCTCCAGGCAAAAACAAAAACAAAAAGAAAACCCAAGAAACAAAAAAACAAAAACAAAACCTGGAAAGTTCTTCCCTAAAGAAACTGAATAGTCCCAGAGAAATATTCATACATTCTAGCTTTTAACTAGTCCCCTGCCCGATTACTCTAAACAAAACTAGACCGTCAACAAATCCCATCCAACTTCTGAAGTGACTTTTTTTTTGTTCACTCATACATATCAATAGATTATAAAGGATCACCAGATATTCGAGGAAAGCCTATAACATGAAAAAAAACTAAATCAACAGGGGAAAAAACCCTAAACAAAGGGATAATTTAGTTAACACCAAAATTTCAGATGCCCAGAAAAAAAGACTAAAAGCTTTCAAATTAAAAAGTCACTCAAAAAAGAACCAGAGGCAGATCTCCATCAGACTTTTTATCAGCAAGAGTGATGCCAGAATATAATGGGGCTCTGCCACTAGAATTCTTATGCCAATCTAGAACTCTGTAACTAGCCAAGTATCAGTAAAGTATACGGGTTCAAAAAGGGCATTTTCAGACATGCAAATACTTGGAAAACTTAGCACCCTCATATCCTTTCATAGGAAATTCTGAGGACATGATGTAGCAATAGGGAGAAAGAGAAAGGAATGGAATCCAGGGAAATTCAAGAAAGCAGGACTAGAGAACAAGTGGATAAGTTTAGAGCAGGAGGAAAGAAGGCCCCATGACAGTGGTCTCTAAGGCAGAATCATTAGGATATCTTACCACACGGAGATTTGGAGGAAAAAACCGAGAGTATGTTAAAGGTGCAAAAAAAAGCCAATTAGAAACTCCAGGAAATACTAAAAAGAGTATATAAGGAAGGAAATATAATTACATTATGCAGCTCTGAAGCCTACACAGTCACACAATATAAACCTTGTTCACTGGCTTTCAACTTTTAGAATTAACTCACAATTTACAGAAACCTTAATTATGGCTACAGAAAATGTTATTAGCCTTAAAAATGTAAAGATGACAAAAGCTGAGGGTAAAAGGAGAGGAGGAGAAACTGAGGGACACTACCTTTCCAACTTCATTTCCCATCATTCCCCCCTTTACATCCCATGTTCCATTTATACTGATACTTAAAGTTCCCCAAATGGCCTATTTGCACATGCACTGGTTGGGATGCACTCTCCCATCATTATTCTTCATTCTCTGCAGAAGCAAATAAAGACAATGCCCGTCCAAACACTACCCAATGAGTAAAAAGCTTTTGCCAAAGGATGTTAAGTCTACCAGGACCATTAAACACGACTATATCCTCTGTTGTGAGACAGAGAATCAGGTTATGTTAAGCCTAATACCATTAAATATTTATAAAACTTCCCTTGTTCTAGTTCCATGCTTATCAAGTGTAGTAGTTCTAAAATTAGTCCACAAATTATTTTGATACTCCTCTCTTCAAAAGGTGGACTCTACTTCTCCTGTGAATGTGGGCTGGACTAAAGTGACTTGCTTCTAGGGAACAGACTGAGTATTGCAGAAGTTTTGCTACATGACTTCCAAGTCTGGGTCATAAAAGTGAGGCTATGTGACTTCCAAGGTGGTTTCTTCCTGGAAATATCTTGGAGTCATGAGAGACCTCAAGGTTCACAAATAAACTATTTGAGAAAAATAATACCTATGTAGTTGAGTACATAGCCTAGCTGATCACATTGACTTATCTGTTATTAGAAAACTTCGTATGAATTTTTTTAAAGTAAATTAGAGTCTTTAGAAAAATATAAGGAAGTTTCACACTGTACTCTCTGGTGTCAGTTTATGAAACCTATTTAGAAAGACTGTACCACCAAATCAAGAGGTATTTAAGGCAAGTTAGGTTTTCTAACATTGTACAACTGTATCTGACTACAGAAATATCATGGAACATGAAAACTCTCATTCTCAACCACATGGGTATGTTTCCCATGGTGTTCATGATGAATTTTCAATGTCTGAATTTATTCCTCTGCCTTACACATGCAAATACATGGTTTCTTCTTATACACAATACAAATATAAATTAGCCAAGCTCATGACACAGTAATAAATGCCAATTTATTAATTTAGGATGAGAAATTATTCCATGTAATATATTAAAATAATCTAATTATATTAGAATATAATTAGACCTTAGGCAGACCTACAGGAGAAACCAATCCATAATCAGAATGATGTCTGGTGTATTAATTTTATATTGCTTAATAATAAACTATCCCAAACTTTAGTGGTTTAAAACAACAATTATTATACTATCTATCACGATTTCTTTGGGTCAGAGATTCAGACAGGACACAGCAGAGATAGCTTATCTCTGCTCCATGATGTCTAAGGCCTCAGCTAGAAAACTAGAAAGCTAGCGACTAGACTCATGTAAGGACTCAATCATTCATATGTCTTGCAGTTGATTCTGGCCTTTGGCTGAAGGACTAGTTGGGGCTAGTGCCAGAACCCCCACATGTGACCTCTCCATGTGGCCTGAGCTTCCTCATAATATGGTGACTGGGTTCCAGGGGCAAGTAATTTGAGAGGTCTAACAAAGGACAAATATGACTTTTATGAAGAAAATTATAAAACTTTTAAGAAATATATTGAAGACGTAAATAACGTACATTGTATCCATGGATGAGAATATTCAACATCTTCCCCAATGATTCTATACAGGGAATAAAGTTTGGATTGCAACAGGGTGTTTTGTTGGAACTTGAAGACTTGCTCTTAAAATTCGTCTGGAAAAATAAAGAGCCAAGAATAGCCAAGATGATTTTTAAGATGCAGAAGGGAACAGTCATCTTACCACATATGGTAATTAAAACTAAATGGTGGGGGCTTCCCTGGTGGCACAGTGGTTAAGAATCCGCCTGCCAATGCAGGAGACACGGGTTCAA
>NW_006790148.1:290340-341693 GCF_000442215.2 Lipotes vexillifer | reverse complement strand
TAAATGTCCATCAACAGAGGAATGGATAAAGAAGATGTGGTACATATATACAATGGAATATTTTGGGTCATTTGTAGAGACATGGATGGACCTAGAGATTGTCATACAGAGTAAAGTAAGTCAGAAAGAGAAAAACAAATATCGTATATTAACGCACATATGTGGAATCTGAAAAAATTGGTACAGACAATATTATTTACAAAGCAGAAACAGACACACAGACATAGAGCACAAATGTATGGATACCAAGGGGAAAGGCAGGGGCTGGGATGAATTGAGAGATTGCGATTGACAAACATACACTATTGATATTATGTATAAAATAGACAGTATCTAATGAGAACTAATGAGAACCTATTGTATAGCACAGGGAACTCTACTCAGTGCTCTGTGGTGACCTAAATGAGAAGGAAATCCAAAAAAGAGAGGATATATGTATACGTATAGCTGATTCACTTCGCTGTACAGTATAAACTAACACAATATTGTAAAGCGACTATACCCCAATAAAATTTTTTTTTTTAATTATGCCTGAAGCCAAACTATCTTAGTTCAGATTCAAGCTCTGGGACTCTGAGCAAGTATTTAACCTCTGTGTTCATTTTCTTCATCTGTAAAATGTGGATAAAAATAGTATTCACTTCAAGGGTTGTTATGAGTATTAAAAGAATAAATACATATAAAGTATTTAGAACAGTGCCTATAAATTCTGAAAAAATGTTGCGAGCATTATATGATACCCAAACCATTTTCATTCAAGTCAGTTTTAAAAAACGAATCAAACTAGAACATTCTCTAACACCACACACAAAAATAACCTCAAAATGGATTAAAGACCTAAATGTAAGACCAGATACTATAAAACTCTTAGAGGAAAACACAGGCAGAACACTCTTCGACATAAGTCGCAGCAATATCTTTTTTGATCCACCTCCTAGAGTAATGAAAATAAAAATAAACAAATGGGACTTAATTAAACTTAAAAGCTTTTGCACAGCAAAGGAAACCATAAATAAAACGTAAAGACAACCCACAGAATGGGAGAAAATATTTGCAAATGAAGCGACTGACAAGGGATTAATCTCCAAAATGTACAAGCATCTCAATATCAAAAAAAAAAAAAACCCAATCAAAACATGGGCAGAAGACCTAAATAAACATTTCTCCAGGGAAGACATACAGATGGCCAAAAGGCACATGAAAAGATGTTCAGCATCGCTGATTATCAGAGAATTGCAAACCAAAACTACAATGAGGTATCACCTCACACTGATCAGAATGGCCATAATCAAAAAGTCTATGAACAATAAATGCTAGAGAGGGTGTGGAGAAAAGGGAACCCTCCTACACTGTTGGTGGGAATGTAAATTGGTACAGCCACTATGGAGAACAGTATAGAGGTTCCTTAAAAAACTAAAAATAGAACTACCATGTGATCCAGCAATCCCACTTCTGGGCATATATCCAGAGAAAACCTTACTTAGAAAAGATACATGCACCCCAACTTTCACTGCAGCATTATTTACAATAGCCAGGATATGGAAGCAACCTAAATGTCCATTGACAGAGGAACAGATAAAGAAGATGTACATATACAATGGGAAATTACTCAGCCATAAACAAAGAATGAAATAATGCCATTTGCAGCAACATGGATGAGATTATCATACTAAGTGAAGTAAGTCAGATAGAGAAAGACAAATATCACATAACTCATATGTGGAATCTAAAAATATGATACAAATACAAATGAACTTATTTACAAAACAGAAACAGACTCACAGACTTCGAAAAAACTTATGGTTACCAAAAGGGAAAGGTGGGGGGTAGGGATAAATTAGTAGTTTAGGATTAACATATACACACTACTGTATACAAAATAAACAATGAGGACCTACTGTATAACGCAGGGAACTCAATGTTCTGTAATAACCTATATGGGAAAAGAATCTGAAAAAGAATGGATATATGTATATTTATAACTGAATCACTTTGCTGTACACCTGAAACTAATACATTGCAAATAAACTATACCCCAATATAAAATAAAATTAAATTAAAAAAACAAATCAATTAACTCTAAAACTTTAATCATATTAGTTGTCATTTTTTAAGATATTTCTTTATTCCTCAATATTTCTTTATTTCTCAATATTTCTTTAGTTCTCTGTGTTACACCACCATAGTTTAGGAATGTGTAGACACAGTCTGAGGAGGGCATCAGCAGCTCAGACTCAGGGTAAAGACAAGGACCTCCCACTTCAGCTTTGATGGTCATGTATATTAATATATACAGAAGTATATATAATAAAGACTTTATGAAAACATGTGATATCTGTGTCACTTTATAATCTTATAACCCTGAAATTATAGGATAAAGAATAGATGTGTGCTTATTATTTATTCTTTAGATATATTTTAACTAGGAAAAAAATCTTAGACATATTAGAAATATTTACATGTATTTTTATCTTTTCATATATGTAACTTCACACTGGGGTCAAAGAGAAAGTGTGAACTGTTATCTCTTGATGGTATATGCTTGGCAAAAGCCCAGAAGACATAATGGGAAAAGAGAAGAGTGAATGGTCCTGGTAACAGAATATGAATTATTATAAAAGATGATTTTACAATTTTATAATGTACTGAGTTGAGATAAAAAAGACTGTTTTATATTTTGTAAGTGTGGAGCTTAAATATACAGGATAGTTGGAAATTTCACATGTAAGCCAAAGACATGCATATCTCAATGAAAAACTCACTGAGGTAAAAACTGGCAGTTGAAAATTTATATCCTCTAAAATTATTTTATTATACACTGCTTGCAGTTAGAGCAAAATACAGACTAGTGATGCTATTTATAAATCTGTTTGGAAGTCATGCGCTGTGGCACTATTAGGTAGCATCTATAAAACAGGTCCTATTTGTTTTTCTAGGCTTTATTTGAAGACATGGGCAGAGAACAGAATTATTGAGGTTATAAACATGGAAACTGCTATGGTTTAAATTAATATAAATATATACTCTTATGTGGTATATAGAATTATATACAGATATATATGTTTATCTAAATTATAGAATATGCATTTATTCTTATATTTTAGTTAAGAGAAATACAAATCATATTTATATTTATAGGAGATTAAATAGCCTCAGACACTTTTTTTATAATAGTCACAAAATATATCGTAAGAAAACAATATTTGATAACTAATTTAAAAATTAAAACTTATGGTATCATAGGTTATCACTCAGAATCAACCAGAGTCAATATTCAGAAGCCCAGATTTTCAAAGAATAGCACTGCCAGACCAATCTTATAATGTAATGTAATGTAATCCTTATAGGTGAAACAAGAAAATAAAGACTTTAAATATAAGCCTTTATAATAGTATGGAGGTATTTTATGGTATATACAAGTACTTTCATTACATTAAATGAGATTAAAGTTGTCTGTATAACTGCCCTCATTATGCATCATTGTTAAATGGCCTCTGCACATAGAGCGCTCATCCTCACTATTCATTAAAAGGTCCCAACCAGAAAGAAAATATCAGGTATGTTGACAATGGTCCATTTAATCAAACTGTTTTTTCCTGATATATCTATAAAAGAGAAAAAAAATGTTTTGGGGATAAGATGAATGCTTCTGTGTATACCTCTACAGATTAAACGGTTGACTCAGCAGCACTCTGAGTACAACACAGAGCCTAGAGAAGCAACCTGATGGCACTTTAGTTTATTGTACTTAATGGCACTCAGGACAAGCATTTTATTCACATAGATTTCCCCTAGCTGAAATTAATTTCTTCCTTCTTTGTGCTTGCACAGTACACAATTTCTTCCCCTCCTACAGCATTTGCCACATTTTGCCTTATTCTAAGCTCTACTTTTTTGGGTAAAAAGGTGAAACATCAATACTTACAAATATCTTGATAAAAATTTTAAGGTTTTTCTGTATCTTCTCTCCTTCTCCATATGCCCTTCTCCTCTAAATCGGTATTATAAAGCACATGCTTGCTACACAGAATTCAAGTATAGATCAATTATTACCACTATAAAACAAACCAACAACATGGAAAATGAAAGAAGAGTGAATTAGGATGAAGTGTCATATTTTATATATATTTTAGGCTATATACTGGCATACCAGAAAACTATTAATGTCTTTCTTTCTGACCAAAAATTGGTTATAGCATATACTATATCATGAAAAGCAAATTATTTGTGTGAATTTGAGGTCTCTTCAATAGCAGGAGACTGTTACCTTCTCATGAGTAAATTCAACCTCAGAATAAAGTCTTATACTCTGTGTCCTAGTTCTTAGTGCCCTACACAGGAAGTACTAAAAATCTTTGTTAAATTGCATTAATCAAACCAATGGAGTTTACTTTTGTTGATTCTAGTCTATAAGTCAATGATCTGGCAAACATTCTCCTTCTACTCAGTATCCACAGGCCACTACCATCCAAAACAAAAAACAAACAAACAAAAAAAGTGTTTAACTGATTTAGCTTTAGCTGTCTTCTTTGTAGTCTGAGGAACTAAAGGATAGAGAGCAGATAGATATAGTCAAGGGGTCAAGGATGAAACCTGAAAGCTAAATTATCCTATAACTCAGCTATAAAAACAATCCACAAGTTTACCCTTTCAAATCATTCAGAGGCCATTATCTCAATAAAGGCACTGAAGCCTTAGTAGTGAGAAAGAAGAGTGCCTTGAAATAGAAACTTAATATATTCAAATTAAGTCTTCAGGTTAGGTGGCAGAAGAAAAAAATCAATCATAGGTTTTGACCCATAAGGGTTTTTCTGCTCATCCATAAGGTGAATGAGACCAGTAAAAATATCATTTGTACCATTTACTACTAGAGATTCTCAGCCTCTTATGAAGACATGAGACAAAGTCATTATGAGCTGTGTCTTAAACTCTAGCACAGTTTCAATAAGATGTTCAAAAAAGTATTTTAAAGCTATAAAACAAATCAGATACTTGATTTGTTCATATGACACCATACAAATTAGTCTGACTGGATACATATTAATATATTTCCTGAAGTAAACGGTTGTTTGGGCCACCTATAAAGACATCATTAAGAAAGAGAAATAGAGGAGCTGACGACTGAGGGCCTACAATGGTCCTATTAAGTATCATATCTGTTTTGTTTTGTCTTCTTTTCCTCCCCCTGCCCCCATACCACTAGGGATATTTACTTTCTATGATATAAAAGAAAGAAACAAAGAAAAAGATCTAGAAAGAGTGATTGATGCATGGGTGTAAAACAGTGAAATAATATGGAATAGAAACCAGGGCAACAAAATGTAGTGTGTGGCAAGAATAAAACTAAATATGCCTAGTCTCTTAAAAGGTCAATTTTGCCAGGTGATGACTTAGACTTTAACTTTGTATTTGTATCAGTCTGGTTCCTGGGAGTATTAGGACCTTTTCAGTAGGCTTACTGTCTATGTAGTGTCTCTGCAGACTTAGTCTCTCTCTTGGCTATGTTTGATTATTCCCTTTATTCCCTTTATTCCTCAGTTCTATGATATCTTAAACAGTCAAACTACTAGTTTAGTTGAGCAACATTTTTGTGGAGGGAAAAGTAAATGCACTGTCGGACTACACTGTAATAAATAAGCATCACATAAGAGACCAAAGAAATATTGTCCCTTACCATTATAACAGTATCAACTAAATCTTTATAAGGCTGTCAGGTTTTTCCTGTGAATATCTGAAATAAGGCCTCTTTACTGCATTTCATGAACTGTCAATACCTTCCATGGAAGACTAGCCCATGATCTGTCCCACAAAATGTGTGAATCCACAGATACTGTGTGGTTATACGACACTTATCATAAACAGAAAATCTTATTATCAAATTTCATGACATACTGTGTCATTTAAAGGTCTTAAGGACCACAGAATAATCAAGAGACTACATAAAATATAACTATATTGCAGTAGTTATCCCATTTTTATGTTATGCATAATTAGCTTTAATATTGTCTGTGATTTGTAAAAATGAGAACAGTAGGCATTTCTTTCAGCTTAAAAAACAAAAGTTCAAGAAAGTTGCTGTGAGGAATAATAAATTAAAGTTACTGTGAAGGACTTTCCAAATATGAATAGACATACACTGTCAAATAATAATCAAATAACAATTTTAATGTGAACGCACTGGCAATTTATGTACTTATTTATAATTCAACAGTTCAGGTAAGTTGCTCTATTGTATAATCAGACCTCCTCCATTATATTGTGTTTAGTCCTGGACATTGTATTTTCAGAATGAAATATATAACTTTAGAGCATATTCAGAGGAAACCAAGGACTCAATATGCTTTGAGTCAAGCTGCAATATGAGAAGATTCAGACTAGAGAAAAGACGGATCAGAAGAGACAACAATGTTTTGCATTATACACATACGGCTGTCATGTGAAGAAGAATTAACTGTTCTCTGTGTCTTCAAGATAAATGGGGAAACACTGACAGTGGAGGAAGTTTTGGATTCCATACAATGCTGACTCTGGAGCTCTCTCTAGATACAACAGACTACTTCAAAAGGAAATAGTTTTCTAGCTTCAAGGCATAATCACATACAATTTGGCTTAGCTATTGTGGAGAAGTTTCAAACAAGGAAATGGTAAAACAAATATTCCAATCTTTAAAACATTTAACACCTTTATGAATATTATACAATGAATATGAACACATATTGGGACAATAAATAGTCTCATTTATGTGTCTGAATGATGGGGATTTATTAAGAAGAGCAGAAGGTGATAGCTATCTGTCTCCATGGCCTCACTATTGCCACTTTCTAGTTGAAGCCCCTCCCGTGAATAGCTGCTGTGCTAATTTTTATGATGCCACCTACTCTTGCTAAAATTAGCTAGAAGCAACTCCATTTATTTGTATTATAGGATAACAGCAATAACATGGTGTAAGGGGAAATGTTGACATGGGCAGTGTCTTTGTATCATCACAGAAAATCTAACGGTGCTCAATAATGTGCATTGACTTGGGTTTAAAGACGGAAGAAGTATGTTCAATACATTTTTCTTGCTTCATTTGCTATAGGATGCTGTACTATAATATTTATAGTATATAGCCATCAATAATGAGTGAACAATTTAATCTTTTAAAGTGTCAAAATATTGAAGGACCTCTCCTTTTTGTGATTTTTAAAAATAACCTCAGAAAACAACAGTATAACACCACTCTCTCAAATCCATTGCTTCCTTTACATTCCCATTTCTAATGTCTTAGTCTATAATACATTATGTTTTCTGCCTGGGCTATAATAATCTCCTAAACGCCTGTCTTCCTCCATTACGTTTATCCCACGAAACATGGACAGGTTAATCTTCTTACAACATTGCTTTGCAATTGTCATATAACTGCCTAAAAAACTTCAGTAACTGCAGAACAAAAATAAGTAGCCACTGTAATTTATCGAAAAAGTTCTGATCAATAAAGTGCTTTAGCGGCTCAATCTCAGTAGCAGCATGATTGAAGAAGGGAGGTAGTAAGACTATTCACATGGTAATTTCAAAAATCTGGTCAAAATGATGAGAACTTAATGTGTTAGCAGTGTTTATAATTTAGAAAAAAATCACACATCCAAGAACTATTGCAAATTTTTAATTATTTTCAGGATAGTTTCATTTAAAGAGGAAAAGAGAAAATCAGAAAATTGGGTAACACGGTGACTAAAAGGATACTGTTGCCAGTGATTATAATGGAAGAAATCAGAAAAGGTAATCAGTTTTGGGGATGAACAGATCAATTAGAAATGGTTATGGGAATGTAAATAAAAATGCTCATTAACTGGAAATAGGGCAATGGCTTTCATTTATAATTGGGAACTTGAGATACAGATCTGACGTTAAAGGTGAGAATTTAAACATTAAGAAGACGTTAAAATTCATGGGAATGAATGCATTCTCAGAGGAAACGGCTTTAAACAGGGAAGAACATAATGTCAGAGGCTGAACTTTAACAAACACCTACACTCAAGAGGGTAGCTTAGAAGCTAGATAAACATTAAGCACATGTGAAGGAAGAGATCCAATAGAGTTCGGTGCTAAAGAAGTTCAGCAGAAGTAAACTGCTGAAATATCAAAGAGGATGCAGATGATAAAAGAACTTTATACTTGGTGATGTGAAAAATCTTGCAGAAAAAAAAGAAAAATCTCACGAAATCCAAAGATGATTTTGAAGAGTAAGAATCAGAGTGGTAGAGATGGGTGTTAAACTGTATGAGGATTAAAAGGAAATAAAGGCAATGAATAACACTTTTATGACACTTCACAATTTATAATGGGATCCTTATTTACCTAAGAAAATTAAAAAATTGGATAGTAACTGGTTGGTTCAAGTAAGAAAATTTTTTAAATCCAGGAGACTTGGAACAAATACTGTTAGTAAACCCATACTCAGAGCTAGGCTTTATTTGTTTGAGAAAAATAAATCAAGGTGACATAAGATGACATTAGATAGTGGAGCAAATTTATTTTGTGTGTGTTTATAAATGTGCATGTATTTATGCACACATATCTATGAGATGCTGGCAGAAAACACATTGAAATATTAACTGAGTTCTAAAAAGAAACCCTGCCTTCGTTACTTTCCATCTGAGGAAGAAGCTTTTGGAACTGAAACCTTGGGAAAGAGCAGCTCCCCTAGATGAGTTTGATGTTCTTCCACGTTTATCTTGGGATTTATAAGATCTGATGAGCATTAGGGCCAGCGCTGAAGACGAAATACTTCCATCCTTTCCACTGACCCGTGTGTGGCATGTCCCCTTCCATTCAGCCCTGGAGAGCAATGCAGAGTGAACTGACCTGAAGTGTGTTGTGGGAATCAAAATTCAGTTATAATCCAGCATACTGTGTCAGTGCTTCATGGTACCTAGTTTTAAACGTTGAAGTGTTTCTGGCAAGGGTGTATTTTATGTTTATGTATAATGCTAACATACTAGCAAGGGATTTAGTTGTGACCATTCAGAAATAATTTATCTGTTAAACCTTAATTTAAAATAAAATGATGTTTAATCAAGAAAAAAAAATCAAGGAGATTTGATAATGTTTAAAAACAAAAAAGAGAATCAGAGGAAAGAAAAAGACCAAAACAGCTGGAGGGGGTAAAAATAGGGAGTTAACTATATTCTGCAATACACAGGCACTGAATGGAGAGCACAGATGAAGGAAGGCAAAGTAGCAAGTTTTACCAGGACCTACTGAGCTAAAGGTAAGAACAAAAGAGAAACTTCACTCTGCCTTCCTTTTTTTTTCCAGGAAAGAGAGACGGAGACATCATCTTTTGAAAGTGAGAGTAGAGCTGGGGGATTTCAAAGAGAAGTGGTCTGCAATAGCCATTGAATTGTTAAGCAAGCTGAATTTTGACAGCATGGATTTATAATGGATCAAGTCATTATAGTTCTCTACCTTCTCCCATCGGTGTTTGGTGATACAGAATTAGGAGTGTAGAAATCAAATACTGGGCAGAGATTCAATGTTGAATATTTGCTTATGGGTTTGGCAAAAATCTATCGTTGAGATAAAACCCAAAGCAAACAAAACGAGGCATAATTTTTAAGGGCCCCAACACACTGAATCATAAAGATATTCTAAATATGGAAGTTCTTAATGTTTTGAAATAGCTATTAAAATATATCCAGAAGTTTGTACTGTAAAATTGACAAGAAATCTTTTCTTTTTTTTTTTTTTTTTGCGGTACGCGGGCCTCTCACTGTTGTGGCCTCTCCCGTTGCAGAGCACAGGCTCCGGACACGCAGGCTCAGCGGCCATGGCTCACGGGCCCAGCCGCTCCGTGGCATGTGGGATCTTCCCAGACCAGGGCACGAACCCATGCCCCCTGCATCGGCAGGCGGACTCTCAACCACTGCACCACCAGGGAAGCCCAGAAATCTTTTCTTAATGGCATTCTTAGTGCCCAGTAATAACAACATCCTAACTTTCTATAGTGCCTCACAGCTCACACAACACTTTCATATGCATTATCTCATTTGATCTTCACAAGTCCAGACTCTACTCAACTTGAATCAAATTAAAGAACTTAGAGTATCTGAGTTGCTTTCAAGTTTGTCTCTATCAATCATGAGTTTTCTTTCATGCTACCATTTATAATAAGAGCTTAGGAAAAGTTACGGTAATGTTATGAGATAAAGAAAAAACACTCCTTCATTTACTATGCAGTTTTTGGAGTTTGCTTCTACCTATGGTTTTGGTTCTCACGCTTTGCCTTCTGCCTAATAATAAAAAACTGGGTTGTGCCTACAGCTGTGGGTCCTATAAGCATGACCTCTGCACTTAAAAACTTACCTAAAGGACTTTTGTAACCTACTTCTTTGGGTTTGAGAAAATCCTAGGCTAGTTGCAACAATATAATTAAACCCATTAAAAGTACTGAATGAACTTCAATCAAATAATTTAGCAAACTGTACTGAGTATCTTCTCTATGCAAATACTATAATATGTACTCAAAACTTACAACGTCAAGGGGGGAATTCAGAAATGTTCAGGGAAGAAGGATAGGTTTTATGTGACTGTAAGCTCAGGACGTGTAAGCAGAGTGATAACACTGTCAGAAAAGCTAATGTGTTCCTGGGCTGTGTTACAAGACGTCTGGCATACAGAGCAAAGACAGTGATACACTACTGTGTATTCCCCTACATATATTTGTAATATAATTTATAATATTTGTATTATATATTATTATATTTCTACCCCTAGTGTGTTCACCTATGAACTCTTACAAAAATTAGTTGTCCAGAGTGAGAGAGGGACTCAAAGCAATGTGATATCAGAAATGTTTGAAAGAACTAGCAGCATTTACCCAGAGAATTGAATATATGAGTGCAGAAGGAAGCAGGATTATCATTATTGTGTATGACCGACAGAGGGGAAAATTAAGGCCTTTGTACTGACCTTACAGTAGGCATGTTTGGGCTCAGAATGAGTAAGACTTTAGATTACTTCATCAGGATTTTAATTTACCATTTATTCAAAGGTAAACAACTTCTTGTCAAGGGCTTCAACACTGGATAAGGGATTGAATTAGGATATATTTAAGATCCTTTTCAAATTTGAGCCTGACTTTTCATGTATAATAATAACTTATAAATCATAGTGTGACTATGTCTGTAGATAAATATAAAGCCCCATGTAAATAAAACAAAAAGATTTTTGGCAGTGGGAATAATCTTTATAGAGAATGTACCATTTGAGTTCAAGCTTGAATGATGGGTAGAATCTTGACTGTAATAGTGGGCACCTCAAGCTAACAATTAAATGATGTGAGTGTATGGGGATTACAATTCCTCCCACTGCAATTTAGGTGTGAGAAGAAAAGAGTTTTCATTTTCTTATGTAATAATCTAAATCCTCAGCAGAAAGGTGCTTGGGATTGAAGAGGTCTTATGCCCAGAAAATCACATTACTATTTCTCAAAACATTACCCCCTTTCTCATTACACAAATTTTCTGTGTAATGGTAAAAAAATCTGATCATGGTAATTTCCTTTTTAAAGCCTTTGACACATTTCCCGTTCCTTTAACATAAAATCCTTTTAGAGGTTTTCCTAACTAACCAAACTACGGTGGGGTCCCTGTGTGCACTTCCACAAACTCCCATACTTCCTCTTCCCCGTTACTCTCATCATTTTACTTTTTCAATGTCTATCTTTCCTCATAGATATGAACTCAAAATTTCCAGCATCTAGTGTATTGTCCTTGGACACAGCAGGTGCTTCCTAAATATCTGTATAAGTTATAATTTTAATTATATGCATGAATTATGTCTCATCTGTAAATCAATAAATTGGTAATCTATCTTACATACTTCCTTTTAAGATTTGTAAATTTACCACCACTCTGAAAGATGAACCCACTGTGGTTGGGCTGACAATATCAATTTCTAGTTGAAACTGTGTTCGTCTTTGGAACACAGGAAATTCACTAATAAGCCCCATCCTGTCATATTTCTTGACAAGTAAAAAATTTATCGTCTCCTTGGGGACACTCCTCACTTGACACAAAAGTTCTCTCAAACTACACGAAGGAGATCCATCTTCATTAATACCTAAGTTCATAATGAGGACGTTTCCCTTTAAGAGACCCAGTTATCTTCCACAGATTTTTACCAACTTGCAGTCTTGCCAAATTGTCTCACAGGCTTGTTTTTAAGCTGGTTCATCTGTTTTATTAGGCTTCAATTAACTAGATTTAGTCCTGTCATGGCTAAATGGATGTGACTAGAAAGGGTAGCATACAGCAATCTTTATGTAAATTGTTACTCTACTAGTTAACATTTAGGTTTGAAGTTGGGAAATCAGTGAAAAGAAACTTTAATTTCAAATAGGAATCCACACTCAAAAGGGGAGAGGGCACTACTTTCGATCCCCAGATAGCTACGAAATTAAAAACTATTCCAAAGATGCAAATGGCAACAGAGATCAACAGGCTGTGACCTCTGTTTTCTTTTTAAAAATCATTTGCACCTCCACTGAGTGATTTATTGCTAAATCTTAAGTGACATTTTAAAAAAATGGGCAGACAAGTTTAGGGTAACTTAAGGAAGCACATTTTCCACGTGGAAAAGTTTCCTTCCATATCCTTGAGGGCACCGTCTCTTCCACCTTCACTGGCGCCCAGAACAAAGCCTGGCACAGAGTAAGCGCTTATTACTTATTTGTTGGGTGAATAAATGGATGAATGAATGAAGCTAGACTTTGAAGTTTGGAGTGGGGAGCTGGGGCCCCCGAAGCACGTCTGCTGCCTTTCCAGCAGGCTGGCGGGCATCTCCTCATTCCCTCACTTTCCTGGCAGGTCTTAATTCCCCTGTTTGCCCCTCCTTCGGGACGACCAAAATCCTGTCCCTCAACCATGCCACTCCTCAGTTAATCCGCTCATTTCTCACACAGACGCAGCTGTTTCTGAGGAATGGCTGGCGGAACACGTTAAGTCTGGGCTGCGAGTAGCCCCGGGACCTTGAGGGGGCGAAGGCAGCCCGCTGGCTCCAAAACCCTATATAAAAGGGTCTGGACCCTCATTCTTCCAATCCTTGATAAATAAACAAACTGCTCACTCTCACCTCCTCGTGCAGACGCCGCAGTGCCAACCTGGTTCCGACCAGCACTGTGAGGAGGGAAGGAACGCCGAACCGCCCGCACCAGCAGAGAGGGACAGGCGAGCGCCTCCGCCACGCCCCGCGACGCCCGCCGTTCCGGCGCGCTCAGCCGTCCGACGCCTCACGCGCTGGGTTGCGGGCGCCGAGGCGCGAGGGCCCCTCGGGCCGCGTACGCACGGAAGGCCGAGGGGTTGGGGGGCAGGGAGCGCCGCGCGCCAGCAGGTGGCCGCGTCCTCTCGTGCGCGTGCGCGCCCCGTGCCTTCTCCTTCACGTTCCCCGCGCGCCGCGTCCTCTCCCCGCCGGGAGCGCGCCGGGTCTGTCTCGGCCTCTCAGAGCCGCACGCTCAGTGGAGCTCCCGCCACTGCCGTCGCCTCGGCCCCTCGGTGCCGCGTCCCAGGCCTCCTCCCTTCCTCCGCCACTCCCTTTCCCTTTCCCGCCCTTCTCTCTCACACGGTCCACGGAGAGAGCCTGGATACGAAGCAGGCGGACGTGAAAAGGGGGTTGGAAAAATGGAGGTGCCGCGTCTGGATCATGCCCTTAGCAGCCCCACCAGCCCCTGTGAGGAGGTGATCAAAAACCTCAGCCTGGAGGCCATTCAGCTGTGCGACCGGGACGGTAAGAGTGGCCGGGGCGGTGAGGAGGGGGGTCGAGCCCACGGCCAGGCACCGCGGCCGCTCTGGCTCAGCCGCCCCTGCCCGCCGGGGCGGCAGGGTCTTTTGTTGTCCCACCTGTGCAAATGAATGTCGGTGGGGCTCCCCTTCGCCCACCCCTCCCGCCCCTCAGACCCCCAAAACAAAAGCACCCCGGGGCTCGCGCGTTGGCGGGGAGAGTCGCCGTCGTCCCCGGCCTCGGCGCCCGTCGCCGGCCTCGCCCGCCTGGCCCCGGCCGAGGGCTGCCCTCGCGAGGGCGCCGTTCCCGCCCGCGGCTCCTGCCCGGGACGCGGCGCTTTTGATCTTTGCCGCAGTCCAGCAGTCCTGGGTCTCCCGGCATCGAAGGGGAGATGCCCTCAGGGGGTATCCAGCCTGCTCGCCCCGCCGCCTCTCCCCGCACACACACTAGTTAGCGGTCTCTGCCCAGAAACTTACCAGTTCCTTTCTCGAACATCTACATTTAGAAATCTTTTTATCCTCTCAAAATGGGTTGGGGGTGACAGTTTTTTCAGTGAGGGGGCAGAAAAAGAGTGCATTTCAGCACCACGGACAGCCACCACCGTCGCCGTTTGGGGCTGTGATTCAGAAACTGTCAAAAATCTGTGAAGGAAGTGGCCTCGTACATCTGCCGTGATTCAGGATACGGGGCGAGTACTCGCCATTGTGTCTTGATATTATACCGCTTATTCTGTTGTTAAAGTTGGCAGTCTCCTGAAGAAGGACATTGGTTAGACGTCGGTCTGAGCGTTAAAGTGAGAAACCGGTACTACGTGCAGCACGGGTAGTCACACTGCTTCTGTATTAGTTGGAGAGTCAGTGCTATTTCAGTAATGCGGAAAAAAACTTCATTTGTAAAGAAGTCATCTGATTCGTACTGGTTGGCCTAATAATTGTAAAAATTATACATGTGACAAAGGAAAAACAATTTATGTGTTGTCAAGATGATCCTGAACAGTTTTGGCTATACATGAAATTAATGTTTAACTGTATATAGAGACAATGATTTTAAAATGGTTTTTTAGCCAAGGTTATGTAGATACATACTCACAATAAGGTCATAAAATTGATCCGTATGTAATCCAAGTAGAGAGCAGAGGTTTTGTTTCCAGTCCATTTAAATAGTAATAACTTGGTTAGGCGTTGCTATACAGTACGGTTTAGGTCAACTGAACACTGAGTTTCCGTTTAATAATAAATTTAGGACAATGGGTCTTTGATTAATTGCTCTTTGAAGCCAGAGCCTCTTTAAATAATTCTGAAACAGGTGTAGTATGGATAATAAATATTCTTGCAAAAGCTACTTATATTTTCTTTATCCTTAAATTGTTTTGGTCACCATAGTATTAAGTGCACATATTTATGGCATTAAAAAGATTATTGTTTTGGTATTCCATATATAAGGTTACATTATTAGACTATACAGATTATTTTTAACATAACACATAGGAAGTCCTGTTGTCCTATGGGTTTGTTTATACTTTTGTGAAATGACTTTTTGTAATGTTACCACTGTAAATATTTTTATTTTCCTAAACTGGTTTGACAGAAAACCAAGAATCTAATAAAATAAAGGCAGATTTTATTTTCATTTACTTCAGTGATTTATCAAAAGCTCATTACTGTAGTTATTGGAAATGGGCAATTCATGGTTGCTCCTCAGAAGCCAGTAATCAATACTTAAAATTGCATTTACCACCTGTTTCAAAGATACTAAGAAAAATAAAGTTTTGAAAATGACCTTTACAGAGTTAATAATGCAGAGTACAAAAATTAATGTGCTGCATTTACCATGGTCTCTTCTCCTAGAGTAGAAGTTATTTTATTTTGGTAATATTTTTTAGTTGTTTTAGTTCACATTACTAATCCTTGCAAATGAGCAAATTATGTAACATTCAATGGGGGGGTATTGGCATTAGGCAGTATCTATGAAAATTAATACTTATTTGCAGAGTTCTGAGTCAACACAGATTAATTAAATAGGGTTTCATTTTATAAAATAGCTTATGCCAACAAATACAGAGGGCTAACTCTTCTATTAAAAGATGTGTAAAATTTGAAAATAGCTAGTGTAAAGATGTTGTTAAATGCCTAACTTTTCATTTTGTGACTCTACTTTATATGTCAAATCCAAAAATGTTAAGTTGGTGTCATAGGAATAACTTAGAGAAGGTGATACAGTTATTTTTACAGAACAATTTTTAAATGCTGCATTAAGTTTTTCAACCAGATCTTATTTATCATAATTTTATATTGAGAAATTTTCAGCTAGATGCACTTGCTTCCTTCACTCCCTTACTTTCACTCCCTCTCAGGTCTCATTATTTTACTGTTGAAAATATATAACAGAAAAATTGGTATGTGGTAGATTTATTATGTGTTTAAGTACATAATAAGTGCTATATTTTCATAATTTTATTATAGAAATAGATTTGTCTTGTTTGCTCTTTACTTACTTTATTTTACCCTAATAATCTGATGATGGGAAAAATTAGAGCAATATTAATTCCTTAGAAGTGGAATAAAGTAGAATAAGAGAAAGTATCATGATTGTTTAATAAACATTTCCTTTTACCTTCTCCACTGATAGACATTTTAAATTTTATAATGTTTTGCATATTGCATCAACTAAGATCTGTAGCTGCTGGTAAACATAACTGTATGTTTTATGCTTCCCTGGATCTCCTCTTTTATGTTTTTTTTTTTCCTGTCACTTGCCTTTTTTCTTACAATCTATTTACATTATTAGCAACAATTCACAATGCTTCTTTTTCTCATACTTCCTCAAAATATTTAATAGTCTCTGAAGAATATGGAATAGAGTCCAAGTGGTCATATAACTGGATTTTTTAATTAAGCAAGAGGGTTCTTATACACACACATTATCTCATGTGTGCTTTTATCCTAGGCATGTGTGCTTTGGTTGCTAATACATGGCCCTGTCTAGATGTTACTTGTAGTTCAACATGAGGATTCTGGATCGACTTCTATTAGGAAACCTCTGAAGATCTGCTGTAAATCTAGTAGTTTCTGTAATCTCTGTTGCAAGTAAAAGAGTGTTTCTGTTATTCGCCTCTGCTGTGCTGAAGTAGCCTCAAGTTGCGTATATGATGTACTTTAATTGTGGCTTTTCAAAAAAAAAATCCAAGAAAAAACATTAATTTGTCATTGGGAAGCATTAGTAATATGGGAACTTATTTCCAGTTTGTTTCTTCACATAGATACTTCAGACCCTCACTGACCTGTGACACGACAAAACAGCTCTGACCCCACACATAGAATTCTCCGTTACTTCTCTTCATCTTTTCTCATCATGCATATACATATTGAAGCTTTGTTTCCTTGCCGAGAAGGAAAGATTTATCTTTATGTTGCTTTACATGCATCCAAGCTCCCTGCACTCTTGTTATAATAGTAAAGAAGAAAATACAAAGTTAATTTGTTGTATAGCATTTAATCCACCCCCAACACTTTCTAGCTTTAATAAGTATTATTTCCATGATTCGGACATTTTATGACTGCCTAGATACGGTTTGTGGAGTGTATGATGCTAGTCAGCAAGGGAACACATTTTAAAGGAATTGCACAGGCAGAAGCTGACATTTCCCCGTCTTTGTCTACCAGTAGTTTGCGGAAGAAAAGGGAAAAGTTTTTCTCTTTTTTAACATATTTTAAAAGATTAATTCCTTTGAACTTGGACTCTATCATATTTGTTTAAATTATGAATCAGTTGAGACTTTCTTCTTTATGCTTATTGATGTGTGAATTAAACAAATTTTAATTTTGGAAACAAATGGTAATACAGGAGTGCTTAGTAACACAACGCTATATTAGATAATTCTTGGAGATATTTTCTAAAGCAGACATCTAAGACAAATAGCCTTAATTATTACCTTTCATAGTACAAAAATGTAAGGTAGGCATTACTCAGTCTCACTGACATGCAAATAGCATGGTGGTAATACCATTTTAGAATCAGACCTCTCATACAATATTTACTCTTGATAGATATGTTATCTTAGGCAAATTACTTAGCCATTTTTTAGCCTCAAGCTTTCTCATGTAATATGGGTATAATAATGTCAGTCCTGTAGGATTGCTGAGATATTCAGTAAAGTATTGTATACCATTTCTCACAGTTCTTGACACAAAATAGAGAATAATAATTATTTTTAATGGACTATTATTCTTCACATACCTTCTTGAGTTGAACTGCTTTTTAATTCTTATTTTTTGGCCAATGTTTAGATCTTTTTTTTAAATTTCAGTTGTGTTTTGTTTACATAGTAAATCCTTCTTATGTCACTTCAACTTCATGAGTAGTCAATGGAAACTGTAAATTCTGAATTTGAAAAGAAGAGTAAAATCACAGTTACAGTACCCTATCCTTTGCTTATATTTTTCTATCGCATCAGTAGTATCCTTCTCAGCATTAATCCTAAAAGCTATTTTCAGCTTCTATTGTGAACCTACTGTTTGCTGTTTTTCATGTACCTTGTGACCTTGATACCTGCTTTGGTAGGTATTTGCATCAGAGCCCTTCTCTGTTCTTGATTTAGCAATTGTTTTCTTTATGATTTTTTTCTAAGTATAGATCTATACCAACACATGTGACCTCCGGGTTCATTTCTTTGACCCTGATTTGACTATAGAGATGCTGTAAATTTTCATTAGTGAGTATGAAACAAAACCAAAAGAAAAGAAAAGCTAAAAGAAACAAGCAAAAAGCTTGAAAACCATCACATTATGTTAAACGAATTTATATTCTTGGTAGAGGTTCTGATTCATTCCCAGAGGAGACCAGGAAGTTTTTAGAGTAAAAGTCACATCAAAGGATATGTGACCAGGCTCCCTCCAGTGGTAGAATGACCGATATGTCGTAAGTGGTAACATTCTTGCCTAAGTAAGTAAGCCAGTTAGAAATTCACTCTATAGAACACTATCTAGGCAACTTCCAAGTCACTTTAAAAAACAAATGCTGCTGATGTTTCCCTCTCTTTAGGCCTAAGCTTGATTTTTCCCTTAACTTACGTGTGTAGAGTTTCATGATGACGTTTATGTTTTATCCTGGGCTTCGGTAATAACAGCGGCTGCATCAGTTACTGCAGTAAGCACGATCCTTCCAGTTTTTGGTTTTCCTTCTCTGCCCTTAAATGTATAATTTAAGTTCTCCTTATAGCATTTGCCTCTTTCTTGGGTTTGTTTTACATTTCTTTTAACTTTCTCTATAAAGAATCTTTTTATTATTTATAAATTATTTAAATTCTATCTTTACTACTGTAAAGCATTTGCCCATTTTTAACTGTTTAAAGTATTTTATTATTACTAGACAATAGTTAAGCTCTCTTATTAAGAAGACTGTATTTTATACACATACATTTGAGAAGTAAAATTAGTATTGGGGAGGACTTCTGGCAGAAATGTATTAGAAGATTTGAAGAGTCTCAACAAGAAAAATAGGCAGCCTCAGCCTGTTCTCTATGGGAGGATAGTGAGTGGCAATGGTATAAGAAAAATCTAAAAATAAATTACCGATAATTTGTGACTGATTGAATTTTCAAGCAAAATGAAAAGTGACGGGGCTTTCCTGGTGGTGCATTGGTTGAGAGTCCGCCTGCCGATGCAGGGGACACGGGTTCGTGCCCCGGTCTGGGAAGATCCCACATGCTGCGGAGGGGCTGGGCCCGTGAGCCATGGCCGCTGAGCCTGCACGTCCAGGACCCGTGCTCCGCAACAGGAGAGGCCACAACAGTGAGAGGCCCGCATACCGAAAAAATAAAAAAAAGTGACGGGGGTAACTTTAGGATTTTAAGTCTAGGAAATCTGAAGAATCATTGACAAGAATGAAAAAAAGGAGAAAGGAAAGAGTATTTAGACATTGTGATGACAGTATTTTACATCTCAAATTTTAGGTCTCAGTGGACATCTAAATATGTCCCTAGCCCTTTTCTAGGGGTGCTTCCCTCTCAGAAAAATCATTCCCAGAACAGTATTATATACTGCCTTCTCATTATTGTTTCAATGTGGATCCCCACAAGAGAACCCATTTACATTCTTCTTAGACTCTCCTTTTTCTTGATTCCCACTATTCCCACTCTTTAGGGCTACTCACCATCCAGTGATAATATTTTGAGAATCAGTACTAAACCACTTGATACCTTATATAGAGGATTATGAAATAGAGATTTTTGAGTCATCTGCATAAAGGTAGTTTTGGAGTCTTAGGAGACTTTTCACAGGGATTTAGTATAAAGTGAAAAGAACATGTACATTAAGACATTTGAAATCTAACGTAAGAGACTTCTTGGAAACATATTAAACCTTTAGCAGTTCCTCTTATGTTCTGGGGAAAAGAGTTCTAGAATGAGCAAGAGAATTGTTCATAGAACTATATATTTCACTGGGGAGGCTAGAACTTAGGTGAAAAAGGAAGTCTAGAATTTGACTTCGGTTTTAGAGCTCTGATGAGCTTTGTGTCTCACCCCTTGAAGGTAAGGAATTATCACATCCTGAGGAAGGCCAATTTTGAACCCCAAAGATGAAATAAATCTACGATCCAGGCTTCTTAATGCAAACAAGTGCTCTGCATTTTGAAGTCCCTCACTAGATGTGAGTTGAACAAAAAGCATCATACTGTGAATCGTGGTTAGTTTTGTTTGTGATATTATGACTATCTGGGCCAAGTTTGTGGTTCATTTTAAAGGGGTTGTGGGAGTTTTGCATATACACTACGAGTTGCAGTGGTAGTGACAACTACTGGAAACAAATCTGTCTTTTTGTTTTCTATAGCCTATGCGAGTGTTGCTATCTAATAATGGTATGAAAGGCTTATAACTTTCCTAGACATATGCCATTAAAGACAAGCCACAAAATATTTTTCAATATACTTACTGTGATTTTTCTTGAAAAATAGTGTCTTACCTTCTCTAAGACTGAATGTTGGTAAATCTCTCAGTCTTTAAAGTTTTTAAAGCTGTTGATAAATGCAAAGAAAAATGACACTTTCTGAGCATCAGGTATGTGATATGTTCTTTATGATTGCATTTTAGAGTCATATCTATGATGTAGAACAGGGATCAGCAAGTTACAGTCCTTGGGCCAAATCCAAAAACCTGCTGCCAGGTTTTAAAGTAAAATTTTAGTGGAATAAAGCCATGCTCATATGTTTATATATTGTCTATGGCTGCTTTCTTACTAAAACATCATTTAGAAAGAAATACTAGTTATACATTAGTATTTCCAGGTATGCTTACAATTCCATTAACAAATATGTTTTAAAGTATCAAAGATGATAACATGAACTTTAAGAAATACTGATAGTTATATTGATACACATTATAAAATTTTATGTGTATATCATATTCTTCCTTCTAAACTAAATTCCCATTGAAAAAGAGTCAAGATCTTACTCATCTTTCTATTTCCATAGTTTCATACACTGCTTCCCAATCTATCTGTATTTTGTTGGGTTTTTTTCAATATTCAATCTATCGCTTAGACATTATAAAAATACAATAAAAATGAATTATTAGAAAAATGAAATTTAAAAGATCCAAAAAGATTCAAATTTTAGGTCTCAGTGGACATCTAAATATGTCCCTAGCCCTTTTCTAGGGGTGCTTCCCTCTCAGAAAAAACTCAGACATAAAACTTACTGTCAGATTCCTATAAAAGTTTCTAAATGCTCAATCTTAATTTTTATATTTATCTCATCACAGACTGGTCAATAGTTTGCAGACCTCACTTTGAGTACAATAGCTAGAGGACAGTGCCATTCTATTCTTGTTCAAAGGTTAAGTTTTAGGTACTAAACTTAACCAGTTAATATTCGCACATTTTTTTCCTTCTGTTTTTTTTTACTTGCCTGGTATTTTTACTGTTTATACATGTATCACAACTTTAGCGTCTATATTAAGAACAGGGGGAGAAAGGACCCAAGAGTGAATGTAACTTGGATCCTGCATTCAAAGAATTTGCTGACAATTAGGGAGATGATATATTTAAATAGATGAATATAATATGTGATAAGGATATAATAAGAGTAGATGCAGCTCAGTATCAAAAAAAGCAAGCAACCCAATCCAAAAATGGGCAGAAGACCTCAATAGACATTTCTCCAAAGAAGATATACAGATTGCCAACGAACACATGAAAGAATGCTCAACATCATTAATCATTAGAGAAATGCATATCAAAACTACAATAAGGGGCTTCCCTGGTGGCGCAGTGGTTGGGGGTCTGCCTGCTGATGCAGGGGACGCGGGTTCATGCCCCGGTCTGGAAGGATCCCACATGCCGCCGAGTGGCTGGGCCCGTGAGCCATGGCCGCTGAGCCTGCGTGCCCGGAGCCTGTGCTCCGCAATGGGAGAGGCCACAACAGTGAGAGGCCCGTGTACCGCAAAAAAAATTTTTAAAAAGCTACAATGAGATAACACACCGGTCAGAATGGCCATCATAAAAAAATCTACAAACAATAAATGCTGGAGAGGGTGTGGAGGAAAGGGAACCCTCTTGCACCGCTTGTGGGAATGTAAATTGATACAGCCACTATGGAGAACAGTATGGAGGTTCCTTAAAAAACTAAAAATAGAACTACCATACGACCCAGCAATACCACTACTGGGCATATACCCTGAGAAAACCATAATTCAAAAAGAGTCATGGGGCTTCCCTGGTGGCGCAGTGGTTGAGGGTCCACCTGCTGATGCAGGGGACAAGCGTTCGTGTCCTGGTCTGGGAGGATCCCACATGCCGCGGAGCGGCTGGGCCCATGAGCCATGGCCGCTGAGCCTGTGCGTCCGGAGCCTGTGCTCTGCAACGGGAGAGGCCACAACAGTGAGAGGCCCGTGTACCAAAAAAAAAAAACAGAGTCATGTATCACAATGTTCATTGCAGCTCTATTTACAATAGCCAGGACATGGAAGCAACCTAAGTGTCCATCAACAGATGAATGGATAAAGAAGGTGTGGCACATATATACAATGGAATATTACTCAGCCATAAAAAGGAATGAAACTGAGTTATTTGTAGTGAGGTGGATAGACCTTGAGACTGTCATACAGAGTGAAGTAAGTCAGAAAGAGAAAAACAAATACTGTATGCTAACACATATATATGGAATCTAAAAAGAAAAAAAAATTGGTCAGAAGGACCTAGGGGCAAGACGGGAATAAAGATGCTTACCTATAGAGAATGGACTTAAGGATATGGGGAGGGGGAAGGGTAAGCTGGGAGAAAGTGAGAGAGTGGCATGGACATATACACACTACCAAATGTAAAATAGATAGCTAGTAGGAAGCAGCCGCATAGTGCAGGGAGATCAGCTCGGTGCTTTGTGACCACCTAGAGGAATGGGATAGGGAGGATGGGAGGGAGGAAGATGCAAGAGGGAAGAGATATGGGGACATATGTAGATGTATAACTGATTCACTTTGTTATAAAGCAGAAACTAACACTCCACTGTAAAGCAATTATACTCCAATAAAGATGTTAAAAAATAAGTAAGAGTAGAGAAGAAAAAGTGGGTAATTCTGTCCTGAGTCTCTCAGATGGCTTCACAGAGAGAAGCAACATTTTTTCTGGGTATTAAAAGTAAAGTAAAAAATTTCCAGAAGCGAGATAAGGGCATTTCCGGCAGGGTAAGTGCGTATATAAAGGTATAACACCATGTATGTCCTAGGAATACATAGCATTTAGTATTGCTGAAGGAAAGAAGTGTTACTTGTGAGAAAATAAACTAAATGCTAGTTAGGGCTAGCTAGATTATGCCATGATCTATAGTTTGGATTTATCTAGTTTGAAATCTTAGTAGTAGATTTCAAATTTTCTAATTTGTAGAAAACCTTTTGAAACAAAAATACCACATTTTACAAAACTCTAACAAGTAAAAGTAGCATTTTATTAGTATACATTTATCCTGGAATTTCAAACATGCATCGTTTTTCAAATTAAGTCGATTAGGTGAGAAATTAAAATTAGTGGTTATACTTGAAAATTGTTATTTAATATCAGCCTCAGCATCCACTTTATTTCTGAATTTTATTTTTATTGCATTGTCCCTAGGAAATTCTGGTTCATACAGATAAGTAGTGGCAAATGGTAATGTTTTTTTTAAACTTATTTTGCCTTCTCAGGATACTCTTAAAATAAATTGATTCAGACTTTAGAGAAATAGTAAGATTTTTTCCCCCAAAATGAATCAAATTAAGTCCCAATTGAATAAATCCTTTTGGAGGGAAGTGATAGAATTGATTCATCCATCAGTTCATTTTTTCATTGTTCAGTGCAAAAATAATGTATCTTATAATATTCTAAGATATTCATTGACAACATTTTTAAATGCTCATATTGCACTGATCTCTTAAAATTTCAGAACAGCTTAATTTAATTTACTTGGATAATGACTCTTAACTGTAAGGATCAGTTTCATTACTGATACTTTATCTGCATTTATAAGCTTGGTAACGTTTGTGACTGTTTTGTCAGTTTGAGTTTTTCAACTTGTTACAAAGCTATGTAATCATATTAGTGTGCCTATTATTTACATTTGAAAGATTTATAAAAGGGATTTTTAATGAATAAATAAAGTATTTCTTGTTTCTTTTGAAATATTTATACCTTGCTTCAGGACACCTACCTAAGTTTGGTGTGAAAAAAAATGAATTTTGAAATTTTCTATCTGTAACATTACAGCTAATTTCAGAAAAAAAAAAGGAGAAAAATCCATCCATTTAAATGATAGTCTGTATGTGATGAGGCAAAGTTATTTTGAAGTATCTTAATACCCAGTCCTTATTAGTGAACAATTGCTACCTAATGAAAGCTGACAACAGCTTTTATAGGAGCTACTACTCCTGAGATTTTAAAAATTTTACCTGCTTCCTTTAATAGAGTTGTCTCAACAATTCTGACAGTTTAGTTGATGATGTGTAAAAACCTGATGTAGACATTAAAATTGTCTTGTCCATTGTGTGTTGTTTCAGCATCCTTGAATTGACCTATTTGAGAAACTTCTACAAAAGTAAATGGAGAGATCTGCCACATTCATATTCTAATGCCGTTAAATTGGAAAGATTTTATATAATTTCAGTATTTGAATTAATCAAGCATATGTGATGAATAATATTGTATTCTCTGCATTTTTAGGCATGTACCAATATTTATTTCAGTTTTTTGATAAGTTTACTAATTTAACATATTTGTTACACTGTCATGCAGGATTTAATAAGATTTTTCTCCAATCGTATATGCTGTTGTTCATGGGTAATATGGTGACTTTGTTCTGAGCACATTTTATTTTAATTCCTAGTTTACAGTAACTTCAGGCACACTTTTTTTCAAAATTATGGAACTTGTCAAAGACTGTATCATTACAGGTTCCTCTCGATATCCAAAAGTAGAGCTTTCTTCTTCTGAAAGCTTTAGTAAGCCAAAATGGTGTAAAGTGAGGAAGCAGTTACCTTAGGACACATCTTGCTAATGATGCACAAAATAAATCCAGATAAAGCACAGATGCTCACAGACACAGTTCAGAGCTCTGGAGGCTTGATGCTGAGATTCAGAGTGTAGTTCCCAGGGAGGGAACTTGGCAGTGCAGCTCTCCTGGTTTGGGGTGCACACTGCCTCATTAATGGCTCCCTGCAAAACAAACGCTGAAAGCTATTCTTTGCTTTTTGTCTCTTTTTGTAGAAGGGAAAAATCCTCTTTGGATTTTTTTTGGTTGGCAAAAACAGGTACTAGTGTAGATATTTCGTAAAAGTGAAGTAACATAAAGCAAACTTTTGGAAAGCAGATGGTATCTTTATTTGCAAACCTTGACGTATGAAACCCAATGAAAATTTATCATTTAAAATTTATCACTACAATGTAAATTCTACTGAGCAGATGAGTGTCATTGAAGTTTAGCATGTTTTAGCTTTGGTGAGAGCTCCCAAATGTTAGCTGAAAGATCAGCTGTTACTAATTAGTAGTAAGACTTTGAGACGTCTTGAGCCAAATCAGTCTCAATACATCCATGTTAACATTTATTCAACATTCCTGCTTTTAACTAGGGATCCATTTCTACTTTTATACGTAATTATTTCATAACCTATACTGGAAAAAAGTGTAACTATAACCCAAACTTAGAATAACTTTATCACAGACACCAAGAAGTACACAAAATTCATAATAAGCCCTTCTATTTAATTTGTCCTGTTGAGCTGAAGGGACAAAGAGATGCACCTGAGCCTTGCCTGCAACTAATTGAACACTGCATGCAAACACATAATGTTGGCAAAGTTTTGAGTATATACTTGCTGATTTGAATTAAAAAAACAAACATGAAACATGATCAGAGCCGTAACCTTTTTATACATTGTGCCATTTTGTGCACTGAAGTAGCAAGCAAATTTTATTTTGATGTTTAACCCAAATCACATGATACAGCACAATTTAATATATGCTATTTGTACTCAGTTTCAAAATAGTTCAAAAATTAAGAAGAAAGTTAAATGATAATGCTTGCTGAACATCTTAATCCCCTTTGTGTTAAAAATAAATAAATAATTTGTCAGAACCAACTTAAACAATGGGATCTCAACATTTATCACCAAGAGGGCTTCTTAAAACAGATTGCTCCGCCCCACCCCCTAGAGTTTCTGATCCCTTAGTTCTGGGGTGGAGCCCAAGAATTTGCATTTCTAACAAGTTTCCAGGTGATGCTGATGTTGGTGATTCCGAGACCACACTTGGAGAACCACTGCAGTAGGTAGCACGACCAAAGAAGTTCTTAGGTAAGGAAGAGATATTGCATATTTTGTTTTAGTAAATGTACTCATTTGAGGAATGAACTGGGATATTGAGCTCAGGAATCTAACCACTTACAGGGCAGTTATAGATAATAGGATTGTTAAGAAAAAGAAGATAAAAATTGGGGGTGGAATTGAATAACATTTTTGAAGTAAAAATCTGTTGACTTTGTGGTTAAATTGGAAGTGTGAGATGTGAAAAAGGAGTTGTTGTTGATGGCTAAATTTTCTAGATTGGGAGATTGGGTACATTTTGATGCCAGTAAATAAAGTAGTAATTGTTGGTTGGAGTGAATGTGAAGGCGAAGCCTTGTTAACAAGCTATTAAAGTCTTTTCTGGACAAGCTAGGTTTCAGATATTTGTGGAATACCTAGATGGAGACATCCAGGAGCTGTTAGAAATATCTATCTGTGTCTCATAGGGAGTGCATTTGAGGATAAAGATGGAATTTGGTAGTCCTTTTCAAGCTGTTTTGTATTGCTCCTTTATCAAGTGTTTTTTCCTTCACCTTCTAGTCAGTCTTTTAGACTCATGCCAAATTGTTGAACTGCTCATTAGAATGAATAAATTCAAATGTTGGTGTCCTTTTTTGTGGTGTCTAAAAGGAGCATTTGAAAATTAATTACTTTTATATAATTAAATTTGGCTTGGGAGTAGTTATTTGGGGCAGTTAACATGGAGGAAATACAATTGACCTAAGCTCTATACTTGATAGATTTCTCTCCCTTATATCCACTGGAAAGAGAGTTAAGTATATGATTTTCTGTGCTTACTGTGGAAATACACTTGACTAATTTTTCCCTCCTTGACAACAGTCTACAGTGCATAAACACTTGAGCCTGCAGAAACTAAAATCTTCACCAAAGCTATTTCTAAAACTTTCATACTGAACCTGTATTTCCAAGATTTTCTTTTGACTTCGAACCTACTAAATTTAATGTTTGCTATGGTATGTATTGAATGCTAGCCTAAATAAGACATTGTCTTTTTTCACTTAATTTTTGTTCTTTGCAGATATTTTGGTATGAGTTTAGGTAAACCTACCATTTTAATACATATAGTTTTTGTATAACTTTCGAGCTGTGCTAAGGTTGCGTATTTGAGCCTATTTTTACATATTTTAGTACAGTTCAGTATGTCCAATATTAATTTCCCTGGAGCTTGCTATGCTTTTTTGGTTGTTATTTTTAGTGATTAAAGAAAAATAAAAACAGGAAAGCCTAATAACTAAAAAGGCAGTGATTCTGGAATTTGCTATTTGCACTATTTGTTTTGCTAAAAGCTTTATTCATTCAAATTGTAATCATAAAATTTACAGTAATAAAATTTGAGGTTGAAATAATGAAAAATGTTCCAAATACAATCTAGCCACCTCTACCCGAATTTTTATTCTGCACTATGTATTATAGAAGTGTATCTTCATTTATATAAATATTTTTAACAGCTTCACAAATATTTCTAAAAGCTTCATATGGGTCAGCAGTCACTGAACTTTTTCTTCACTGATTTCACAGTAATTTGAAAAATACTTTTACCAGTTTTTTTGCTTTTAGTATTAATATATTACTATTTAAATTTTTTGACATACAAAGACCACTTAGTTTCATTATGATGTATTAATATTTTAATGAAAAAATTAAATGTATTTTCCTGGTTACATGCGTGATGATATTTAGCACAAACAAAATGTATGTTATGTGTGTGTATTTACTTATATTCATTACACTTTAAAATGCAGATATGCTGTCCTTTAAGAAAATCCAAAATATGAAATCTAAACTTACAAAACACATTTATCAACCACAGTAGTGCTTCCTGCCATTTCTCTAGTGTTCTGTTTCCTTCTGAAAAATTTGACAGAAGGGCAAAATGGCAGTGAGATGTAATACCAACTAAATTGTCTTCAACTGTGCTTTCTTAAATTATTTCTGAAATTTTTATGAGGGAAAGTAAATAGTAGACATTGGAAATACAAAGATATAACATTTTTATCTTCATCTATTTATAGGCCATGTCAAAGATAGCTAAATTGTTACTGTGCTGATAGTTAAATTTCAAAAACACTCTAGAATGCTGCATTTGTATCATTTACCTATGAGTTTGCGAAGTTTTTTGCCCAGCATTTCCATCAACATTTCTTTAATTTTTTTCTCTGCCCAGCATTTCCATCAACATTTCTTTAATTTTTTTCTCTGAGCACACAGAACTCTTGTGAAATGTCAAAAACATTGTTTTTAAGTAAAAAATGACTATTAAGAAAGCGAAGTGTGATGATGTAAGAAAGCAGAAAGGAGAAGAGGGATTTTTACCCAGAATAGTTTTTGTTAAATTGAAAAGTAGTTTTGTAAAATGTTTACATTGACTAATGTTATTATACTAATAGTATAAGCTATCATAATTTATTATGGTGTCAAAATTTACTTTAGTTGCTTTTAAAATGACTTTCACAGTTCTGTATTATCATTAAGAGTCTGCAAATGGCTTACTTCCATTTTTCTGTTATACTCTGCTACTTTTTATGGGAAAGTTATATGGTTTGTTTCTACAATGTAAGGACTTTCAAGAGTGTTGTGTAAATGCTATGGGTATATTGTGTATGAATGCTAGAGGTCATATAATTAATTGGGCCATGGAAGAAAGTAATAGAAGTTCTAGTAATATTTATTTTTATCTTATCTAATATAAGAAAAATTAAGTTCGATTAATTTTACTTATATAGATTAGTACTTGGTATATCAAACTGTCATCTATACTGTATGTGCCTGGGGTGCCTTTATATGATTGGTGTATGGAATTGAGAAATAAAAAAAAAATTAATATTTAGTAAGGCACCTACTGATGCACTTTCTCCATTCTGATGTACCCATTCTTGTGTGATATCTTTTGCAAATGTGACAGCCCTCAAAACAGGTAAAAAATAAGTCAAATTTAGAGGTTGTCATTTGAATTGCTATGTCACAAAATATTAAAATATATTATCAAAATAACACAATACTCATATAGTTATTTTAGTAATATAAATTTTTAAATATGTATTTTATTATTTTATATTTGTATTTTGTCCTTAATCTTTAATGTTTGTAACACGGTTGACCCTTGAACAACTCAGGTTTGAACTACACAGGTCAACTTATACACAGAGTTTTTTCAATAATGGTACAGTTCTATACCATCCACAGTTCGTTGAATCCCAGATGTGAAACCTTGGATACAGAGGGCTGACTCTGGGACTTCAGCATCTGTGGATTTTGATATCTACAAAACTCCTGGAATGAGTCTCCTTCAGATACCAAGGGATGACTGTATATTTAGTACAGTAGTATTTGTGTATAATTTATGAAGAAATACCTGCACTTATGAGTACACTCTCAGCACTTTTTTGTATAGGAGTACAAGATCAAAAAAAGTTTTAAGAATGAATTTTTATTATATTTTGTTTTTACACATCTTGCTTTATATAGCAAGGTATATCTGTATAAATCCACTCAATGTTCAAAGGTGGATATTAAGATTACATAATTAAGTATTCTTTACCATCAAAAACATTCCTTAAATGTATTTTATAGAGGTATAGTTGACATAACATTATATTAGTTTCAGGAATACAATGTAATGATTTCATATTTGTATATATTGGAAAATAATCACAAAATAAGTCCAGTTAACATCCATCACCATACTTAGTTATAATTTTTTTCTCGTGATGAGAACTTTCAAGATCTAGCTACTTTTTCTTTTTAGATTTTATTGTATTATTTATTTATTATATTTATTTTAGACTGCATCTGGTCTTAGTTGCAGCATGTGGGATCTTCACTGAGGCATGTGGGATCTTTCATTGCGGCGCAGGCTCTTTGTTGCGGTGTGTGGGCTTCTCTCTAGTTATGGCGTAAGGGTTGTTTTTTTATATTCTTTTCTCTCTCTCTAGTTGTGGCCTGCGGGCTCCAGGGTGTGTGGGCTCTGTAGTTGTGTCGCCCGGATTCCAGAGCGCGTGGGCTCTGTAGTTTGTGGCATGCAGGCTCTCTAGTTGAGGAGCACAAGCTCAGTAGTTGTGGCACACAGACTTAGTTGCCCGGCAGCACGTGGGATCTTAGTTCCCTGACCAGGGATCAAACCTGCATCCCTGCATTGTAAGACAGATTCTTTACCACTGGACCACCTTGGAAGTCCTGATCTAGCTATTTTCAAATATGCAATAGAGTATTAACTACAGTCAGTTTTTTGTTTGTTTGCTTTTTGTTTTTGTTTTTTAGATTCCACATAAAAGTGAGATATAGTATTTGTTGTTTTCTATCAGATCTACTTCACTAAGCATAATGCCCTGATAATCCATCTATGTTGTTGCAAATGGCAAGATTTCATTTTTTTATGGCTGAATAATATTCCACCATGTGTCTGTGTGTGTGTCTACACACATTTTCTTTATCCACTCATCCACTGATGGACATTTAGGTTGTTTCCATGTGTTGAATATTGTAAATAATGCTGCAGTGAACATGGTGATGCATATATCTCTTTGAATTAGTGGTTTTGTTTTCTTCAGATAAATTCTCAGAAATGGAATTGCTGGATCATATGGTACTTCTATTTTTAATTTTTGAGGAGTCTCAATACTGTTTCCATAGTGGTTATACCAATTTGCATTCCTACCAACAGTGCCCAAGAGCTCCCTTTTCTCCACATCCTCACAAACCCATGTTATTTCTTGTCTTTTTGATAATAACCATTCTGACAGATGTGAGGCAATATCTCATTATGGTTTTGATTTGCATTTCCCTGATGAATTGTAATATTGAGCATCTTGTCATGTACCTCTTGGTTATTTGTATGTCTTTAGAAAAATGCCTATTGAGACTCTCTGCCCATTTTTAATTTGTATTGTTTATTGTTTTGCTATTGAACTTTGTGAGTTTTTTAATATTTTATCAGATACCTTATCAAATATATGATTTGCAGGTTTTATCTCCCATTCAGTACAGTGTGTTTTTCATTTTGTTGATAGTTTTCTTTGCTGTGAAGAAGCTTTTGTTTATTTATTTATTTATTTATTTATTTTTGGATGCTCTGCATGGCTTGTGGGATCTTAGCTCCCCGACCAGGGATTGAACCCAGGCCCTTGGCAGTGAAAGCGTGGAGTCCTAACCACTGGACCACCAAGGAATTACCAGAAGCTTTTTAGTTTGATGTAGTCCTGCTTATTTATTTTTGCCTCCATTACCAAATCAAAAAAATGCTTGTCAAGATGGCTTTCAAGGTGCTTACAGCCTATGTTTTCTTGTAAAGTGTTAGGGTTTCAGGTCTTACATTCAAGTCGTTAATCCATTCTGAGTTAATTGTTATGTATGGTTAAAGATAGTAAATTAGGCTGTCCATTTTGCCAGCACCATTTATGGAAGACACTGTCTTTTTCTGATTGTATATTGTTGACCCCTTTGTCATAAATTAATTGACAGTACATGCATGCATTTATTTCTGGGCTCTGTATGCTGTTCGATTGATCTGTGTCTTTTTATGCTCAATATCATACTGTTTTGATCTCTATAGCTTTGTTGTATGGTTTGAAATCAGGGAGCATTATGCTTCCAGCTTTGTTGTTCTTTCTCAAGATTGCTTTGGTTACTCAAATTCTTTTGTGGTTCCATGTAAATTTTAGGACTGTTTTTTTTCTATTTCTGTGAAAAATGCCATTGATATTTTCATAGGGAATGCATTGACTCTGCAGATTGCTTTGGGTAGTGTGAACATTTTAACAAAATTATTTCAATCTATGAGTATAGATTACCTTTCCTTTATTTGTATTGTCTTAGATTTCTTTTTGTTTTGTTTTAATTTATTTTATTGAAGTATAGTTGATTTACAGTGTTGTGTTAGTTTCTGGTATACCGCAAAGTGCTTCAGTTTTATATATATATATGTACATGTATATACATATATTCTTTCTCATATTCTTTATCATTGTTTTATTGAATATAGTTCCCTGTGCTATACAGTAGGACCTTGTTGTTTATCCATTCTGTATATAATATTTTGCATCTGCTAATCCCAAATGCCCAATCCATCATTCCCCCCACCCACTCTCCCCCTTGGCAACCACAAGTCTGTTCTCTATATGTGTGAGTCTGTTTCTGTTTCATAGATAAGTTTATTTGTGTCATATTTTAGATTCCACATATAAGTGATACCATATGGTATTTGTAAGGAACGGCACCAAGAAACGGGGGAGAGCTTAAACAAGCTTTATTTGGGAATGCTCCCAGGCGAGGTTCACTGGTCCGAGAGAAGGGGGCCAGAGAAGTCACACCCGGGCGAGGGTTTGGGCAGAATTTATAGGGGAAGAAGGGAAAAGGGTGTGGTGAACCCAGGAGGGCGCAGGTTATTCCTTATTTGGTGGTCTCTTCGGGTATCGTGGCAATATCCGGTGCCGGTTGCATCAGTCTTGGGACCCTTAGTCCTGCCCCTCAAAAGGCGGGAAGGCTGGGCTGGGTGGAAAGTCCCCAGGTCAGTTCCTGGAACTGGGTGGTCTGGAAAGTTTCAGTCTGATGCAACCCGTGAGTCTGATTGCGTTCCCCTGCCTCGGGCCAGTTGGCCTTACATCCCGACATCTTTGGTGTAATGGGGCAGCGTTCTGATCTCTGGCTACTTCTTGCTGAATGGGGGTGTTGAAAGGGGAGTGGGGCGACCAGAGGTCCGAGGCTTAAGGGAGACCAGTGGGGGTTTCAGTAGGAAGCAAGGTGTAAGGGCCGAGGAGCATTTGGTTTGTGGCCACCCGAGAGACTTTCTTCATGAGCCTGCGAAGGAACCTAAGAAAACAGGGAGCAAGCATGAACAAGATACAGATGAGAATTAAGGGGCCTAAGATTGGTGTTAGCCAGGTATAGAGGGTGGATCGCCACCAGTCGGGAATTGGGGAGGCGGACTGTTGGTGTTTGCGTTGGAGTTCTTCTCTTAAGCGATGGAGGGCGTTTACCATTGTCTTCGACGAGTCCTGTTTCATTGATGTAATAGCAGCATTCCTCCTGTAGGAAAAGGCAGGTACCTCCTTTGTCGGCCGTCAGGGGATCCAGGGCTCGTCGATTTTGGAGGGCAACTTGGGCTACTGAGGTGATCTGGCGCTGGAGGGAGGTGATGGAGGCGGCAGAAGCCTCGATGGCTAGCTGGAGTTTCTGTTCTAGGTGCACTGTGTGTTAGGGCTCCTCCCCCGATGCCCGCAGCAACGAGAGAGGAGGCGAGGGAAATGCCTGCGACCATAGGGAGAAAGATGGCCCTTTGGCCCTTAGAGAGGTCGAGGGCCCGCGTGAGTGCTATCACTTCAGCCCTTTGAGAGGTTGTCCTTTCTGGGAGGCTGTAAGCCTCGATAATAGTTGAGATAGTTACCACCGCATAGGCTGCCCGTCGGCGTCCGTCAGGACCGAGTATTGAGCTGCCATCTACGAAGAGGGTGCGGTCTGGGTTTGAAAGAGGGGTGTCAAAGAGTCCCTCTCTCGGTGATTTGAAGGCTTCTATGACATGAGGGCAGGACTGGGATGGAAAACCCCTGGTGCCAGAGATAGGCAGGAGGGAAACCGGGTTCAGGCGAGGGGAGAGATCAAGAGAAATAGCTGGGTTTTCAATGAATAATAGGTGGAACTCCTGGATGCGGGAGGGGCCCAGGAGGGAGAGAGACTTGTGGCCTAGGAGGTCGACCAGCTGGTGGGAGGAAAACATGGTTAGTGGGTGGGCCAGAGTAAGTTTGAGTGTTCGTTTGGTCAATTCGGTTGCTGCTGCTAGGGCCCGAAGGCATGGTTGCCATCCCGGAATGGTTGGGTCTAGCTGTTTGGAGAGGTAAGCCACGGGGCGGTAGGAAGGCCCTACAGGCTGGGCAAGGAGTCCAGTGGCTATTCCGGCCCGTTCATCCACAAAAAGGTGAAAAGGTCGGTTTGGGTTGGGCAGAGAACGGGGAGGAGAAGATATCAGAGCGTTACGGAGGGTGAGAGAGGCCTGTGGAACGGCGGAAGGAGAGGTGGGGGTCCTTGGGGGGCTTCTTTAGTGGCTAGATATAAGGGTTTAGCGAGGGGAGAAAAGTTAGGGATCCAGTGCCGGAAAAATCCTATAAGGCCCAAAAAGGAGAGAATTTGTTCCGCTGTTTCCAGAGGCTAGAGTTCACGGATAATCCGGGTGCGGTCGGCTGTTAGACCTTTTGTGGTAGGGGTAAGGTGGAGCCCCAGGTAGGTTATAGAAGATACAGATAACAGCCTTGGCTGCGGAGACCCGATAACCGCGAGAGCCAAGGTAATTGAGGAGATCTGCAGTGTGTTGTCTTGAGAGGCTAAGAGACGGGCTACAAAGGAGGAGGTCATCTACATATTGAAGGAGTGTGCTGGGGGTAAGGGAGCAGGAAGTGAGGTCCCGTGCCAGCGCCTGACCGAAGAGGTGAGGACTGTCGCGGAAGCCCTGGGGAAGAACTGTCCAGGTGAACTGACTGGAAGTATGAGTATCCGGATCCGTCCAGGTAAAGGCAAAGAGGAAATAGGAGTCAGGATGTAGGGGGATAGTGAAAAAGGCATCTTTGAGATCCAGAACCGTAAAGTCGGTTGTGGATGGGGGGATATGGGTTTGGTACTACTGGGTGGAGAGGAATTATGGCCTCATTGATTAGTCGGAGGTCCTGGACCAGGCGATAATCCCCAGAGGCCTTGCGGACAGGCAGGATGGGGGTGTTGCAGGGAGAGTCAGTGGGGATAAGGAGTCCCTGGTTTAGGAGTCTGGTGATAATAGATTGTAGGCCTCTAAGGTGAGTCTCAGAGCTGGGAAATTGGGGCCTTGATGGAAATTTGGAGGGGTCCTTTAGGCGGATGATGATGGGGGAATGGTGTGTTGCTATTATGGGCTTAGAGTATCCCAGACTTGGGGTTGATTGGGTTCGGTGTGGCTGGAAGAGGGGAATAGGAGGGGGAGGGTTCTAGAGACAGACCAAGAAGAGGAAGCAGGAGTTGGGAGGAGGGGACCTTAGGGTCAAGTCTAACCAGCTGGAGGGAGGCCCCTAAGTGGAAAAGGACATCTCAGCCTAGCAAGGGAACTGGGCAGGATGGTATGACTAAGAAGGAATGAGTAAAAGGGAGTCCTTCGATATGACATGGGAGTGGACCAGTCTGGAGTGGGAAGGATGGTTTGCCATCAATACCCATGACCGAGATCTGGGAAGGAGAAACTGGCCCGGAATAGGTAGGCAGGACCGAATAGGTAGCCCCCGTGCCCACCAGAAATGAGATGGACTTACCCACTACCTGTAGCGTTACCCTGGGCTCGGCGAGGGTGATGGGGGTCTTCGAGTCCGGGTGCCGTCAGTTGTCAGCCAATCCCAGCAGTTCGAGTGGTAATGCCGTTGGGTCGGCCTGCCCCCGCGTGGAGACGCTGAGGGAGGGCCAGTCGTAGGGCAGTCACTCTTCCAGTGGCCCGTTAGCCCGCAGCTGGGACAGGGAGGTCGGGGATTGGGACATTGGCGAGCCCAGTGGCCTTCTTTTCCGCATTTGAAGCAGGCCCCTGGTGGGGTTGCCTTTTGCAGACCCCGTGGATGCTGTGATCCATGGGAGATGGCCAGCCTTAGGGCAGCTACAAGAGCTTGGGTTTGGAGGGCCACCTTTTGATGCATCCGAGCCTGTCGGCTGGATTCTGCCAAATCCTCACGGCCATTATAGACTTTAAAGGCCATCTTTACCAGATCTCGAATAGGGGTTTGAGGGCCGTCTTCTGCCCGTTTTAATTTCTTTCGGATGTCCGGGGCTGATTGGGTAATAAAATGGGTGGCTAGGACCGTTACCCCTGCCGGGGTATCGGGATCCAGCCGGGTGTAGAGAGTTAAGGTCTCTGTAAGGGGATTGAGAAAGATAGCTGGATTTTCGTTAGGTTCTTGGGTTATCTCTTAGTTTTTCAAAATGGACTACCTTATGAGTGGCAGCCTGCATGCCAGCCAGGAGGCATTGGATCATGAGGTCGCGTTTACGACGGCCATCTTGGCCATCCTGATAAGTCCAGCCTGGATCGGTGCCAGGTACGGCAGTCGCTCTGACAGGCATGGAGTTGTCGGTAAGGTGAATCTGATCTGCATGGTTTCGGGCAGCAGTTTGAATTCTTGCCCTCTTGTCAGGGGTCAGAGTAGCAGATTGGATCACAAAGATATCGTGCCAGGTTAGATCGTAAGCTTGAGAGAGGTAGCGAAATTCTTTGATGTAGCGGGCGGAGTCGTTAGAAAAGGAGCCTAATCGCTTTTCTATTTAAGAGAGATCTTGGAGGGAAAAGGGAACATGAACTCGAATCCTTCCGCTCCTGCTACCTCCCTCAGAGGGCAGAGGAGATTTGGATCTTGGGAATCGTGAGAGCGTGTATGTGCACTAATTGGCGAAGCAAGGGGCGTGGGAGGAGAAACTGCTGAGGGAGGCGGGGGAGCGGTTGGAGGGGCCTGAGCGGGTTCAGGAAGAGGAGGGACCGCTTCAGGGTAGGGTGGAGGTTGGAGAGGAGCTCTGGAGGGGGGAGAGGCGAGATATTCGGGTGGGTCGGCTAGTGGAGAGGGGTCATCGTCAAAGGGAATTAGGGGCTTGGATGTAGGAGATGTCTGTTTGGCAAGAAGGATCTGGGAAGTGGAATAATTGACGCAGAGGGAAGGACGGGAGCGTAAATACCAGAAGGCCTGGACATAGGGGACCTCAGACCTTGCCCGTCCTGCGGCAGTAATTATCTAGATCACTGAGGATGTTAAAATCGAAAGTCCCTTCAGGAGGCCATTTGGATTGATTGTCTAGAGGATATTGTGGCCAGGCCACAGTGGAATAGAAAATAAGCCGTCGGCGACGGAGATCTTGGGAGAAACCGACGGCTATAAAATTGGCTAGGAGACACCCCAGGGTCGTCTTAGGATCTGGTTTTGATTGTGAGGTTCCCATGACCCCCAGTCTGTCCCTGAGTGAATGTAGAGGGAGAGAGGCGTCCCTGGTCTCAGTCTCCAATTCACGGCAGGTCGGAGGGCGGTCAGGTGATTGGGACGTCTCCACAGTTGCTCGAGGCCCGGAGAGAGAATGGAAGAGTCCCTGACGCGGCCGTGATTAAGGACAGGGAGTCCGGTGAACAGGGACTCTAAGGGTCGGAGGGAACAAGGGAGGGGGACTTACCCCGTTTTCTGCTGGATCGGGTGGATGAGTAGAGGTCCCCTGGTTGTCTCCCGGGGAAGGGGAGGAGCAGCCCGCGCGGTAACCCACGGGGCTTGGTACCCCTCCTGGGTTTTAGCACCAAATGTAAGGAACGGCACCAAGAAACCGAGGAGAGCTTAAACAAGCTTTATTTGGTAACGCTCCCGGGAAAGGTTCACTGGTCCGAGTGAAAGGGGCCAGAGAAGTCGCGCCCGGGCGAGGGTTTGGGCAGAATTTATAAGGGAAGAAGGGAAAGGGGTGTGGTGAATCTGGGAGGGCGCAGGTTATTCCTTATTTGGCGGTCTCTTCGGGTATCGTGGCAATATCCGGTGCCGGTTGCATCAGTCTTGGGACCCTTAGTCCTGCTCCTCAAAAGGCGGGAAGGCTGGGCTGGGTGGAAAGTCCCCAGGTCAGTTCCTGGAACTGGGTGGTCTGGAAAGTTTAGGTCTGATGCAACCTGTGAGTCTGATTGCGTTCCCCTGCCTTGGGCCAGTTGGCTTTACAGTATTTGTCTTTCTTTTTCTGACTTACTTCACTTAGTGTGATAATCTCTAGGTCCATCCTTGTTGCTGCTAATGGCATTATTTCATTCTTTTTTTATGTCTGAGTAATATTCCATAGTGTAAATATACCACATTTTCTTTATCCACTCACCTTTTGATGGACATTTAGGTTGTTTCCATGTCCTGGCTATTTTAAGTCGTGCTGCTATGAATGTAGGGGTGCATATATCTTTTCAGATTAGAGTTTTGTCCAGATACATGCCCAGGAGTGTGATTACTGGATCATATGGCAACTGTATTTTTAGTTTTTTGAGGAACCTCCATGCTGTTTTCCCTAGTGGCTGCACCACTACATTCCCACCAACAGTGTGAGAGAGTTTCCTTTTCTCTGCACAGTCTCCAGCATTTACTGTGTGTGGACTTTTTCATGATGGCCATTCTGACTGGTGTGAGTGATACCTCGTTGTAGTTTTGATTTGCATTTCTCTAATAATTAGTGATGTCGAGCATCTTTTTATGTGCCTGTTGGCCATCTGTACGTCTTGTTTGAAGAAATGTCTACTTAAGTCTTCTGCCCATTTTTTTTTTTTTCGCAGTACGCGGGCCTCTCACTGTTGTGGCCTCTCCCGTTGCGGAGCACAGGCTCTGGACGCGCAGGCTCAGTGGCCATGGCTCACGGGCCCAGCCGCTCCGTGGCACATGGGATATTCCTGGACCGGGGCACGAACCCATGTCCCCTGCGTCGGCAGGCGGACTCTCAACCACTGTGCCACCAGGGAAGTCCCTGCCCATTTTTTGATTGGGTTGTTTGGTTTTTTATTACTGAGTTGTATGAGCTGTTTGTATATTTTGAAAATTAAGCCCTTGTTAGTTGCATTATTTACAGGTATTTTCTCCCAGTCCATAGATTGTCTTTTTGTTTTATTTATGGTTTCCTTTGCTGTGCAAAAGCTTGTTAGTTTGATTAAGTCCCATTTGTTTATTTTTGCTTTTATTTCTATGGCCTTGATACACTGACCTATGAAAACATTGGTACAATTTATGTCAGAGAATATTTGCTTATGTTCCCTTCTAGGAGTTTTATGGTGTCATGTATTTAAGTCTTTAAGCCTTTTGAGTTGATTTGTGTGTAAGGTGTGAGAGTGTGTTCTAACTGCATTGATTTACATGCAGCTCTCCAGCTTTCTCAGCACCACTTGCTGAAGATACTGTCTTTTTTCCATCGCATATTCTTGCCTCCTTTATTGAAGATTAATTGACCATAGGCATATGAGTTTATTTCTGGGCTCTCTGTTCTGTTCCACTGATCCATATATCTGTTTTTGTGTCAATATCACACTGTTTTGTTTACTGTAGCTTTGTAGTATTGTCTGAAGTGTGGGAGAGTTATGCCTCCAGCTTTGTTCTTTTTCCTCAGGATTGCTTTAGCAATTTTTTGGGGTTTTTTGTGGCTTCACTGGGGAATTCTACCAAACATACAAAGAAGAACTTAAACCGATTCTTCCCAAACTCTTCCAAAATATTGAAGAGAAGGGAACACTCCCAAATTCATTCTATGAAGGCACCATTACCCTGATACCAAAACCAAAGACACCTCCAAAAAAGAAAATTACAGGCCAATATCTTTGAATATAGATGCAAAAATTCTCAACAAAATATTAGCAAACTGAGTCCAACAACATGTAACAAAGATCATACATCACAATCAAGTTGGATTCATCCCAGAGTCACATGGATGGTTCAACATATGTAAATCAATCAATGTGATACACCATATCAACAAAAGACAAAAAACACATGATCATCTCAAGAGATGTAGAAAAAGCATTTGATAAAATTCAACATCCATTCACGATAGAAACTCTTACCAAAGTGGGTATAGGAGTAACATATCGCAACATACTAAAAGTTATTTATGACAAACTCACAGCCAACATAATACTAAAAGGTGAAAAGCTGAAAGCCTTTCTGCTAAAATCTGGAAGAAGAGGATTCCCACTTGTATACAACATAGTATTGGAAGTCCTAGCCATGACAATCAGACCAGAGAAAGAAATAAAAGGTGTCTAAATTTCTTTCATTAACATTTTATAGTTTTCAGTGTACAGATCTTTCACTTCCTTGGTTAGATTTATTTCTAGGCATTTTATTCTTTTTCATGGAGTTGTAAAGGGGATTGTTTTCTAAATTCCTCTTTCTGATAGTGTGTTATTAATGTATAGAAACGCAACAGATTTCTGTATGTTGACTTCGCATCCTGCAACTTTAGTGAATTCGTTTATTAGTTCTAACAGTTTTTTGGTGTTTTCTATATATAATATCATGTCATCTGCAAATAGTGATAGTTTTTCTTGTTCCATTACAATTTAGATGCCTTTTATTTCTTTTTCTTGCCTAATTTCTCAGGCAAGGATTTCCAATACTATGTTGAATAAAAGTGGCAAGAATGGGCATCCTTGTCTTATTCCTGACCTTAGAGGTAAAGCTTTCAGGATTTCACCATTGAGTATGATGCTAGCTGTGGACTTATTATATATGGCTTTATTATTTTTGAGGTGCATTTCCTCTGTACGCACTTTGTTGAGAGTTTTTGTCATAAATGGATGTTGAATTTTGTCAAACACTTTTGGTACATCTATTAATATGATCATATGATTTTTATCCTTAATTTTGTTAATGTGGTATGTTATATTGATTTGTGAATGTTGATACATCCTTGAATGGTATATGATTCTTTTAATGTATTGTTGAATTTGGTTTAAAACTATTTTGCTGATGATTTTTGTATCTATGTTCATCAGTGATACTGGCCTGTAATTATCTTTTCTTGTGGCATCCTTGTCTGGTTTTGGTATCAGGGTAATGCTGGCTTTGTAAAATGAGTTTGGAAGTGTTCTCTCCTATTCTTTGGAGAAATTTGAGAAGGATTGTTATTAATTCTTTGAATGTTTGGTAGAATCCACCAGTGAACCCATCTGGTCCTGGACTTTTGTTTGCTGAGAGGTTTTTGATTACTTATTCAATCTCCTTACTAGTAATCAGTCTGTTCAGATTTCCCCTCTCCCATGATTCAGTCTTGGTAGATTGTATGTTCCTAGGAATTTACCCATTTTTTCTAAGTTTTCAAATTTATTGGCATATAATTGTTTACAGTAGTCACTTACTATCCTTTGTATTTTTGTGGTATCCACTGTAATGTCACCTCTTTCATTTCTGATTTTATTTATTTGTGTTCTCTTTTTTTCTTGGTGAGTCTAGCTAAAGTTTTGTCAGTTCTGTTTATCTTTTCAAATAACCAGCTTAGTTTCATTAATCTTTTCTGTCTTTTTAGTCTGTACTTCATTTCTGCTCTGATCTTTATTTCCTTTCATCATAACTTTTGACTTCATTTATTGTTCCTTTTCTAGTTCCTTGAGATGTGAAGTTAGGATGTTTATTTGAAATGTTTCTTGTTTATTGATATAGGTAGTTATTGCTATGAACTTCCATCTTAGAATTGCTTTTGCTGAATCTGTAAGTTTTGGCATCCTGTGTTTCCATATTCATTACTCTCAAGGTACTTTTTACTTTCTCTTTTTTTTTTAATAAATTTATTTATTTAATTTATTTATTTTTGGCTGTGTTGGGTCTTTGTTGCTGAGCAGGGGCTTTCTCTAATTGCGCAAGCAGGGGCTACTCTTCATTGTGGTGCACGGGCTTCTCATTGTGGTGGCTTCTCTTGTTGTGGAGCATGGGCTGTAGGCACGCGGGCTTCAGTAGTCGTGGCATGCAGGCTTCAGTAGTGGCAGCACGTGGGCTCAGTAGTTGTGGCTCATGGGCTCTAGAGCACAGGCTCAGTAGTAGTGGTGCATGGGCTCCGCAGCATGTGGGATCTTCCTGGACCAGGGCTTGAACCCATGTCCTCTGCATTGGCAGGTGGATTCTCAACCACTGAGCCACCAGGGAAGCCCTACTTTCTCTTTTGATTTCTTCTTTGACCCATTAGCTATTCAGTAGCATGTTGTTTAATCTCCACATATTTGAATTTTTCATTTTTCTTCTTCTAATTGTTTTCTAATTTCATACCATTGTGGTAGGAGATGCTTGATTATGATTTCAGTCTTTTTAAATTTATGAAGACTTGTTTTATGGGCTAACATATGATCTATCCTAGAGAATGTTACATGTACACTTGAGAAGAATGTGTATTCTGTTGATTTTGGTTGGAATGTTCTGTGTATATCTGTTACATCTATCTGGTAGAAGGTGTCATTTAAGGCTGATGCTTCCTTATTATTTTTCTGTTTGGATGATATATTCATTGATATAAGTGGGGTATTAAAGTCCCCTACAATTACTGTATTGCAATCTATTTCTCCCTTTAGGTCCGTTAATATTTGCTTTATATATCTAGATGTTCCTATGTTGGGTGCATAAATATTTACAAATGTTACATCTTCTTGTTGGGTTGACCCTTTTATCATTTTGTAACACTCTTCTTTGTCTCTTAATATAGTCTTTGTTTTAAAGTTTACTTTGTCTGACATAACTATAACTACTTCAGCTTTTTTTGTTTCCATTTGCATGGAACATCTTTTTTCCATTCCCTAACTTTTAGTCTGTGTGTGTCCTTACATCTGAAGTGAGTCTCTAGTAGGCAGCATATAGATGGGTTTTTAAGCTAGCTTCAGTTTTTTTTCATTCTTTTTTTTCTGCCCTGATTGGGTGAGTTCCACTGTCCTGTCCTTGAGTTCACCGATCCTTTCTTTGTCATCTGGTCTGCTTTTGAAGCCCTCTAGTGTATTTTTCAGTTCAGCCATTGTATGCTTCACCTCTGTGACTTCTATTTGGTACTGTCTTACATTATCTCTCTTTGTTGAAGTTCTCACTACATTTATCTATTCTTTTCCCACGTTTATTTCGCATTTTTATGATTATTACTTTGAACTCTTTATCAGATAAATTACTTATCTTTGTTTCATTAAGGTTTTTTAACGTTTTATCTAGTTACTTTATTTGGAGCATATCCCTGTGTTTCTTCAATTTGCTTGACTGTCTGTGTTGGATTTTAAGCATTAGATTAAACAGCTGCCTCTTCCAGTCTCATGGGAGTGGTCTCATGCGGGAGATGAACGCTGTCATCCAGCCATGCCCTAGCTCTTGGTTGTTTCTCAAATCTTTGTGATTGTTCAAGTAGACTAATTTATTTTTAATGGCTCCCAGTAGTTGAGGGTGTGCCAAGACCTGTCAGTGTCCCAAAGGGGAGGATTTCAGTCAGCACCTAGATTCAGGCTGATTTGGAAGCCAGACCCTCAAAAAGCAGCTTTTAGAGTATGCAAATATATACAATCCTGTGGGACCACTAGTGTAAACCCCACTGGCCCCAGAACCAGGTGATCTGGAGGTGTGACCTCAATGGCAGTCACAAAAGTTGGGGCTCCAGATGAGTGCATAACCTCCTTTCTAGGACATATTGGTGACGTGTATGAAGGTAGAGGAAGATTGCAAAGGTGGCATCCATTGGCTTTTGTTCCCTGTGAACACCTCCATAGGTCCCTGTTGTGTGCCAGTCCTAAAGCCTGCCCCTTAGGTCAAAGCCCTAGGACAAATAAGCATCTTTCACAGAAAGACTGGAGTGTGTTTCAGTCAACTGTCTGTGCAGTACCCTGGGAGTAGTGGCCTGCCAAGAACTGTCTCTCTTATTGGAACAATCCCATAGGACCCAAGAACACAAACCCCCTTGGCCACCAGAGCCAGATATCAAGGAGCATCCACTGGGTAGCAGCTGCAAAAACTGGGGCACCAGAATTGTGTAAAAGCTCACCTCAGGGAGATACTCATGGTCTGGAGCACAACAGAGGGAGAATGTGAAGATAGCACCCACTGACTGGAATGAGGCAGAGGGAGAGTATATAGATGGCACCCACCACGAAAGAGGGTAATAGAAAGATGGTACCTGCTGGCTAGAGAGAGCACAAAGATAACACTTGCTGCCTGGAATGAGACAAAAGGAGAGCATATAGATGGTGCCAACAGGAAAAGAAAAAAAAAGAAAAAAAGCATAGCGTAAGAAAAAAAAGATGGCACCCAGAGAGCAAAGCTGAGGTAGAGTGTGAAGATGGAGATCCCCAGCCGGCAGGCCCCTAGATGTGTGGTAAATTAGATGCCTACATCCACAGCTCAGGCCAGAGCTTTATGACTAGCAAATGAATGTCATTCACATAAAGTCTGGGTGCTTCTCTAGTGGCTGCCACTTGCTCTGAGCCCTGGGGTGGGTGAGTCTGAACACTTGAGCCCTTTAAGAGCCATTTCTCAAGTCATTACAGTCTTTTGGATGCAAGCCCTGTTGGTTTTCAAAGCTAGATGCTTTGCGGCTCATCTCTCAGGTGCAGGATTTACAAGTTGGGGTGCTCAGTGTAGGGTTCAAACCCTTTACTGTTCAGGGAGAAGCTCTGGGTTCTAAGTTCCCTCCTGATTGTTGGTCACTGCAACAGGGATGGATTTCATGGCAAAATTGTGTCCCAGACTCTCCTACCAACTTTGATGAGAGACTTCCTTCATTCATCCAATGCACAGGAGTCACTTAGACAGCTTTTAGGTTTTTTTCCAGAGGAAGTTGTTCTGTATTACCTGCAAGTTTGGTCTGTTTATGGGTGGAGGTGAGCCTAGGATCCTTCTACATCACCATCTTGAACCTGAACTTTAAATGTTTTTTTTTTAACATGATGCTGTATGATGAATTCCCTGGGTTTAAAAAAAAAAAAAAACGTTAGTTATGTGTTGGAAATCAAAGTTTAGGTGCTCATCAAGGAAATAAAACATCACAACAAATTTAGAAACATCTTGCTATCCACTACTCCCATTAATAGTTATCTTTTCCAGATGTTCTCATTATCCTCCCCAACTACCAAGGCATTGATATTTAGAGACATTTTTAATATAAAATCTTAAGAATATCCCTTGCATTATTTCTCTTCATTGGCCTAATCTGATTTTATCTTTCATAACTTTATAACTGAATAACTTTGAAACCCTCCTTGGTGATCTAATATCACTAGTCTTTCTTCCAATCATATCTTATTCTTGGTCTAAAAGTAATCTTTTTTTTGGCAAGAGGTTTTCAGTATCTGTCTTCCCTGTTAACAAACTTTAAGTGAATTGCAAAACGCTTGCAGAGTTTCATGAAGGCTATTTCAACCTTCCCTCTTTTAGGGTTATTTGGTTTCGGCACATGTCACCCCATTTTTCACCAAGCTCACCTAGCTGACTAGTCACCTGTACTGTTTTTCCCCCTACATTCCATGTGTTTTCTTCCAAAAATTTGCCAAGTTCGAAGTGAGCTGCTTTACCATGTACAAGTCATTGTACCACACTGCCAGGGCCAGCATTCCCTACTTTCACTCTTGTACCACAATTTACCAATGTCGTCTTCTATTCTGGCTGTGCTACCAGATTTATTGTCTTTTGCTTAAGGCTTTTTTACTTCCTACTTCTGTGGGTTTGTACATGTTGGATCCCCTCCATAATTCAAGAGGCTGCTTTCCTTTAAATTCAGTCTCAAAACACAGTTACCCCTATTTTAATTATCATTTATTCTATTGCCAAAATTATTTTGTGCTCCTCTTACTTGTGTTCATTACTTTTTATTTTATCTTAGGTCAAATACAGTTGCATTTGTGTGTTTTTGTTGCTAAGTACTCAGGGTTGTACCTGAGGCTTGATTTGCATTTGTGCCCTCTTGTGGGATGAAACACTAAGGAAGAGTGAGCATAGGAAGAAGCGTTGGAATTGGATCTGTATGATACTTGCCTTCTCATTTTTGTAGATGCCAGATCTCCCTTGAACTAATCTGGCTGTGATACAATGATTTTGAGGAATCAGAATGTCATAAAGCCTTTCCCATTCTAGTTTTAGCCTTTGAATAATGAAAGTTGAAATTAAACTGAAAAACTTAATGATTTATGAAAATTATAAATTGAAAATATTGGAGATAAATCTGGGCCTTTGGTTTTTACTTAAAAATATATGTGAAATCTTATTTGAAGATTAAAGGTTTATCATTTATTCTTTATTCATCTAACAGAGAAATAGGTAGGAAGGTCTCCTAGGTGACTTGTTGGGTGAGGGTCAGGAGAGTAAAGTAACTTGAAGGATGAGTAGAGATTAGGAAGGCAAAAAATTCATGGAGATGTTGATAGGGAGAGAGAGAAATAAGATAGGTAGTACTAGGCCAGGTGTGAGAAATCACTCCAACAGAGGCTTAATAGTGACTATTGAGAGTGAGAATGGGAGTTAGCAGAGCTTAGGCCAGAGAGGACAATATACCAGATCTTGAAGGGCCAATTGAGATAGTTATCCCATATTAATAACTATATCACAAGGTTATCCAAGGAAGGATTTAAAGAATGAGAGTAACATTATCTTCACATGAATGGTTAAGAGGAGAATTTAAATAATTGTTGTTCAGATAATTAAAACTAAGTTATTGCTAAATGACTTAGCTAATTTAGGGGTGTGTGTGTGTGTGTGTGTGTGTGTGTGTGTGTGTGTGTGTGTGTGTGTGTGTGTGTGTATGTTTCCCTGTTCTGAATGATATTACTTTTATACCATTTTGGTGCATTGAGTGCTTAAGTAGTATTAAATTTATAACTAGAATTAAGGAAACAGAACTTTAGAGCTTAGAGAATACCTTAAAAATTATCTAATTCAAACTTCCATTTCTTAGATGTGAAAATCAAGGACTACTAAAGTTAAGTAACCTTTCTAATGTTGTATAGCTAGTAAATAGCAGAGTCAGGATTTGTATCGGTTTTATCTAATTCCTATGCTCTTAACCAATGTATCATCGCACAAAATAAAATCAATAATAGGTATACTTCAGACATTTTTCTCAAACTGTTTTATTAATATGACTTTATTTTGCAATTTACACCACTATGTAATATTGTAGTTCACAGATTAAAAGTCACTAACATAAACTGCAGTACGCATCTCAACTTTGACAGACTAGTGATTACTTAAGAGACCATAGATTATGATAAATTGATCAGTTGGCTGCATGGAGAAGAATTCCTTTCCCGTGACTGGAAAGGAAGTAAAAGAGGGCTAAACAGTTTCATTGTTATAGAAATCTACATCAAGGTCAAATTCCATGAGAAGTCTTTATATAGCTATAGAATGTGTAGTGTTTATAGAATGTTGATAGGGTTTATGCAAATAAACCAAGTTTCTGATCAACTTTATAAAAAGACCTATCAAAAGAAGGTAAAACAAGTCACAAAACATGCTTTTAGTATATCCAAATATTAAATTTTAAAAGTTCTAACTTGCTGGGAGACCAGACCTTAAGTTAAACCTGAAATATGAAAATTCATAACTAACTGCTGCTATTTAAATTGTATGTAACTATTAGGGTACATGGTATTTTTTGACAGGCCAGTTCATAACCATTCTAAATAGTCTAAGTAGTTACAATGTTAAAAGTCATATTTTATTATATAGTGAGTCTAGGTATGATGACTTTTAACAGATCCCTTTTTTATGAAGCTTTATATTTCCCCTGTCAGTCAAATGAGAATTCATTTATTTAGAAAAGAAGGAGAAGGATGAAGATTTTCATTAATTTTAAAGTCCCTGGGTTAGTACAAGTTTAATTCGGTTCTGTTCCCATGTCATCTGGGGGAACTGGAGGCCCAGCTTCTTACTTAATGTAGATTTCTTTCCCTTTTGAGTAAATATCTTCTGTGTGACTTTTTATTGGCTTTTAATCTGAAATCTTTTTCTTAACATATTAAGTACTGCCAGCCTTGGTAGGGAGTGCCATCTCCAGTATGCTTTAGTCGTATATTCATATTCCTCATTCATGCATTTATTTTTTTTAATAATTTATTTATTTATGGCTGCGTTAGGTCTTCATTGCTGCACGTGGGCTTTCTCTGGTTGTGGCAAGCAGGGGCTCCTCTTCATTGAGGTGCACGGGCTTCTCATTGCAGTGGCTTCTGTTTGTTGTGGAGCACGGGCTCAGTAGTTGTGGTTTGCAGGCTCTAGAGTACAGGCTTAGTAGTTGCGGTACATGGGCTTAGTTGCTCTGCAGCATGTGAGATCTTCCTGAACCAGGGCTCGAACCCATGTCCCCTTCATTGGTAGGCGGATTCTTAACCACTGTGCCACCAGGGAAGTCCTCATGCATTTATTATTCACTCAAAAAATATTTATTAGTGCCAGGCACTCAGGGTCAGTAGAAAGGAGTCTCATAAAGTTGTTAAAAGAATATAGTCATTGTACTTAAAGTTAGACTATGAGATGTCCCAGTTCCTTTTGGACATTTTACTCATGTTATCTTGGTGCAGCAGCTCTATTTTGTCCATGTGACATGCTAGATGGATGTTTTTCATGAATGTGAGATTATGCAAGTGTTGGCCGTGGGACCAAAAGGGAAGTAGTTGATCCATCTATTTTCTACAGAGTAATTTTTCCTGATTTTTTGTAATTACGACATTGCTCTCTTCTCACCAAACGTAAGATATCTCAGTTGCCCACATTATTAATATTGTTTTCATTTTATTTTTTAAAGTCCTTAATATAGTCATCTATTTTGTCATCTCACCAGAGAGAGCATATTTATGAATGTTCTTATCATGTATTTATCATCATATCCCCTGCCAGAAGAATGGCCTGACACTCTAGTTGCCAGTATGCTGGAGAATTGCAGAGTTCCATGGGCAGCCTGTGTCCTTGATTCTGCTTCAGCTAATTTTTTTCAGGCAGAGGAAGCAGTCATGTTTAAGGCTTGATTTCTGGAGTGACAGCTATAACAATGGGATTTGAATTATTAGTATTAAACTATAGACTTTAGCCTGATAATTCTTTTGGATTTCACAACCTGAGTTCCTTAATACCACATTTAAGTTTAGCCCTTCTCCAGTTACTGGTAACAGTTCTATGTTTAAGAACAGATACTGTGAGGAGCTCACGGTCAGGATTTTATGACCTTAGTATCAACTTCTTCGCATTACTTTGTCTTGGTACGTTGGTTGCAGTCATTAAGCTCTTGCTTTGACCTCTTTCGAGCCCTTCTTATGTCTCTAGCAGTTGAATCCCTGTGTTTTCATCCATAAATGAATCTATGCTTTGTTTTCTTGCACATTATCCTAGTTCCAGCCTAAAGTGCTGTTTTGAATACCAAAATTTCATGATTCCTTAAGGGTCGAATTCGGCAACTTTCTGTTAAACCTCCCTGGTGCAACAGCCTCATCACATGTACTCTTCCTGTTGCCTACTATTAGATTACTTCCTCTTATTCTGTGTCATGCTTTGCTTATTGAATGGGACTTTGATCATTTGTAGACTGCCAAATTTCTCTGATAGTCTGGATTACCTCTCCCTTCCTGCTGCTTAGAATCTCCCAATGATTGCCATCTCCACTTCAAAGATCTGTCTAATCTCTGGGTCTCTGCGTACTTACTGTCAACAGTGTAATCCATTCTTAATCTGAGTCTCTGTTTTTACAGTAGTTACATGAAAATTCTGCATAAAAATTGGCTAATTCTGAAAATCCAGTGGACCAACCAAGCCTGTTGAATGTAACTCCACATTGTGTTTAGTTTTAGAAACATTCAGAAACACCATTTATCTGAGTCAAACTTGTATACTGCATAAGGGGATAGAAAATTGTAAAAGCTACTAGTAAGTAACTATAAACTGCTCTGGGTTTCTGTTTTATTTATTTTTTAGTAGTTTTTGGAGAACCAAATTCAAAGTGGAAAGAAAAGGATAAAAGCACCTGTTAGTTCATGGTAAGTTCTTACATTTTAAGTGACTAACCGTAAGTGTAGTTTGTCTCCTGTGTGAGTCATGTTTTACAATTTGTCAAAATTTTGGGAGGTATGACATAATTCATTAACATAGTAGTTAACATTTCAGATAGATAAAGATGGGCTTCTTTAGTAAAACAGTACAGCAAGAGTCGTTTTCTCTGTGAACCATAGGCTAACACAGTAGAGACAGTTTACTTAAAGAATAGGGCATAGCTTAAATGTACCTTAAGAATATCACAGATAGGTTTTTTATTTAGCTCATTAAATATAAATTTAGCCTCCTTACAGCACAGCATCTGAATAAACCAAAGTACTTTTTAAGGTCAACTGATTTTGTTTATAGTTTGTCTTTAAATAAAAGCTGATCCCTTTCTTAAAGTGAAACTTGTATTTCTGATTTCATATTTTCCTTTTTCAAAGAAAGGTCTTATATTATTGTTTCTATAATAGTAAACCCAAACTGTGAGTGTATCCCTAAGTAGCTATGGACCCTGTAGTTTATGGGCTCTCATATAAATAATTAGTCATCTCAACGTAACACTTAAGATTATTTGATACATAACCTGTATGTACTCCAAACAGTGTAATAATTTTCTAAATGCAGATTTTATCTGCTTATCAAGTTGTGCATCATAGATAAAAAATTAATGATAAATGATAATTCCATTAATGATTTTATTTGAGTAGAGACCATATTTGTTGTCTGTCATTTTCAAGATGACACTTGGTAAACAATCTTGTATTCATATTATCTGTCAACTCAAATAGTTTTATAAATTAATTGGAATCCATACTTGTGTATATGGTTCTAAATTATAGCTTTTGGTTAATAATTTGTAGAAGACTATTTAGAATGTGTAGTAAGGCCCTAAATCTATTTGGATAAAAGGGCTTTGTTAAGAAAAGAAAAAGAAAGAAGGAAAAAAAAGTAATCTCATGTCTTGTGCACTTCCTTCCGTGCTGCCAGAGTGATTTTTCTAACAGAAATCTAATCATTTCGTATACTACTCAGAATTATTCACTGGTTGCTTATTGTCTATATTCTTAAATATTAACTCTGTAACATTAAAAATACTCTGTGATTTTATCCTTGTCTCCTAAACCAGCCTTATTTCCTGCCATTTCTTCTTTTTCTAACCATATCATAATGCTTGCTTTGCCTTCAACACCCCATGCTATCTTTTAAAGATTCAGAATATTTCTAGAAAAATAATATTTAAAAGGTAGTTTCAAATGTTAAGATAACCAACTGTAGGTATATTTACCCTCTGAAATGAATATGTTTATATATATATATATATATATATA
>NW_006790148.1:223056-290155 GCF_000442215.2 Lipotes vexillifer | reverse complement strand
AAATATATATGTATATATATATATATATATATATATATATATATATATATATATATATATATAATGAGGTGATATGAGCTTATGGTTAGTGATACATGTTAAGAGTCAATTACTAAAGATAGTAGTGAAAATTCTGGTAATTATAATTACAGACATGAGTTTCAGCTACAGAATGTAGAGCAGAGACCCATAGGCTAGAGTTTGGGGAATACTCACCATTGAACTATGGGAGAAAAATCATATTGCGTAAGTTAGGCTTCTTGGCTGCATACAGCCAAAACTACTTTGATTAAAAAACAAAACACACAGGGCTTCCCTGGTGGCGCAGTGGTTGAGAGTCTGCCTGCCGATGCAGGGGACACGGGTTCGTGCCCCGGTCCGGCAAGATGCTGTGGAGCAGCTAGACCCGTGAGCCATGGCCACTGGGCCTGCGCGTCCAGAGCCTGTGCTCCGCAACGGGAGAGGCCACAGCAGTGAGAGGCCCGCGTACCGCAAAAAAAGAAAAAAAGAAAAAACAAAACAAAAACCCCCCACAGTATATTAGACAAAATTCAAGTGACTCTTAATCAGTGTTAAATCCAGAGGATCTAGGTTGGGCAGAAAACAAAGGATGCAACACAACTAAGATTCTGCCACAGCAATAGTCTACTTTAGCTACTACTGCTAGTGCCATTACCAGTAGATACTCTCAGCCATTGTCACTAACTGTCCTGCCACTAGAAACTCCTGCTGTGAGTCTGGACTCCTAATAAATGGTGATATCTCTAATCTATGAGGGAAAATATGGATTATTCAGTAAAATAAACTAGATAGCCATTTGGACAAAAAAATAAATAAAATGGATTCCTCCTCTACCGTAATTCCATACAGATCAAAGTTTTAAACGTGTAGAGAATAAAATCATAAAAGTACAAGGAAAAAAGCATGAATGAGTATTTTTAAATATATACTCTTGGAATGAAGAAGATGCTTAGGGATGACACAAAACCAAGAAATCGTAAGAAAGATACCTTTTACTACAGTAAAAACAAAAACAAAAAGAGCCCTAAAATTTAAAATAAAGTAAATCAATTTGAACCTCAAAATGTATCCAATTGGTGGCATAATCACACAGAGAGGAAATATTCCAAGTGATTTAAAAACACAGCTGTTAGAATGCACCTTCCTAAGTGACATATACCCTACAGAACAAAGAACTGAACAAAGAAACTTTAACAGCTATTTACAGAAATCATATAGTTGATAGTAATGTTAGTATTGTTATTCTCAGACTGTTATGTGTGGATTGTGGGATTTTTAAAAAATGAGTAAATAAGCAGTATTCTAATTTTATCATCCTGGTCCCCTTGAGAACCAGGCATGGGAGAAAGGAAATATGAATATAAGATGGAAGGGTTAAATTAAAACCCTGTAGTACTAAACTTGAATTAGAAGTATTAGTAGAACTCATAATAACTTTTCTCTTTAAGAATAAAACAATTATTTCCTAGCTCTGTCAAATGAAAAATCCTAGAAACAAAGATCAATCCAATAGGAGCGAACATCCTTAGTGCCCAGAGTATGCTCTTAAAGTGTCATTTTCCATGAAAAACCTCTAGGGATCCTAGAAAAAATGGTTGATTCCAGACCTGGAAAGGGCAGATAACAAGGCTATGTGTGTAGAATATTCTGGAAGAATACACAGAAAAACTGTTAATGACGGTTGTTGCTGGGGAGGGGAATTGAGGGCTCTCTATCCTTTTTTGCATATTGTGCATTCTTTGTTTTCAGCATGATAAAATTATTAAAAATCATTTGGAGAGATAAATTCTTACTCATTGTTATTGTCTGCCTGAAAGAGCATGTTACTTGGGGTTGAGGTTGGCAGGATTTACCCATATAATGTGATAGAAAAACATTGTAGTGTCATATGTGTGTTTTAAAGTATGCTTATTAACTTCTTTATTGGATCTACAGAAGTGAGCATTACCTTCTAATAGGTTACCACATGAGTAGAACAAGAAAAAATTTGGATAACTTATTATGAACCTTTGGGAATCAAATGATTAATAATTAAAATTTCCTTTGTCAATTAATAAAGTGGTATTTTAGAACCATAAAAATAATGTCCTATTTCTGAATTTGAGGAATGGATGGATTCCTTTACTTAAGTAGTCATGTATTCAATAAATATTTATTTTAACACTGTGAAAATATTGGTAACAAGATGGACATGATCCCTGCATTCATATCTTATGATCAAGTTGGAAAAACAGATTAAAGATAAAAATAGACAAATACAAATTATGGAAGTGCTGTGAAGAAAATAAATAAGGAGCTTATGGAGAGTATCAGTACTATGGGGACAAACTTAGTTTAGATAAGAGACCTGAAGGATGAGAAGTAGCTTTTAAATAACTGGAGGTAAAGCATTATAAGACAGGAGAATCAGCCTTCAGGGAGAAAAGAGCTTAGATTTTTAAAGAATTGAAAAAAGATTAGTTAACCTTTATTAGTTGTTGAAGTATAAAATTTCTAGATAGAATATCTGGGTAGATGCTGATGCCGTTTACTAAAATGGGAGAATACTGGGTTGGAGCGTAAGTCTGAGAATGAAAATCAAGAGTTCTGTTTCAGATATTTTAAATTTTAGACGTCTGTGTGATATCCAGGTGGAGGTTTAAATACACTTTAGATTTTGAGATATAAATTTGGAAATTATAAGCAAACAGATGATAGATCACTTTTAAGGAGAGGAAAGAAAAGCAGGCATTCTTTAGAGCTGTGTTGTCCAGTGTAGTAGCCATTAGGGTCAAATGGCTCTTCAAATTTAAATTAATTAAAATTACATCAAACTTAGTGTATTTCTTCATCAATAGTAGCCACATTCCAAGTGCTCAACGGTCACATGTAGTTGGTAGCAACCATACTAAACAGCACATATAAAAATATTTTCATCATTGCAGAAAGTTCTGTTGGACAGCACTAGTGTAGATCCCTGAGAAACACTAACTTCTGGTTAGGCACAAAGGTCTGGAGAATATGAAGGAGTAGTGAAAAAGGAGAAAAACTAAGAGCATGTTTTAAGAAGCAGCAAATGGTCAACTGTGTTAAATGCTGTTGAGAGGAAAGGTCCGGGGGAGTCTCCATTGGATTTGCTACCATGTAGTTTATTGGCAACATGACAAGAGGACTTGTCTGAGCTGGTAGAGGCAGAAACTAGATTTAACTGGATTTAAAAGTGAATAGATGGTGAAGAAATGGAGATAGCATATTTTGGCAGTTCAGAGAAGTTTTGTTATGAAGGGAAGCAATGAAATAGATCACTATCTGAAAGGGTATATAGGAGTAAGAGCTTTAAAAATTGACATATATATTTATAAATAAACACACAAACACTTATGTACATATATACGCATACATATGTGTCTACTAGATTGTAATGTAAGCTCCTTGAAAGAATGAACTCTAGTGTCTCACTGAATCATGTTTTGTTTTTTTTTTTGCGATACAAGGGCCTCTCCTGTTGTGGCCTCTCCTGTTGCGGAGCACAGGCTCCAGACGCGCAGGCTCAGCAGCCATGGCTCACAGGCCCAGCCGCTCCGCGGCATGTGGGATCTTCCCAGATCAGGGCACGAACCCGTGTCCCCTGCATCGGCAGGCGGACTCTTAACCACTGCGCCACCAGGGAAGCCCTGAATCATGTTTTTTTAAATTTTATTTTATATTGGAGTATATTTGATTTACAATGTTGTGTCAGTTTCAGGTGTACAGCAATGTGATTTAGTTATACCTATTCTTTTTCAGATTGTTTTCCCATAGAGGATATTGCTGAGTATTGAGTAGAGTTCCCTGTGCTATACAGTAGGTCCTTGTTGATTATTTTATTTATAGTAATGTGTATATGTTAATCCCAAGATCCTAATTTATCCCTCCCCACCCCCACCTTTCCCCTTTGGTAAGCATAACTTTGTTTTCTAAGTCTGTGAGTCTGTTTCTGCTTTGTAAATTAATTCACTTGTATCATTTTTTTGATTCCACATATAAGTGATATGATATTTGTCTTTGTCTGACTTCACTTAGTATGATAATCTCTAGATCCATCCATGTTGCTGCAGATGGCATTATTTCATTCTTTTTTATGGCTGAGTGATACTCCATTGTGTATATATACCACATCTTCTTTATCCATTCCTCTGTCAATGGACATTTTGGTTGCTTCCATGTCTTGGCTATTGTAAATAGTGCTGCAGTGAACATTCAGATGAATGTATCTTTTCGAAGTATGGTTTTCTCTAGATATATGCCCAGGAGTGGGATTGCTGGGTCATACGGTAGTTCTATGTTTAGTTTTGTAAGGACCTGCACACTGTTCTCCATAGTGGTTGTACCAATTTATGTTCCCACCAACAGTGTAGGAAGGTTCCCTTTTCTCCACACCTTCTCCAGCATTTATTGTTTGTAGACTTTTTGATGATGGCCGTTCTGACTGGTGTGAGGTGATATCTCATTGTAGTTTTGATTTGCATTGCTCTAATAATTAGTGATGTTGAGCATCTTTCCCTGTGCCTCTTGGCCATCTTTGGCCTGATCTGTCTTCTTTGGAGAAATGTCTATTTAGGACTTCTGCCCATTTTTCAATTGGTTTGTTTCTTTGATGTTGAGCTGCATGAGCTGTTTGTATATTTTGGAGATTAATCCCATGTTGGTGGCTCCGTTTGCAAATATTTTCTCCCATTCTGAGGGTTGTCTTTTCGTTTTGTTTATGGTTTCCTTTGCTGTGCAAAAGCTTTTCAGTTTAGTTAAGTCCATTTGTTTATTTTTGTTTTTATTTTCATTACTCTAGGAGGTGGATTGAAAAAGATACTGCTGCGATTTATGTCAAAAACTGTTCTATGTTTTTCTCTACGAGTTTTATAGTATCTAGCCTTAGATTCATTGATAGGTCTTTAATCCAGTATGTATTTATATTTTGTGTCTGGTGTTACGGACTGTTCTAATTTCATTCTTTAAATGTAGCTGTCCAGTTTTCCCAGCACCACTTACTGAAGAAACTGTCTTTTCTCCACTGTATAGTCTTGCCTCCTTTGTCGTAGATTAATTGACCATAGGTGCGTAGGTTTATTTCTGGGCTTTCTTTCCTGGTCCATTGATCTATATTTCTGTTTTTGTGCCAGTACCATACTGTTTTGATGACTATAGCTTTGTAATAATAGTCTGAAGTCAAGGAGCCTGACTTTCAGAGTACAAGTCTTTGGCCTCCTTAGGTAGGTTTATTCCTAGGTATTTTATTTCTTTTTGATGTGATGGTAAATGGATTGTTTCCTTAATTTCTCTTTCTTATCTTTCATTGTTCGTGTATAGGAATGCAAGAGATTTCTGTGTATTAATTTTGTATCCTGCAACTTTACCAAATTCATTGATGAGCTCTAGTAGTTTTCTGGTGGCATCTTTAGGACTTTCTATGTATAGTATCATGTCATCTGCAGAGAGTGACATTTTTACTTCTTCTTTTCCCATTTGTATTCCTTTTATTTATTTTTCTTCTCTGATTGCCATGGCTAGGACTTCCAAAACTATATTGAATAAAAGTGGCGAGAGTGGACATCCTTGTCTCATTCCTGATCTTAGAGGAAATGCTTTCAGCTTTTCACCATTGAGTATAATTTTAGCTGTGGGTTTGTCATATATGGCCTTTATTATGTTGAGGTAGTTTCCCTCTATGCAGACTTTCTGGAGAGTTTTTATCATAAATGGATGTTGGGTTTTGTCAGAAGCTTTTTCTGCATCTATTGAGATGATCATATGGTTTTTCTTCTTCAATTTGTTAATATGGTATATCACACTGATTGATTTGTGGATACTGAAGAATCCTTGCATCCCTGGGATAAATCCGACTTGATCATGGTGTATGATCCTTTTAATGTATTGTTGGATTCTGTTTGCTAGTATTTTGTTGAGGATTTTGCGTCTGTGTTCATCAGTGATATTGGCCTGTAATTTTCTTTTTTTGTGTTATCTTTGTCTGGTTTTGGTATCAGGGTGATGGTGGCCTCATAGAATTACTTAGGGAGTATTCCTTCCTCTGCAGTTTTTTGGAAGAGTTTGTGAAGGATAGGTGTTAACTCTTCTCTAAATGTTTGATAGAACTTGCTTGTGAAGTCATCTGGTCCCGGACTTTTGTTTGTTGGGATTTTTTTAATCCCAGTTTTAATTTCAGTACTTGTAATTGGTTTGTTCATATTTTCTATTTCTTCCTGTTTCAGTCTTGGAAGTTTGTACCTTTCTCAGAATTTGTTTATCTCTTCTAGGTTGTCTATTTTATTGGCATATAGTTGCTTGTAGTAGTCTCTTATGATCCTTTGTATTTCTGTGGTGTCTGTTGTAACTTCTTTTTCATTTCTAATTTTATTGATTTGAGCCCTCTCCCTTTTTTTCCTTGATGAGTCTGGCTAAAGGTTTGTCAATTTTGTTTATCTTTTCAAAGAACCAACTTTTAGTTTCATTGATCTTTTCCATTGTTTTCTTTGTTCTATTTCTGCTCTGATGTTTATGATTTCTTTCCTTCCGCTAACTTTGAATTTTCTTTGTTCTTCTTTCTCTAGTTGGTTTAGGTTTAAGTTTAGGCTGTTTATTGGGGATTTTTCTTGTTTCCTGAGGTAAGACTGTATTGCTATAAACTTCCCTGTTATGGTGCATCCCATAGGTTTTGGATTATCGTGTTTTTGTTGTCATTTGTCTCTAGGTATTTTTTGATTTCCTCTTTGATTTCTTCATTGATCCTTTGGTTGTTTGTTTAGTAGCATATTGTTTAGCCTCCATGTGTTTGTGTTCTTTACAGCTTTCTTCTTGTAATTGATTTCTAATCTCATAGCATTGTGGTCAGAAAAGATAATTGTTATAATTTCAATTTTCTTAAATTTATCAAGGCTCGCTTTATGGCCCAGCATGTGATCTATCCTGGAGGATGTCCCATATGCACTTGAGAAAAAAGTGTATCCTGCTGCTTTCATATGGAATGCTCTATAAATATCACTTAAGTTCATTTGGTCTAATGTGTCATTTAAGGCCTGTGTTTCCTTTTTGATATTCTATCTGGATGATCTGTCCACTAATGAAAGTGGGGTGTTAAATCCCCCACTATTATTGAGTTACTGTCAATTTTTCCTTTAATGGCTGTTAGTATTTGCCTTACCTATTGAGGTGCTCCTATATTAGTTGCATATATATTTACAATTGTTATATCTGCTTCTTGGATTGATCCCGTGATCATTATGGAGTGTCCTTCTTTGTGTCTTGTAACATTCTTTGTTTTAAGGTCTATTTTGTCTGATATGACTGTTGCTACTCTAGCTTTCTTTTAATTTCCATTTGCTTAGAATACCTTTTTCCATCCCCTCATTTTCAGTCTGTATGTGTCCCTAGATCTCAAGTGGGTCTCCTTAGACAGCATATATATGGGTCCTGTTTTTATATCTATTCAGCCAGTCTGTCTTTTGGTTGGAGCATTTAATCCATTTACATTTAAAGTAATTATTGATATGTATTTTCTTATTGCCATTTTGTTAATTGTTTTGGGATTGTTTTCGTGGGTCTTTTTCTTCCTTCCTCTTTTGTTTTCTGCTCTTGTGATTTGATGACTATCTTTAGTGTTGTGTTTGGATTCCTTTCTATTTTTGTCTGTGTATCTGTTGTAGATTTTTGGTTTGCTGTGACCATGAGGTTTGAATATTGCAGTCTTTGTATATACAGGATTGTTTAAACTTGCTAATCTCTTAATTTCAAATGCATTTCCAATATCCTGCATTTGTACTCTCCTCATCACTGCTGGTTTTGATATCATTTCTGTGTGGATTATTTCCTACCTTTACTGTATGTTTGCCTTTACTGGTGAGCTTTACCATTCTTAATATTTTTGTTTCTAGTTGCGTCCTTTTCTTTTCTGCCTAGAGAAGTTCCTTTATCCTTTGTTGTAAAGCTGGTTTGGTGGTGCCGAATTCTCTTAAATTTTCCTTGTCTGTAAAGCTTTTGATTTCTACATCAAATCTGAATGAGAGCATTGCTGAGTAGAGTAGTGTTGGTTGTAGGTTTTTCCCTTTCATCGCTTTAAATATATTGTGTCACTCACTTCTGGCCTGTCATTGATTCATCTTTCAATCCTCTTACCCTTAGAGCTGCCTTTTCATATTCTTAAGATGACAAGTAATAGTATACTAGACACCTTTACAAAAACACATTTTCTCCAATATTTATTTTGCAACCAAATACTTTTTAGCCTTCAAGTATAAAGGGAATTTGAAGTGAGAAGGGAAAATGGTCCATTTTTGGTTATTTTTAGGAAGATAAATTTCATTGTGCTGATCAATTTTATAACAGTGCTCTGAATACAGATAGAGGCTCAGTTTTAAAAGAAAACACTTTATGATGCAATAGCTTCTCTAGTGTTTACAAGCATACTTACTGGTGAAAACTGGAATAAAAGAAAATGAATAAGTAATTTGCCAATCACTATTATGTATACTTTTTTCAATTTTTCAATTACTGAATTTCTAATGCTGAAAAAAAATATATCTTTTTTCCTCATAAATTTTCTTTATAAAATTTTCTCATCTACTCCATAAAACACAGTTGTGATATTTGTAGTTCAAAGAAATATTTGCTTTTGAAATGTTTTAGCTGTTTCTGTGCTTAGTGATACCTGTGATGTTCTTCGTTTCTTAATGTATTTTGCATTTTTAAATATTTTTGCATAAAGTTATTTTGCATTGCAATGAAGGGGCAGATGTGGAGAAAATATCTAAAAATATAGTGCATAACAAATTACATCTTATAAATCATTGTTCACTTTTAAAAATGAAATTTGGATAATTTTAATGTATGATGATTCATAACCAAAAATGTTAGGAAAACTGAATGTATAACACTTCCTAATAAATGGATGTAATAGCATTCCATCATTCTTACCTTTATTTGAGAAACAGTTCTTTTTAAGGATGTTTACCAGAAGAAACGGAGAGATTCAGGTATGGTGCTAGCATAATACTTTATGACCTTGATTTAGATCAGACATTTATTTTATCTTCACTCAGTGTTACCTTCCAGTTGACTGTGTAAAGAATAATTTTCTGAGAAGCAAGAAGACCTACAGTCCTGCAGCCTGTGGAAGAAAAACCACATTCACAGAAAAATAAGATATGATGAAAAGGCAGAGGGCTATGTACCAGATAAAGGAACAAGATAAAACCCCAGAAAAACAACTAAATGAAGTGGAGATAGGCAACCTTCCAGAAAAAGAATTCAGAATAGTGATAGTGAAGATGATCCAGGACCTCGGAAAGAGAATGGAGGCAACGATCGAGAAGACACAAGAAATGTTTAACAAAGACCTAGAAGAATTAAAGAACAAACAGAGATGAACAATACAATAACTGAAATGAAAACTACACTGGAAGGAATCAATAGCAGAATAACGTAGGCAGAAGAACAGATAAGTGACCTGCAAGGCAGAATGGTGGAATTCACTGCTGCAGAACAGAATAAAGAAAAAAGAATGAAAAGAAATGAAGACAGCCTAAGAGACCTCTGGGACAACATTAAACGCAACAACATTCGCATTATAGGGGTCCCAGAAGGAGAAGAGAGAGAGAAAGGACCCGAGAAAATGTTTGAACAGATTATAGTCGAAAACTTCCCTAACATGGGAAATAGCCACCCAAGTCCAGGAAGCACAGTGAGACTCATACAGGATAAACCCAAGGAGAAACATGCCGAGACACATAGTAATCAAATTGGCAAAAATTAAAGACAAAGAAAAATTATTGAAAGCAGCAAGGGATAAATGACAAATAACATATAAGGGAACTCCCATAAGGTGAACAGCTGATTTCTCAGCAGAAACTCTACAAGCCAGAAGGGTGTGGCAATGATACATACTTAAAGTGATGAAAGGGAAGAACCTACAACCAAGATTACTCTACCCAGCAAGGATCTCATTCAGATTCGATGGAGAAATCAAAAGCTATACAGAGAAGCAAAAGCTAAGAGAATTCAGCACCAACAAACCAACTCTACAACAAATGCTAAAGGAATTTTTCTAAGTGGGAAACACGAGAAAAAAAGGACGCACAAAAACAAACCCAAAACAATTAAGAAAATGGTAGTAGTAACGTACATATCGAAAATTACCTTAAACGTGAATGGATTAAATGCTTCAACCAAAAGACACAGGCTTGCTGAATGGATACAAAAACAAGACCCATATATATGCCGTCTGCAAGAGACCCACTTCAGACCTAGGGACACATACAGACTGAAAGTGAGGGGATGGAAAAAGATATTCCATGCAAATGGAAATCAAAAGAAAGCTGGAGTAGCAATACTTATATCAGATAAGATAGACTTAAAGAATGTTACAAGAAACAAGGAAGGACACTACATAATGATCAAGAGACCAATCTAAGAAGAAGATATAACAATTATAAATATATATGCACCCAACAAAGGAGCACCTCAATACATAAGGCAACTGCTAACAGCTGTAAAAGAGGAAATCAACAGTAACACAGTAATAGTGGGGGACTTTAACACCTCACTTACACCAATGGACAGATTATCCAAAATGAAAATAAATAAGGAAACAGAAGCTTTAAATGACACAATAGACCAGATAGATTTAATTGATATTTATGGGACATTCCGGGACATTCCATCCAAAAACAACAGATTACACTTTCCTCTCAAGTGTCCACGGATCATTCTCCAGGATCACATCTTGGGTCACAAATCAAGCCTCAGTAAATTTAAGAAAGTTGAAATCATATCAAGCATCATTTCTGACCACAGCGCTATGAGATTAGAAATGAATTACAGGGGAAAGAACGTAAAAAACACAAACACATGGAAGCTAAACACTACATTACTAAATAACCAAGAGATCACTGAAGAAATCAAAGAGGAAATCAAAAAATACCTAGAGACAAATGACAATGAAAACATGACGATCTAACACCTATGGGATGCAGCAAAAGCAGTTCCAAGTTTATAGCTATAGCAGGGAAGTTTATAGCTATAAAAGCCTACCTCAAGAAACAAGAAAAATCTCAAATAAATTATCTAACCTTACACCTAAAGGAACTAGAGAAAGAAGAACAAAAAACCCCCAAAGTTAGCAGAAGGAAAGAAATCATAAAGATCAGAGCAGAAATAAGTGAAATAGAAACAAAGAAAACAATAGCAAAGATCAATAAAACTAAAACCTGGTGTTTGTGAAGATAAAGAAAACTGATAAACCATTAGCCACACTCATGAAGAAAAAGAGGGAGAGGACTCAAATCAATAAAATTAGAAATGAAAAGGGAGAAGTTACAAGAGACACTGCAGAAATACAAAGCATCCTAAGAGACTACAACAAGAAACTCTATGCCAGTAAAATGGACAACCTGGAAGAAATGGAGAAATTCTTAAAAAGGTATAACCTTCCACGACTGAACCAGGAAGAAATAGAAAATATGAACAGAGCAATCACAAGGAATGAAACTGAAACTGTGATTAAAAATCTTCCAACAAACAAATGTCCAGGACCAGATATCTTCACAGGTGAATTCTATCAAACATTTAGAGAAGAGCTAACACCTATCCTTCTCAAATTCTTCCAAAAAATTGCAGAGGAAGGAACACTCCCATACTCATTGTATGAGGCCACCATCACCCTGATGCCAAAACCAGACAAAGGTAACACAAAAAAAGAAAATTACAGACCAATATCACCTATGAATATAGATGCAAAAATCCTCAACAAAATACTAGCAAACAGAATCCAACAACACATTAAAAGGATCATACACCATGATCAAGTGGGATTTATCCCAGGGATGCAAGGATTCTTCAATATACGCAAATCAGTCAGTGGGATACACCATGTTAACACACTGAATAAAAACCATATGATCATATCAATAGATGCAGAAAAACCTTTTGACAAAATTTAACACCCATTTATGATAAAAACGCTCCAGAAAGTGGGCATAGAGGAAATCTACCTTAACATAATAAAGGCCATATACAACAAACCCACAGCAAACATCATTCTCAATGGTGAAAAACGGAAAGAGTTTCCTCTAAGATCAGGAACAAGACAAGGATGTCCACTCTCACCACTATTATTCAACATAGTTTTGGAAGTCCTAGCCACAGCAATCAGAGAAGAAGAATAAAAGGAATAGATATTGGAAAAGTAGAAGTAAAACTGTCACTGTTTGCAGATGACATGATACTGTATATAGAGAATCCTAAAGATGCCACCAGAAAACTACTAGAGCTAATCAATGAATTTGGTAAAGTTGCAGGATACAAAATTAATACACAGAAATCTCTTGCATTCCTATACACTAATGATGAAAAGTCTGAAAGAGAAATTAAGGAATCACTCCCATTTACCATTGCAACAAAAAGAATAAAATACCTAGGAATAAACCTACCTAGGGAGACAAAAGACCTGTATGCAGAAAACTGTAAGACACTGATGAAAGAAATTAAAGATGATACCAACAGCTGCAGACATATACCATTTTCTTGGATTGGAAGAATCAATATTGTGAAAATGACTATACTACCCAAAGCAATCTACAGATTCAATGCAATCCCTATCAAATTACCAATGGCGTTTTTTACGGAACTGGAACAAAAAAATCTTAAAATTTGTACAGAGACACAAAAGACCCAGAATAGCCAAAGCAGTCTTGAGGGGAAAAAACAGAGCTGGAGGAATCAGGCTCCCTAACTTCAGACTATACTACAGAGCTACAGTAATCAAGACAATATGGTACTGGCACAAAAACAGAAATATAGATTAGTGGAACAAGATAGAAAGCCCAGAGGTAAACCCACACACCTATGGTCAACTAATCTATGACAAAAGAGGCAAGGATATACAATGCAGAAAAGACAGTCTATTCAATAAGTGGTGCTGGGAAAACTGGACAGCTACATGTAAAAGAATGAAATTAGAACACTCCCTAACACCATACACAAAAATAAACTCAAAATGGATTCGAGACCTAAATGTAAGACCAGGCACTATAAAACTCTTAGAGGAAAACATAGGAAGAACACTCTTTGATATAAATCACAGCAAGATCTTTTTTGATCCACCTTCTAGAGTAATGGAAATAAAAACAAAAATAAACAAATGGGACCTAGTGAAACTTCAAAGCTTTTGCACAGCAAAGGAAACCATAAACAAGACGAAAAGACAACCCTCAGAATGGGAGAAAATATTTGCAAATGAATCCACGGACAGAGGATTAATCTCCAAAGTATATAAACAGCTCATGCAGCTCAATATTAAAGAAACAAACAACCCAATCCAAAAATGGGCAGAAGACCTAAATAGACATTTCTCCAAGAAGACATACAGATGGCCAAGAAGCACATGAAAAGCTGCTCAACATCACTAATTATTAGAGAAATGCAAATCAAAACTACAATGAGGTATCACCTCACCCTAGTTAGTATGGGCATCATGAGAAAATCTACAAACAACAAATGCTGGAGAGGGTGTGGAGAAAAGGCAACCCTCTTGCACTGTTGGTGGGAATGTAAATTGACACAGCCACTATAGAGAACAGTATGGAGGTTCCTTAAAAAACTAAAAATAGAATTACCATATGATCCAGCAGTCCCACTACTGGGCATATACCCAGAGAAAACGACAATTCAAAAAGACACTTGCACCCCAATGTTCATTGGAGCACTGTTTACAATAGCCAGGTCATGGAAGCAACGTAAATGCCCGTCGACAGAGGAATGGATAAAGAAGGTGTGGTACATATATACAATGGAATATTACTCAGCCATAAAATCGAATGAAATTGGGTCGTTTGTTGAGACGTGGGTGGATCTAGAGACTGTCATACAGAGTGAAGTAAGTCAGAAAGAGAAAAATATCGTATATTAACGCATATGTGTGGAACCTAGAAAAATGGTACAGGTGAACCACTTTGCAGGGTAGAAATTGAGACACAGTTGTAGAGAACAAACGTATGGACACCAAGGGGGGAAAGCTGTGGGGTGGTGGGTGTGGTGGTGTGATGCATTGGGCGATTGGGATTGACATGTATACACTGATGTGTATAAAATTCATGACTAACAAGGACCTGCTGTACAAAAAATAAGAGTAATTTCCTAACATTAACATAAGTTTTATTGAAATCTAAACCAAGAGTGCCACTCCACTGCCAATGCTCTGAGTCATCCAAGTCCCTGAGCTAAGGATTTTTGCTTAACTAGCTATCCTTGTTTTTGAACATGTTGGGTTTGCATATTTATATATATATATATTTTTTTTTTCTTTTTTAAATTAATTTATTTTCTTTTTGTGGTACACGGGTGTCTCACTGTTGTGGCCTCTCCCGTTGCGGAGCACAGGCTCTGGATGTGCAGGCTCAGTGGCCATGGCTCACGGGCCCAGCCGCTCCGCGGCACGTGGGATCCTCCCGGACCGGGGCACGAACCCGTGTCCCCTGCGTCGGCAGGAGGACTCTCAACCACTGCGCCACCAGGGAAGCCCTATACATATATTTGTTTACACTAGACAGGAATGGATCCAGATTTCATGGTGACTGAAGTTTATACAAGTTTAGGTGTCTTATTTGAGAAAAAACAATATGAAATTATGGGTGTAAAATCAAGTACTAGAAACAAGAACAAGTAAAGGGCCCTAGAGGCTTAAGTTTCATTAGTTTCCTGGTAAATTCCTCTCATGATGTAGTATTATTCTCCCCATTTTCAAGGTGAATCACTTGAGGACAAATAATTTAACATCCCCAAAATCACAGAACTAGAAGTGACAGAGATATCAAAGTCTTGTCTGATTTCAAAGCCCGTATAATAGAGAAATAGAGTAGCCTAGAAAAATCTGTGGTCTACACAGTTACAACAGAAAGTTCTATAAGAGTTCTGAGAGAAGCCTTTTGTAGATCCTGGAGTCATCAGGATAGACGTTCAGAGATGTGGTGTAAGATCAACTTTGAAGAATAGGTTTTATTTTTTGAGGAACCTTCATACTGTTTTCCATAATGGCTGTACCAATTTATATTCCCACTAACAGTTTAGAAGGATTCCCTTTTCTCTGTATCCTCACTAACACTTATCTTTTTACTTTTTCATAGTAACCATCCTAACAGGTGTGAGATAATATCTCATTGTGGTTTTGATTTCCATTTCCCTGATGATTAGTGATAATTTAGTACCTTTTCCTCTACCTGTCCGTTAAGTGTGTCTTCTTTGGGAAAATGTCTGTTCAGGTCCTTTGCTCATTTTTAATGGAATTACTTGGATTTTTTATTTGTTTGTTTTTGGGATTTTGTTTTGCTATTATGAGTTCCTTATGTGTTTTGAATATTAACCCCTTATCAGATACATGGTTTGCAAATATTTTCTCCCTATCTGTAGGTTGCCTTTTCATTTTGTTGAATGTTTTCTTTGTTGTTTAGAAGCTTTTTCATTGAATATAGTTCCACTTGTTTATTTCTGCTTTTGTTACCTGAGCTTTTGGTGTCATATTCAAAAATAATTGCCAAGGCCAGTGTCAAGGAGCTTTTTCCCTATGTTTCCTTCTAAGAGTTTTATGGCTTCAGGTCTTATGTGTAAGTCTTTAATCCATTTTCAGTTGATTTTTTTGTATGATTTAAGATAAGGGTCCAGTTTCGTTCTTTTCCATGTGGACATTCAGTTTTCCCAGCACCATTTGTTAAAGAGACTACCCTTTCCTCATTGTGTATTCTTCATGCCCTTGTGGAAAATTAATTGGCTGTATGTGCTTGGGTTTATTCCTGGGCTCTCTGTTCTGTTCTGTTGGTCTATGTGTCTTTTTGTTTTGTTTTGTTTTTTGCGGTTCGCGGGCCTCTCACTGTTGTGGCCTCTCCCATTGTGGAGCACAGGCTCCAGACACGCAGGCTCAGTGGCCATGGCTCACGGGCCTAGCCACTCCATGGCATGTGGGATCTTCCCGGACTGGGGCATGAACCCATGTCCCGTGCATCGGCAGGCGGACTCTCAACCACTGCGCCCCCAGGGAAGCCCTGTGTGTCTGTTTTGATGCCATTACCATACTGTTTTGATTACTCAAGCTTTGTGATACAACATGAAATCAGGAAGTGTGATTCCTCCAACCCTGTTCTTTTTTCTCAGGATTGTTTTGGCTATTTGGCGTCTTTTGTTGTTCTGGATGAATTTTAGGATTGTTTTTTCTATTACTCTGAAAACTACCAATGGAAATTTCATAGGGATTATTTTGAATCTGTGTATTGTTTTTGGTAGTGTGTACATTTTAGCAATGTTAGTTTTTTTAATTCTTGAATACAGTATATCTTTTTATTTGTGTCTTCTTCAGTTTCTTTCCTCAGTGTTTTATAGTCTTCAGCATACAGATATTTCATTTCCTTGGTTAAGATTATTCCTAAGTATTTTATTCTTTTCGAAGGTATTATAAATGAGATTATTCTTTGCTTTGCTTTTCAGATAGGTCATTATTGGTGTAAAGAAATGCATCTGATTTTTGTATATTGATTTTTATGTCCTGTAACTGTACTAAATTCATTTATTAATTTGAACCTTTTTGTTGATCCTTTAGGATTTTCTACATATAGGATGTTGTCATTTGTAAACAGTGGTAGCTTTACTTCTTTCTTTCTGATTTGGATGCATTTTATTTTTTCTTGTCTGATTGCTCTTGATACTGTATGATCCAGCAATTCTTCTCTTGGATATATACCCAGAGGAAATGAAATCAGTACCTCAAAGAGGTATCCACATTCCCATGTTTATTGCAGCCTTACTCACAGTAGCTATGTTATGGACACAACCTAAGTGTCTGTCAGTGAATAAATGGATAAAATAATTGTGCTATACATAGCAACAATGTAATGTTAGCCTTAAAGGAGGAAATCTTGTCATTTGCAACAACATTGATGAACTTGAAGGACATCATGCTAAGTGAAATAAGCCAGACACATAAAGAAAATAACTACAGATTGTCTCCAACTTTCAGTGGTTCAATTTAGGATTTTTTTCTTTTTTTTTTTTTTTTTTTACATTATGATGGTGCAAAAGCAATATGCATTCAGTAGAAGCTGTACTTCAAATTTTGAATTTCAGTCATTTCCTGGGCTACCAATATGCAGTACTATACACTCTTACGATGTTGGGCAGTAGCAGTGAGCCACAGCTCCCTACACTTAAAACCATTCTGTTTTTCACTTTCAGTATAGTATTCAGTAAGTTACATGAGATATTCAACACTTTATTATAAAATTGGCCTTCTGTTAGATGATTTTTCCCAGCTGTAGGCTAATTGTTCTGAGCATGTTTAAGGTGGCTAAGCTATGATGTCCGATAGGTTAGGCATATTAAGTGCATTTTCAGTTTACAACATTTTCAGTTTACAATGGATTTATCAGTACATAATCCCATTGTAAGTCAAGAAATATTTGATTATGATCTCACTTATATGTGGAATCTAAAAAAGTTGAATACATAGAAGCAGAGAGTAGAAGGAATGATGGTTACCAGGGGCAGGAAGGTAAGGGAAATGGAGAGATACTGGTCAAAGAGTAAAAAGTTACTGTTATGTAGGATGCATAAATCTAGAGATCTAATGTAGAGCATGATGACTATAGTTAACAATACTATATCAAGTACTGGAAATTTGCTAAGAGAAGATTTCAGGTGTTTCACTATTAAAAAAAAAGATAACTATGAGATGTTATGTTAATTAGCTTTACTGTAATTATCATTTCACTATGTATATGTGTATCAAATAATCATGTTGTATACCTTATATAAAAGTGTATTAAAGTATACACCTTGTATACAGTTGTATAAAGGTGTATTTTTATTTTAAAATAAAAGAATAGGTTAAAAATTGGCTAGATTCATTCAAAAAACATTTAATCCTACTCTGGAGGAGTGGATCTAAATATTGTGTCACTTCAATGTTATATTTATAATTTGGAAGACCCTCTTTAGAAAAAATACATAATTATAAATAAAATATTATGTATTGGGCCATGTAAGAGGACCATGTGAATGAGGGGCCCTGAATATTAAGCTTCATTAACCTTATGATAAAGCATCTCATTACAATGTAGAAGTACAGATTTTGTATGCAGTATTTGGTGGGAGGGGGCAGGGAAGCTGTGGAATTATCATACTATGTAAGCTTGCTTGAAACTAGCTGGTGTTGACCACATGCAGAAAAATTATATTCTAAGTATTTTAAGAGACTTTTTGATATCCCTTTGTCATGTTGGGACTGTTTCCTGCATGTATTCATAAATAAATAAGAAAGTACTATTTAAAAAATTATAAAAAGTAGAAAGCCAAATAGAGTTATGAATAAATTATAGTGTTAATAGCTTAATGCCTTGCATATGTAGGTATTTTTTAGATAGTTTTATATTTATGTTCTGAAGTGTGATATGTAAAACTGAAGTATCCATGTATAGGTTTCCTACAATAAAAGTGCTTTTAGTTACTTAGGTGGGAATAAGTAAATTAAAATTTGGCTCACTAACTAGTCTCTCCACATAGTTTCATGCAGCAGGCTTATTTTATACCCCAAACTGTTCTATCCATAATTACTTTTATAAGTCACAACATAATGCTAATTGGATCCATTTATATGTAAAGTTATTAATTTATTTTCACTTTGATATGAATTGTGACCACTATTTTGCTGGAAGTTTTAGACTTGATCATTGATGCTCATTATTTTACTACATGGAAGTACTTTCATGTATGTCAATTAAATGAATTTGCTTATAGATTGATAATTTTTCAAGATTATTAATACACGGGGGGGGGGGAACAAGGGTCATTATTAGAGAAAGGGAAGGAGGGAAGAACTCTTAGTTGGCATCCATAATGGACAGTATCTATTTCCCTAAGAAAGGATTATTTCATGCAATAATTCCACTTCAAATGCATATCTTCCTCTGAGTTTCTAGTGTACTACAAGATATTAAGCACAAAACACAGGCCTTACTGAATTCATATAAAAATAACAAAGGGCCAGGTAAATTGAAAAAAGCAGAGAATAGGATTATGCAAACAAGTTGTGTTTGTTCTGTAGTCTTGGCAAAAGGAGCAGCAAAAGCAGTTCAGACCTTAAGTTTAATGTAGATTCTGCCTCTTTTCACACCATTTTTATGCCTAATTGCTAATAACTAACAAAATAAATTGATATGCCTCTTGCCTATTTTATCGGCCCCTGGGTGTCCTTGTAGAGTATTTAATACTATAAAATGGCAAAAAGGCAGAAATGGTCAACTTTTAAGTAAATTAAAGTTGATCAGTTCTGTTTTTTGTCATTTAAGATTTTTTAAATCAAGAACAATATAATACCTCTAAAAATAATGGAACACACTGACAAGTCCCCTCAACTTAAAGAGGAACTTGAGTTCAAGAGAAGTTAAGTGACTTAGCTAACGAAGATCATTGTCAGTAAGAGAGCTTGGACTAGATACTAAGCTTCTCTATTCCTACTGCACTACACCATGCTGTCCCAATTAGTTGCCCTATGGCAAGGAAATATCAGAAAAGAATTGAGTTCCTGGATATAAAGATACTTAATTTGGTCATGAGGTAATGGAAAATACCATTAACTAATAATACATACAAGAAGCTTAAAATTGCACTTGAGAAAAATTGTGATAGCTAAGTGTGGAGTTGTAAGTGACTTCAGAGGGAATCTCTTGCAGATCAGTTCTCTTATTTTACAAATGAGGAAACAATGAAGGTTAGGTGATTTACCCAAAACAATACAAATAATTCTAGACCAACTATCAGAAGGCAGCTGTAATTACAGTGGTTCAGAGACTACAATTTAATGCCTGCCTCCTGGGTTGAAATTTTGGCTTCTACATCAGTTATTTGACCTTGTGCAAATCCTGTAAACTCTTTTTATCTCAGTTTCCTCATCTGTTAAAATGGGATGATGATAATAATAATTGCTAATTCATAAATTTTATGAGGATTAAAAAATATATTCAGAACACTGCATAGCAGGTCTGTGTTCAGTAAATGTTTCTATTACTAAAAGATTTTGATTGAATGCTCTATTTAAATATAGTCTATTTTAGTTAACCAAAAAACCTTTTATACTTTGATTTGCCTAGTTATTGGGAGAACCTAGGCTAGACCCTTGATGTCTACAGTTGTCATCTAGTGTTTTTCTTTTCAATCATATAAAATTGTTTCTTTTGTTACAGATTTGTTTTATCACGTAATCATTTGCCAAGGTTTATTTCAGTTTTACTCTCTGAATACTTTTAACATTTGAGTAGTAAAAAACAAATTTATCTTATCTTTAAAACTTGTTTTAAAGTGCACTCATTTTCTCATTGCCATTTTGGCTTTTATAAGGAGAAATGACAAAAGAAATCATTGGTATTTTATTTACTATTTTTAGACCATATATATATATTTTGAGTAATTTAACTGTACAATAGATACTGAATGAGTTTCACTTTTTCATTTACTACTCATTTACTAGTGTTACAGTTCAACTTTAGTGGCAGGGATCACATCCATTTCAAAACTGATTAGACAATTTAATTTGGAATTTAACACTGGATATGGCCAAAAGAGAGAAGCCCACAAATAGTGTGAAACATTAATCTTGTGCTGCTTCTTATGTCAGTGAAAGCCAGCATCTTGTGTTTCTGCTGTGAACTGGAGTATCCAGTGCTATCTGTGAAGGGTCAGCACCACAGAGATCAACCGGTTTTCTTGGTTTTACACAAAAGATCAAAACTTTGTAAAGTCCATGAGCATTGTAATTAAACTACATTCAGATTCTTTTGAATATTGGTGACTTGGACTTCAGAGTCTGAGGTTCCAGGGTGGTCATATTCCCCTGCTTTTAACCACATAGATTGCCTTTACAAAGAGGAAAAGTTTTCATTAATATTCAGGTGCCAGTGTTCCCTGTAGAATAGTTTTCCTAATATTGTGACAGTTGAATTTTTGTGTCCTCCATTTGTAACTCCTAACCTCTAGAGTAATGAGAAGCTGTGAAAAAGTATTGGTATCAAGAGGTTTCAATAGCCCTGCAGCTGGTTCAGTAAATGCAGTTTCATCATTGGTGAAGAATAAAATAGTACCTCATAAAAGTTTCTTGAAAAGTGAACTGGAATTCCCTTAATAAAGAAGTGCTGTTACATGGATTTAAAACAACCCCAGGAACGATAATCACAGAAAAGAGATTTAAGATCCAAAATTGGGGTGAAATGCTATTTGGATACTATGGTTACTGGGAAATATGCTTTCAAAAAATCTTTATTAATGATTTGGATATGAAATAACCATGAAAATTGTACAGATAGTTAGGATGTGCTATAAGCATTAATCTAAGAGAAATAATTCAGAAAGAGAGGTTTAAGGATTAGGTGCATAGAAAAGAAGTTAATAAAAAGTGATAAACTGTGAAAAAATAAAAACTAGAGGCCTGTGGAAAGAAAGAATACTGCAAGCAGGGTGGCAAGCTATAAGATTAAATAACACTTTAAAAACAGGAAATTAGATGTGATCTACAGTGATTTGGTTTTAAAAAATGGTTAAGAGTATATTTGAGCGGGAGGCATGAGGTAATTTAGAGATTATTTATACTCAAATATCACATCAAGATTAGGAAATTATAGCCTCTTTCAGCATATATGTATTTATTCAAAAATACTTGCATATATCTGGACACTAATGAATGTCAGCATATTTAAAGGATTTCGAAAGAAAATAATCATTCAAGACTTGAAGGAATAATCATTCAAGACTGACATTCTGGAGTGAATTAGAAAAGTTATGCATTAATTAGACTAAAGGATAGAGTCAATTAGTATTGCTTTTTCTATCAAAGTAATGTTCAATTAGCCAACATTTATTGTCTACTACATGCTAGATACTATATTAAATGTTTTGTATGTCTACATTGCCTCATTTAATACTCATTGAGTATTACTCTGAGAAAATGGAGGCTTAACAGGTTATAATATTTATACAAGATGAGACAATTCCTTGTGGCATAGCTAGAACTCAAACCCTTGTCTGTCTAACTAGTATAAACGATCTTAGCCAATCTGTAATTAATAGTTGTATACTTATTTATGTGAGATATACCCATCAACATAGGAAATTAATTTGAGTATTAGCATAATGGAGGTGCGTAATTTGTGATAAATATTCAGAGATATACAAACAAATGCAGTTTACCTTATTGAAAATGAGACTTAAAAAAATTGAATTGCTTTTGGCCCACCTCTGAGATTGCTCATGGGTTCGATTTATTTTAACTGTGTCCTGTTTCACATTTCCCTTCCTGGATCAGTCCTGCAATTCATTCTTGGCTCTTCCCCTTTGTCCTCTTTTGAATGCTGCCTCAATATGCAAGCCTATTCTTACCTCTCTTGTGTAGTGTAGTATAATCCTTGCCTTCTGTCCTGCATCTTATCTTCTGTCTATTTTAATAACTAAGGAACATTTATCCTCAGTTCCTAGATTCCTTTAATTCTGGAAGTTGGATATCCAGAATTGTAATTTGTCTTAAATCTGAAAAACACATATTCAGGTAGATGGGCTACCACTAAATAATTTATAGTAAAACAATAATAATATTAAAAAATAATAATGAGTTCAATGATATCAAAAACATCAGTTAAATTGTTAACTGTTTAGTTTATTTTCCAAAGGATATATACATTAACATTAAGCAATTGACTTATTTGAGGTTTCTAACTTAACTGACTGAATTGATTAGATATTTTGTGTCATAGACTGATGGAGCTTCACAATGTAAACTCACCAGATGCGAACATCACCCTTCCCATGTTGTACTGATCTAAAATACCTCCAGACATTGCCAAATATCCCCTGGGTGGGGGCTGAGGGGTCAAAATTAGTAAAGGTATAGACTAATATACATTTTTATTGTAAACTCATTCAATTTAATTCCAGACTTAAATTAATGAATTCAGTGAAAGAGTCAGAGAAACAGTACCATGTGAAATTAGACGAGTTCAGTATGAATTACCATTAAGGTGTTCAGTTAGATTGCAAGGATGTTAAGGGCTGTGACCATCTTTTAGGCTTCATGCAAAACAGCTTCTAGAGCACCCAAATAATTTAGTTGATCTTACCACTGGCATCTTTGCCCACACTTCCCTGATCACACATATAACACACAATGTTCAAAATAGAAAACCAGCAAGAAACTAAACTGGGAAAGACAACATAATGTAATGAACAAAGTCCATGGACTTGGATTAAAGAAAAAAGCAAAAAACATGGATTTACATTTTTTTTGTTCATTTAATTACCCAGTCTTTAACTGTAGCCACATCATTTAGTTTCCCTAAGCCCTAGTTTATTTATCTACAAAGAAGGGAAATTGAACTATGTATCAAATGGTTTTCAAATATCAGTCCTTAGAACTAGTGCCAAGCCATAGAGAAGTTTTCATTAGTCTTCTGTTAAATGAGAAAATATAGAAAATTTAGTCAGTTCTTCATAAAGTTAACTTATTCAATTTTAGAAGACTTTTTATTCTGAGATCAGGTATTTTGACATTTGATGTTAAAATGTAATTTCTTTTACTATAATTGTGATTGTAATAAACTACAGTTTTGTTTTTACTCTTCACAAAATAAAAACAATTCTCTTAGTTTTGTATGAAATTTTGCTAATCTGTTGAATGAAAAGATTTGAGAACTATTGACTGGATCTCCAAGGCCAGGCTCAGAAAGAAGAGTGTATAATTCTACAAACATGTAAATAGAGCTCTACTGTTTACTTTTATCTGATAATATTATAATAAATTGCATAAGGGTAGTCTGGAGAATGCTGCCACAAAGAATTTAAGTTAAAAAGACAAAAAGGATGAGAAGTTACTACTTTTTAAGTGAATTAAAGAATCTCAGTAAGATGGTCATTTTGAGCATAAATATCAAACTAATCTTGTCTACAAGATCTTGGCCAAAATGAATAAGGAAAAATTAAAATAGAGGAAAAATGTCTTTAATACTAAACATTATGGAAAACTCCCATCAGCATTCCACTCACTGGGGTGTCTCTGTTATATAATTTACACATGAAAGGAGCTTATAATTTTGACTCCTTTTCCTCAGAAAACCATGTGGTGTTGCAGGAAAAATAGTGGAGAAGCTCTTAGAAGGGATCTGTTCTAGAACCCTCTGATTTAGTGGATAGAGGGATGGATAGGGAGCACAACTCCACTTGAATTTTCCCTTGTTTCTGTGGATCAGTAGTTCTTGAAAGCAGGTGTGCTAGGGGCCACAGAAAGTGAAGTTATCCACCAGTACCACCTGGTGGGTAATGAGACATATCCCTAAAGTAGTAAGGCACTTTTCTAATGTGAGAACCAGCAATTTAATAAAAAGAATCCAAACTTAGCTACATATTGTAACTGGAGGAAACAGACCACACAGAATGCTAGAGGTGGCAAACCTGCCCCTGTTCATTGGTTAGCCAAAACCAAGAAAATAATCTAAGATGAAGTTTCTGTCCTTGAATTATCCATATCTCTGGTTCTTTTCCCCTTCACACAGACTTCAGAATTCCTTAACCAGAAAAATAAACATACAATTGCCCCTTCAGATTAAGATCTAAGAGCAAAATTTTGATAGTGTTCTCTTACAGCAAGTGAGGAGATCTGTCCTATGCCAAACCTAAAGATGTGTTCTTGTTCAAGGATAAATACACAGAAAAGTTAAAAGGAGACCTAGCTATGAAAAGATTCTACAAAGAAATAGGTGGAGAAAAATTTAGCAATAAGAAGAATAGCATTTATGAGAAAGATTTTCTGTAGTAAAACCATGTAACTTTTATAGATTCTGATTTATATATTCTCAGTAAAATTCAGAATTAGCTTTAATAAAACAAAAAAAATGAAAGATTAGATAATAAACCAATATATAAAGAGACCTAATTGTGAACAGGAGAGAATATAAGAAAGTTAATAATGCTATACCAACTAAAATTCCATTAGCAGCAAAGAATGGAAGGCACACTGAAGAAAATAAATCAGAGATATGGAGGAAACACTTAGAATTTTTTGCTGAGAATGTAAAGGGAAAATCAAAAATGAAAATAGAAGATAGTATATATATGGAGGTCAGAAAAAGATACACCTAAACAAAAGATACAACTAAAACAAATTTAGCCAAAAAGATTGAAAGTGAAAAATAAAATGCAGGAATGAGCAAAAATTTTCATACACATGCAAATTGAAATAAAACAGGATATAAATTATTTCAGAGTATAATTAATATACTTATTAAGATGAAAATGGTCATTTTTAATTAAAAAGGCTGTAATGCCCAATGAAGCTATAATTATATGCAAACACACACACACACACACACACACACACAGTGTGACATCAAGATATAGAAAGTAAAAAGGATAAATTAGCTAAAACAATGGTAGAAGGGCACTTCTGTGGTTTTTATGTTTTACATTTAAGTTTTTTAATCAATTTGAGCTAATTATTGTGTAAGGTGTACAGGTTAAGTAAAGTCTCATTTTTTGTTTTTTTTAAGACAAAGATTCCAATTTTTACCCATCAAAACACGTGGACGTTGTAAATAGTAGTAAATGGAATTGATAAAGGTGCAAAAAATACACACTGAAAAATTGTAGTTGCGAATACAAATTGATGAAACCTAATGTGATTCAACATTTGCAGTTTGTGGGATTTATCCAAAAATAAATAATCATAGATAGGCACAAAAATTTACATAGAATAGTGTTAACTGAGTGTTATTACAGGAAAACACTGTAAACAATCAATCTACATGTCCAGTGTTAGGATGACTGATTGGTAGAATAGAATACACAAGATTAGAATGATATGTAGCCATAGGAAATTGTTCATAATATAGTAAGTGAAAAACAAGTTACAAAACAATATTCTATAGTATGTTAATAGTATAGAGAATTACAAATGATTTTTATTTTCTTCTTTGTGTTTTTTCCTAAGAGTTCCAACAATATTCAGTGTTACCACTAAGTATTTTTATTTTGGGAGTTTATTGTGAATAAAGCAGAGAACAGTTTCAGGTTTTGTTGTGGTTGCTATTTTGAGTTTTATTACTATCTTAATGAGTTTTTCTTTCATGACTTTAAAAGTATTGCAACATTTTAAAGTTGTTTTTATGAAAAGTATTTTTACCCTAGCAGACTGTATCTCTTATTTTTATAATGAAAATTATTAACATATATAATTATTTAAACATATATACATATATAATTTTAATTATAAAATTATAAAATGTCTTCCTTTTTGTACTATGTTAGCTGATTTTTCATCACTAAAACTTTAGGAAGGAAAAAAAGATACGGTATGAGGAAATTGCTCCTAATTGCTGTTTTTAAGGGAAGTGAACCTAACACCTGCAATTTTTTTCTTAGAAGGACAGCCCAACACTTATTTTTTAAAGTAACTACATTTATTAACTTTTTAAAACACTCTTACTTTATTCAAACTGAGTCACTTATGCCCTTTTATCTACTGTAACTAAGATTTTAGATTGGCTTCTATTATAGCACTCTAGAGAAGATAATATGAGGAAGAAAAATTACTCATTTTTACAAAACTAGGGGGGCCAAGGGACAATGGTGTAAAATTCTTGCTAAAACATAGAGGTCCTCAATAAATAGAAACATGTTCTGTTGCAATGTTTGTCCGAGTACATCTGTTTATTAGGTGGGTGAAATTTTTAATCTTTATTCAAGATAAAACTGCATTTTTGGATTAATCAAATTGGAGGATATACTTCATGAGGTAATCTTGATAACCAAGTAACTTTTTTCTTTTATATATCTTTCAAAAAGATAAAAACATCTTAGGTTGTAAGGAATTTATCGAAGGACTTTGATAGGTAAATAATTTAAATCTCTGTCCAAAACTATCAAAAAGAAAAAGTATTACATATGTGTGTATTATATATTCAAACAAATGAATGTGCATACATGTATATAATGAAACAAAAAGATTATGTTGCAAGACTTCTATTCTGGACATGACCCTAAAATGAAGGAGTAAGGATTATAATGCATAATGTTTGTTTAGAGTAACTTTTCTAATTTTTGAGAGGGAAAAGGAAAAATATGCAAACTTGAAGAATCTCTTTCTTACAAAACGGATAAGTTATGGAATATATTGACAGTATTCTAGCGATAAATATAAATTCATAATGCTGCACTAACACTGGTTTTATATGCATAGATTGTAGTATGTGATACTAAAGGTAGATGCAAAGTGGGTTTATTATCCTTTTGTACACTTAAAAGGTTTTAGTGAGTTTAGATCCTTTTAAGTTCCTTTAGATACAGAGTTTGTGTGTGCACTTCACAGATATCTTCTTAAGTACATGGAATTACACTGGATATTCATGGATATTTAAAAATTGCTTTCTTGGTATATTTGAAGGGCACATTTGAACTAACTATGAGTCTGAGGATACATTTTAGTGAAGTTTTATCTTGTGTGCTGTACCTATTGAACTCCATGTTAAAGCAACCATTAGTTTTTTCTCTTAGAAATAATTCCTCAACTTTGTTGACAACATTTCTAGTCTCTTTTAGAATTCTAACTCAGTATTTTCTTCATATACAATATGCTGAATTAACTAAAATGAAAATATACTTTTTCTTAATGCTTTTTCTGTTGCCTCCATTTAGAATGCCATGTCCTCAGCTTTTTTTTTTTTTTTTTTTCCTCCCTATCCCACCCCTCCAGACAGCCACAAAGAACCGAGCCGGTTTCCCTGTGCCATGCGGCTGCTTCCCACTGGCTATCTACCTTACGTTTGTTAGTATATATATGTCCATGTCTCTCTCTCGCCCTAACACACTTCACCCTTCCCCCTCCCCATATCCTCAAGTCTGTTCTCCAGTAGGTCTCTGCCTTTATTCCTGTTTTACCCCTAGGTTCTTCATAACATTTTTTTTTCTTAAATTCCATATATATGTGTTAGCATACGGTATTTGTCCTTCTCTTTCTGACTTACTTCACTCTGTATGACAGACTCTAGGTCTATCCACCTCATTACAAATAGCTCAATTTCGTTTCTTTTTATGGCTGAGTAATATTCCATTGTATATATGTGCCACATCTTCTTTATCCATTCATCTGCATGTCCTCAGCTTTTTCACTACTGTCTTCACCTGTTGAAATTCTGCTTCTCCCACAGCATTGTTATTATAGCTAATAATACTGTTATATACTTCAGAGTTGCTGAGAGGCTAGATCTTAATTGTTCTCACCACAGAAAGGAAATGATAATTATGGGACATGATGGAGTATTAGCTGACTCTGCAGTAGTAATCATATTGCAATATATAAATTATACTAACATATGTATCAAATCAACACAGTTGTATACCTGAAACAATGTTACATGTCAATTATATATTGATATTAATAAATTGTTTTTACTTCTCCTATAAGGAAGAGTGTCACATATTTTCTCAAACACTTCTTGATTCCCTTAATGTTGTCTTTCAGTTAGATTATGTGATAACTTTTAACATTGCATTTTCCACATTCTTCCCCATTTTATATTCTTGAGACAGTAGCTAATTTATACATCTTTGCACCTCTTCTATTGCATGTTCTTGATATGTAAATAATTGGTACTTAATAAAAGTTGTAATAAGTAAAAAAATAAATATGAAGGGATGCACATTTAAGTAGCAGAATGATACGCATCCTCAACCAGTTTTACAAATCTGAATGATTTGTCAAAGTCAATGTGAGAAGCCACTTAGTTCAACCACCTGCTAAAATTATAGCTAAAAATCATCCAAGGCAGAGATTTCACTGCAAAATCTTCCTTTCAGGAAGTTTTACTAAAATTAAAAATTCTTTCCAACAGTGATTTAACTTAACACAAGATAAAAATAAGTGAATGAATCTGATTTCTAAATAGCTGAATCTGAATCTCCCAACCCAGATATTAGGTAGAGATTAACAGCAACAACAACAAAAAATATATATCATGACCTAAATCCCACACTTTCAGAATAACTTTAAACTGAGAATGTATAACCTTCAAATTACCTCTAAGTTAAAAAAAAAAATCAGTGCAACTGTTTCTCAAACTCCTTTCCAAAGTCCGTCCCTAGAGCAACTGGAAAGAGAAGGGGAGATCCAGCGAAACTTGAAGAATGAGAAAAGAGAAGAATGGAGGGTCTAAGATGGAATAATTGGAGAATCTTTAGGAAAGATACAGGAGCACTTAGTACTGTTCTTGCAACTTTTCTGTAAGTCTGAAATTATATTTTAAAATACCATCAAAAAATTAAAAAGTGAATATAAGTAGGTGGTAAATAGATGAAACAAAACTGGCAAAATGTTAATAATTGTTGAAGCTGGGTGATATGTACATGGGGATTCATTATATTCGTTTCTAAACTTGGTGTATGCTTGTTAACTTCCATAATAGATTTTTAACAAGGAATGAATTTACAGTGATCTTTTCATTGCTAATGTAAATTTACTTCCTCATTAAATACTTTTAAGGCATTTATATCTAGTCATGTTGAAATAAACTAAAGACCTAAATAAATGGCAGTCATCTTTATGGATTAGAGGACAGTATCATTAAGATGACAGTATCACTCAAATTGATCTATAGGTTCAACTCAATCTCTATCAAAGTTTCACCTAACTTCTTTGCAGAAATTGAAAAGCTGATCCTAAAATTCACGTAGAAAGTCAAGGGACCCAGAATAGCCAAAATAATCTTGAAAAAGAAGAAAATTAGAGGACTCACACTACTCAATTTCGAAATATACTACAATGCTACTACAGTATTCAAGACAATGTGGTAATGGAATAGAATTGAGAGTCTAGAAATAAATCATACAATAGCCAAGTGATTTTTGACAATAGTGCCAAAGCAATTAAATGAGGAAAAAAAAATCTTTTAAAATAAACGGTGCTGAGATCACTGCATATCCACATGAAAAAGAATGAACTTGGACCCCTACTGTACACCATGTATAAAAATTAACTGAGTATGGATCCAAAACTTAAATGTAAGTGTTACAACTGTAAAAGTCTTAGAAGAAAATGTAGGTGAAGAAAATGTAGGTGTAAATCTTTGTAACATTGAATTAGGCAATGGTCTCTTAGATATGACACCAAAAGTACAAGTTAGATAGTAAGAAGTGTGGATGAGGATGTGGAGAAATTGGAACCCACGTACACTGCTGGTGGGATTGTAAAATGGCGTAGCCACTTTGAAAAACAGTTTGGCAGTTCCTTAGCGAGTTAAACACAGTTACCATATGAACCAGCAGTTCAACTCCTAGGCATACACTCAAGAGAAGAGAAAATATACGTTCACACAAAAACATGTGCATGCGGACTTCCCTGGTTGCACAGTGGTTAAGCAATGCAGGGGACATGGGTTCAAGCCCTGGTCGGGAAGATCCCACACGCCGCAGAGCAACTAAGCCCATGTGCCACAGCTACTGAGCCCGTGTGCCACAGCTACTGAAGCCTGCATGCCTAGAGCCCATGCTCTGCAACAAGAGGAGCCACCACAATGAGAAGCCCGTGCACTGCAATGAAGAGTAGTCCCTGCATGCCACAACTAGGGAAAGTCCACACAGCAATGAAGACCCAATGCAGCCAAAAATAGATAGATAGATAGATAGATAAATTTATTTAAAAAAAACCTTGTACATGAATGTTCATAGTAACACTGTATATAATAGCCAAAAAGTAGTAACAAATCAAATGTCCATCAGCTGACAAGTAAATAAACAAAAGCTGGTATATCCATACAATGAGATATTACTCAGCAATAAAAAGGAATAAAGTCTTTTTTACAACATGGATGAACCTTGAAAATATTATGCTAAGTGAAAGAAGCCAGTCACAAAGGACCACTTATTATATGATACCATTTAAATGAAATACCCAGTATAGGCAAATCCAGAGACAGGAAACTGATTAGTAGTTGAGGGAAGAGGGGACATGGAGAGGTTGGGCTTGGAGAGTGATAACTAAGGTGTGTAGGGTTTATTCTGCTATTAAAAAAAAAAAGATGTTCTGTGATTGATTGTGGGGCAGATGCACAATTCTGAATCTACTAAAAGCCATTGACTTGTACACTTAAAACAAATGGCTGTATGGTATGTGAATTATATTTCAATAAATCTGTTTTTTTAATATCTGATCATTTTTTGCAAGACAACTTAAGTTCATTGAGAGAAGAGCCAAACATATAAAATATATCAGTATAATTTGGCTATGTTTTCAGTTTACATTTTAATAATTGCTGTTGTTGGAAAAGTGCTTTTGAAATGGTTGTTCTGAAAAAGCAGTTTTCATCTTTTGGATGAATAGAAAGTGCCACTTATTTGTTCTCCATTCAGTATTACCAGTGAACAGCACAGCAAGAGTTATTAGAATTATTTGGTGTGTAAAGTAAAGAAATGTAGCTAGAATTACCTTTAAGATGAAGTCTTACTAAAAAAGGGAAGCTGCATTTGGAAGTACACTTGATCGTATAGATCTAAGATAGTATTGGCTGGTTATTGAATATCAACATCATGTGGATCACTGTTGTTTCACTGGTTTTAAAGACAGAATCATTGTCTTCTGTCACTTATCTCAAAATCTCAGTTAAAAATTGATTCACACAGCATGAGTAGGAAGCAAGTTACATGGTAGGAATTATTAAATTAAATTCTTTTTCTTCCCAAGTAAGAAAGCTGCATAGAGGCCAAGTAGGTTTGTAAAGAACTGGGATTATGATAAGTAGCTTGAAAATGAGGGTTCTTGATATAGCATATCCTTTATAGGTTTGAGCTTTATATTGTTCTGAATAGCAAAATATGATATGAGCAAAAGTTTCCACCTTTCAATAAAGGTAACAAAATTTTAATCAAGTTTTAATAAGTAGAAGAGAAACCATATAAAACAAAGTATTCTAGAAAATAATTGTTTATAACTTTGAGGTTGAAAAGATAACAATGCTGGAAGTTTAAATGGCAAAATATAGTATTTTAGATGCTGTCAGTATATTGAAGTTGTATTTTCATTAAATTGGATCAAATGCTAAATAGCTTTATTTTTTTCTTAAAAAACAATTTTTTCACTGTTGTTTGAAATTATATAGACAGTCATAATGCATACGATTCCTTTTTTAAAGTTAATTTTTATTTTATATTGGAGTATAGTTGATTTACAATGTTATGTTAGTTTCAGGAATAGAGCTAAGTGAGTCAGTTATACATATACATATATCAATTCTTTTTCAGATTCTTTTCCCATATAGGCTATTTCAGAATATTTGAGTAGAGTTCCCTGTGCTATACAGTAGGTCCTTGTTCATTATCTATTTTATCCATAGTAGTATGTAAATGTTAATCACAACCTCCCAAAATATGTCTCCCTACCACCTTTCCCCTTTGGTAACCATAAGTTTGTTTTCTAAGTCTGTGAGTCTCTATTTTGTAAATAAGCTCATTTGTATCATTTTTTGAATTAGTTTCCATGTATAAGTGATATCATATGATATTTGTCTTTCTCTGACTTACTTCACATAGTATGATAATCTCTAGGTTCATCCATGTTGCTGCAAATGGAATTATTTCATTATTTTTTATTTCTCAGTAATATTCTGTTGAATATATGTACCAAATCTTCTTTAGTCATTCCTCTGTCAATGGAAATTTAGGTTGCTTCCATGTCTTGGCTATTGTAATTAGTGTTGCAATGAACATTGGGCTGCATTTATCTTTTCGAAGCATGATTTTCTCCAGATATATGCCCAGGAATAGGATTGCTGGATTATATGGTAGCTCTATTTTTAGGGGTTTTTTTGTTTGTTTTTTGGCTGTGTTGGGTCTTCATTTCTGTGCTAGGGCTTTCTCTAGTTGTGGCAAGTGGGGGCCACTCTTCATCGCGGCGCGTGGGCCTCTCACTATTGCGGCCTCTCTTATTGTGAAGCACAGGCTCCAGATGCGCAGGCTCAATAGTTGTGGCTTACGGGCCTAGTTGCTCCATGGCATGTGGGATCCTCCCAGACCAGGGCTCGAACCCGTCTCCCCTGCATTAGCAGGCAGATTCTCAACCACTGCACCACCAGAGAAGCCCTAGGGTTTTTTTAAAATCTTTATTTTATTTATTTATTTGGCTGCATGGGGTCTTAGTTGCAGCACACGGGATATTTGTTGCAATGTGCAGGATCTTTGTTGTGGCGTGCGGGTCTTTTTTGGGGTTTTTTCTTTGTTTTTTTAATTGCGGCATGCAGAATCTTTAGTTGTGGCATGTGAACTCTTAGCTGCAGCATGTGGGATCTAGTTCCCTGACCAGAGATTGAACCTGGGTCCCCTGCGTTGGGAGTGCAGAGTCTTACCACAGGACCACCAGGGAAGTCCCTCTATTTTTAGTTTCTTAAGGAACCTCCATACTGTTCTCAATAGTGGCTGTATCAATTTACATTCCTACCAACAGTGCAAGAGGGTTCCCTTTTCTTCACACCCTCTCCAGCATTTATTGTTTATATACTTTTTGATGATGGCCATTCTGACCAGTGTGAGGTGATACCACATTGTAGTTTTGATTTGCATTTCTCTGATAATTAGTGTTGTTGAGCATCTTTTTATGTGCCTCTTGGCCATCTGTATGTCTTTTTGTTGTTGTTGTTTTCATTGGGTTGTTTGTTTATTTGATATTGAGCTGCATAAGCTGTTTTTATAATTTGGAAATTAATCCCTTGTCAGTTGCTTCATTTGCAAATATTTTCTTCCATTCTGAGGGTTCTTTTCATTTTGTTTATGGTTTCCTTTGCTGTGTAAAAGATTTTCAGTTTAATTAGGTTGCATTTGTTTATCTTTGTTTTTACTTTCATTACTCTAGGAAGTGGGTCAAAAAAGATATTGCTGCAATTTATGTCATAGAGTGTTCTGCCTATGTGTTCCTCTAAGGGTTTTATAGTATCTGGCCTTACATTTGGGTCTTTAATCCATTTTGAGTTTATGTTTGTGTAAGGTGTTAGGGAGTGTTCTAATTTCATTCATTTACATGTAGTTGTCCAGTTTTCCCAGCACCACTTATTGAAGAGGCTGTCTTTAATTTATTGTATATTCTTGCCTCCTTTGTCATAAATTAGGTGATGATAGGTGTGTGGGTTTATCTCTGGGCTTTCTTTCCTGTTCCATTGATATGTATTTCTGTTTGTGTTAGTACCATACTGTTTTGATGACTGTAGCTTTGTAGTATAGTTTGAAATCAGGGAGCCTGATTCCTCCAGCTCCGTTTTTCTTTCTCAAGATTGCTTTGGCTATTCAGGGTCTTTTGTGTTTCCATACAAATTAAAAAATTATTTGTTCTAGTTCTGTGAAAAATGCCATTGTTAATCTGATAGGGATTGCATTGAATCTGTAGATTGCTTTGGGTAGTATAGTCATTTTCACAATATTGATTCTTCCAATCCAAGAACATGGTATATCTCTCCATCTGTTTGTGTCATCTTCAGCTTCTTTCATCAGTATCTTATAGTTTTCTGAGTACAGGTTTTTTGCCTCCTTGGGTAGGTTTATTCCTAGGTAATTTTTTCTTTTTGTTGCAGTGGTGAATGGGATTCTTTCCTTAATTTCCCTTTCTGATCTTTTGTTGTTAGTGTATAGGAATGCAAGAGATTTCTGTGTATTAATTTTGTATCCTGCAACTTTACCAAATTCATTGATAAGCTCTAGTAGTTTTCTGGTAGCATCTTTAGGATTTTCTATGCATAGTATCAGGTCATCTGCAAACAATGACAGTTTTACTTCTTCCTTTCTCATTTGTATTCCTTTTATTTCTTTTTCTTCTCTGATTGCCATGGCTAGGATTTCCAAACTATGTTGAATAATAGTGGCAAGAGTGGACATCCTTGTCTCATTCCTGATCTTAGAGGAAATGCTTTCAGTTTTTCACCATTGACAGTGATGTTTGCTGTGGGTTTGTCATATATGGCCTTTATTATGTTGAGGTATGTTCCCTCTGTGCCCACGTTCTGGGGAGCTTTTATCATAATCGGGTGTTGAATTTTGTCAAAAGTGTTTTCTGCATCTATTGAGATAATTATATGGTTTTTATTCTTCAATTTGTTGATGTGGTATATCACACTGATTTTTATGGATATTGAAAAATCCTTTCATCCCTGGGATAAATCCCACTTGATCATGGTGTATGATCCTTTTAATGCGTTGTTGGATTCAGTTTGCTAGTATTTTGTTGAGGATTTTTGTGTCTGTGTTCATCTGTGATATTGGCCGCAGTTTTCTTTTTTTGTGGTATCTTTGTCTGGTTTTGGTATCAGGGTGATGGTGGCCTCGTAGAACGAGGTTGGGAGTGTTCCTTTTTCTGCAATTTTTTGGAAGAGTTTCAGAAGAGTAGGTGTTAACTCTTCTGTAATGTTTGATAGAATTTGCCTGTGAAGTTATCTGGTCCTGGACTTTTGTTTGTTGGATTTTTAATCACAGTTTCAATTTCAGAACTTGTGATTGGTCCGTTCATATTTTCTATTTCTTCCTGGTTCAGTCTTGGAAGGTTGTATGTTTCTAAGAATGTGTCCATTTCTTCTAGGTTGTCCATTTTATTGGCATATAGTTGTAGTAGTCTCTTATGATCCTTTGTATTTCTGTGGTGTCCGTTGTAACTTATCCTTTTTCTATTCTAATTTTGTTGATTTGAGCCCTCTCCCTTTTTTTCTTGATGAGTCTGGCTAAAGGCTTATCAAATTTTTTTATCTTCTCAAAGAACCAGCTTTTAGTTTCAATTATATGAGATTTTTCTTGTTTCTTGAGGTAAGATTGTATTGCTATAAACTTCCCTTTTAGTACTGCTTTTGGTGTCTCACATAGGTTTTGGATCATCGTGTTTTCATTGTCATTTGTCTCTCGGTATTTTTTGATTTCCTCTTTGATTTCTTCAGTGATCCATTGGTTGTTTAGTAACATATTGTTTAGTCTCCAGGTGTTTGTGTTTTTTACATTTTATTTTCTGTAATTGATTTCTACTCTCATAGTGTTGTGGTCAGAAAAGATGCTTGAAATGATTTCAGTTTTCTTAAATTTATCGAGCCTTGATTTGTGACCCAAGATGTGATGTATCCTGGAGAATATTCCATGTGCATTTGAGAAGAAAGTATATCTGCTGCTTTTGGATGGAATATCCTATAAATATCAATTAAGTCTCATCTGATCTAATGTGTCATTTAAGGCTTGTGTTTCCTTATTAATTTTCTGTTTGGATGATCTGTCCACTGTTGTAAGTGGGATGTTAAAGTCCCCCGGTATTATTGTGTTACTGTCGATTTCCCCTTTTATGGCCATTAACATTTGCCTTACATATAGAGGTGCTCCTGTGTTGGGTGCATATATAATTGTATCATTTTCTTCCTAGATTGATCCCTTGATCATTATGTAGTGTGCTTGTCTCTTGTAACAGTCTTTATTTTAAAGTCTATTTTGTCTGATATGAATATTGCTACTCCAGCTTTCTTTGATTTCCATTTTCATAGAATACCTTTTTCCATCCCCTCACTTTCAGTCTGTATGTGTCCCGAGGTCTGAAGTGGGCCTCTTGTAGACAGTATATATACAAGTCTTGTTTTATTTTAATCTATTCAGCCAGTCTGTGTCTTTTGGTTGGAGCTTAATAATCCATTTACCTTTAAGGCAATTATCGATTTGTATGATCTTATTGCCATTTTGTTAATTGTTTTGGGATTGTTTTTGTAGGTCTTTTTTCTTCCCTTCCTCTTTTGTCCTCTTCTCTTGTGATTTGATGACTATCTTTAGTGTACGTTTGGATTCCTTTTTCTTTTTAGTGTGTATATATCATAGTTTTTTGATTTGTGGTTACCATGAGATTTTGATATAGCAGTCTATATGTAAACAAGATTGTTTTAAGTTGTTAGTCTTTTAATTTCAAATGCATTTACAATATCCTACAGTTGTACTCTCTTCTCATAATTGCTGGTTTTGATACTGTATTTGTGTGTGGATGATTTCCTTTCCATCCTGTATGTTTGCTTTTATTGTTGAGCTTTCCTATTCGTAATTTTCTTGTTCTATTTGTGGCCTTTTCTTTTCCATCTAGAGAAGTTCCTTGAGCATTTGTTGTAAAGCTGGTTTGGTGGTGCTGAATTCTCTTAGCTTTTGCTTATCTGTAAAGCTTTTGATTTTTCTGTTGAATCTGAACAAGAGCCTTGCTGGGTAGAATATTCTTGGTTGTAAATATATTGTGCCACTCCTTTCTGGCCTGCAGAGTTTCTGCTGAAAACTCAGCTGATAACCTTATGGGAGTTCCCTTGTATGATTTTTTTGTTGTTGTTGGTTTTGTTTTTTGGTTTTTTTTGGTATAGTACTGAACGTTTATTCAAGACTAGTGTGTAAAACATTTACAAATAGTCCCATGGAGGATTCACAAATATTTTAAATTCAGGATGTGGGTTTAACATTCACAGTGCATAAGGCGAAAGGTATATCAACTATGTATCTGCAACTTAATGTGAAAGAGAAAATTTTACTTTAGCAAATGCTTTCTTTACATTGAGGAAAATGTCCTTAAACATATTTTCTTTAATTTTAGTATACTCAGAATAGGGAAAAAACAGTTTCCTTTTATACAGGTCTCAAGAATTAAATAAAATTGACTCCATAGATCAGGGTTAAGAAGCACATGGTAAAGTATGGTTTCAAAATACTTACATTTTTGTTTTCAATTAAATTTCCCCAAATTGATTTTCTTTAACAATGAATAGTCTTTATTCCACTTGATAACATTTTTCATGTTAAGCAACATTATGTGCTTGTCCTCTTTAAACATTTAAAATAGTTAGGACATAGGGGCATTATCTAAAGTTTCAAACTGACAGAGAAGTCAGTTTACACACCTCCATCTTATGAATAGTGAATAAAATAAGGTATATTCTGCTGTGAATGTAATGAGAAAAAGTACTCTTACAGCAATAAAGTAGCCCTCCCTCTTACCATTACTTGAATTCCATCACACAGAAGGCAAAGAAAACAATTCCAATACTTCAGTATCTGCTAAGGATGATCTATGGCCCTTGAAGTATATGTATGTATGGACACACCCCACACACACATCTGCATAAGTATGTATGTCTGTATGTATTTAATCAATACAACTGGAGAAATCACATACAACCATGAAAAAATACAATAAAAGCAATAAATGAAAAATACTAAGTGAATAAAAGTTAACATAAGCCATAGGAGATTTCAGAGAAGGGACAGTCCCATGGATAAGAGATTAAGACTTCGAGGTGAAAGTGAGATTTGTTCTGAACCCTAAAGGACAACTATAACTGTGAAAGACTGGGAGATGAGGGTAGGATATTCCAGCTTCAGAACTGTGAATTAAGATTTTTTAAAGACACATGCCCACCAAAGCATTTCAGTAAAAAAAAAATAATGGAGATCATAGTGGAAGGGGGAAAAGAGCAATCTATGGAGAAGACCTTATATACCTTTAAATTTGAACTCGATTCTGGAATTAACAATGAACCATTAGTGGAATTTTAAACAAAGAAGTGATATGGTCAGAGCAGTCCCTTAAGGTCAAAAGGCAGGTATGCAGGCAATATTGGATAAGGAAGAGGCTGAAGGCAGTAAGTCATAATCAGAATGGTTTAGGAGAAAGTGACAGATTTAATATACTTTTGTTTATTCTACTGGCATACAAAGGACAGGGAAGAATGCCAAAAACTCTCGGCCTATCACAGGTATGACTCACTTAACAGCAGTGTGGTTTTTGTAAATCCATTAATATCCAAAGATATTTTGATCTTTTGATTCTCAATAATTCAGGGCCCACACTTATGGGTAAACTTCAGCTTCCTCATCAGAGAGCTAAAATCTCTAAAGCAGTATGTATGTAATAGTGTACTTAGCTTCTTGAAGATACCCCAGGGCTAAATGTGAATCTGTATCTCCTAGCAGTGGCTCTCAAGCTTTTCATTGAGCCAAAGAATTACCAAGGAAGCTATTTAAAATGCAGATTTCTAATCCTCATTTTAGACCTACAGAATATTCGTTTTTTAAAGATGTATCCTAGGTAATTCCTCGAGTCCATCTTAGACAAGTCATTTAAGCTCCCTAGCTTTGGTATCATTACCTGTAATATAGGTACAATATCACTGTCTTACAGAGGTGTAAGAATAATGATATGTATTATTAAGTATCCAGGAATAGTTCTGGCACTTTGTAGATGCTAATATGATAGCTCTACCTTCTCCTTAATGTGTTAATTTTGGATTTACCAATACTAGGTTTCTTAAGACTAAAGGATAGTTTCCCAGTAGACTTACAGAGTCCCTATTTGTTCTATTAACTAATAAAAGAATATGGCACCTTAGGAGAAGCTTTTCTCTTTCTATTTCTTTTCTACTGCAAAGAAGGTAGTTATTTGTGGTTTTCTTCTGTCTTTTCTCACAAAAAAAAAAGACTGGCCTTCAAACTTGGATCAAACAAGCAACACAGAGAAAGTAAGCCAAAATGAGTGAGAGAAGATGAACTATTAAGCCCATCCGCTTCCAGAACTCTTCCCTAAAACTTTTCTCCTCTTTTTGCCAGTTTCTTGGCAAATTGGACAAGGCTGTGATGGTTAAGAGTTGAGGCTAGACACAGGGGTGCTGTAGGTGCTATCACCCTTCCAGAGTGTGCTTAACCTCCTGGTTCACAGAGGGCAATGGCACGTATTCACTTGGATGCTAAAGACAAGCCCGTTTCTTGGCCAGGGCGGTCTGACTACATGAGGCAGGACACTGTACAAGAGACCTCACATCTGACTCCCATTTAGAGTACAGAAGGCCTACTCTTGCAGCCATATCCTACATACTGGCCCTTTAGTTACTTCTAGGAGGTCTTGTTGGTATATTAAGGAAGGAAAATAGGGTCAAATCCTAGCTTCACCACTGACTTAGCTGTGTAACACTGAACAAGTTATTTAACCCCAAATTCAATTTTCTCAAGTTAATTTGAAGCTGTTCTGTAGGCAGTGGGGACCTGATGGTTTTTGAGGAGGAAAGTAACTATCAAAATTAGCTCCCTTGGGCTTCCCTGATGGCGCAGTGGTTAAGAATCTGCCTGCTAATGCAGGGAACATGGGTTCGAGCCCTGGTCTGGGAAGATCCCACATGCTGCGGAGCAGCTAGGCCCATGAGCCACAACTACTGAGCCTACGCATCTGGAGCCTGTGCTCCGCAATAAGAGAGGCCGCGATAGTGAGAGGCCTGCACGCCGCGATGAAGAGTGGCCCCCACTTGCCACAACTAGAGAAAGCCCTCACACAGAAACGAAGACCCAACACAGCCAAAAATAAATAAAAAAAAAATAAATAAATAAGAAGACCCCAAGATCACTATTAAAAAAAAAAAAATTAGCTCCCTTAACCTGCTATATAGCACAGGGAGCTCAGCTCGTCACTCTGTGATGGCCCAGTTGGGTTGGATGGGGGGTTGGGGGGAGGGAGGCCCAAGAGGGAGGGGGGTGTGTGAATGATTATGGCAGATTCACTTCACTGTGCAGCAGAAACTAACACAACATTGCAAAGCAACCATACTCCAACAAAAAATTTTTAAAAATTAAAAAAAAAATTAGCTCCCTTCCCCCAAAACAGTGGCCCTCCAAAAAAAACACAGACTAATTTTTTAATACATTTTTTCTGTTAAAAAAAATAAAGTTAAATTCTCAAAGTCTAAATTAGACTAAATATAAAACTGCTGTACAACCCACTGAATGGATTTATAGTGTCCCTCAAAAGTATGTAGTCATCTTCCACCTTTTTCCTTTTTTCTAAATTCATCCTGCTCCAGTCTTGACTATCATCACATGCACTTTATTCCATCAAACATCATTTTTCAGGATCAACCTACCTGAATAATCATTAAGCCTCTTTAGAGCTTTCCCAAACTTAAATATTGTCATTTTGATTATACACCCCAAAGCATTACTTTCCTCACTTTTTTTGTTTAGTACCAGAATGTTCTAAAAAGAAACAATAAAAGTTGTTTATTTCCCTAAAAAGAGAGATCAGTATATCCAGTGGCTATTAAGTTAACCACTTAATAAAACACATCAAAAACTACTCATCCTTATGTTAATTATCTGAAATTAGAACATAATGAATTAGTTAACCTAATACTTTGCCATTTAGTTCATGCTTACAAGATTATGCAAGAAACCAAAATGGCTTCTCATAACTTGTTTGCTTTTCAAATACCTCACATTTCAACCCCATATCTATACAGAGAGGGAAAATCCAAACATACTCTCCTTACCTAAAATCAGTAGAGAGGGCTAAAAAGCATTATTTCGGACTTTTTTAGACCTTGAAAAACAGTTACACTTCCAATGTGTATTTAAATTACAAATCAGTTTTTATCCTGTGACATTGCTTCAACTTAAGTTCATCATAGTTAAATTGACTGGGCTACTGCTTCATCTTTCAAGTCAGATGGAGATTCTTTTGCATCAAGCCTCTTATTCAAGATTTCTTCTTCAGCAAAATTGACTGTTAAATTAGGTAGAAGTTCTCCAAGACTACATGGTTTTGTGGTTCTCAATCTTTGTTCCACTGGAGAAAACCTAATCAGTGGTGAAAGAGACCGTTTTCTTTCACCAAGGGACATGCATGAAGATGGTTTTGTATAGTCAGTGTGCAAATCATGAGTGCCCAAAAAGTTAAGCATACCATCAGTTTGCATGTATTGGGAAGTAAGGCTCAATTCTGGTTTGTGTCTTTCAAGTGTTTCAGGATTAGAGAGGCAAATTTCTTCCCTTTGCTTGGACAAGATTTCTTCAGAGCCTCATATCCACTGCAAGTAGCCTGTAAATTAAAGTCTGATTCTGGAGTATTCTGTCTTCCTCCCACAACACCTTCTGGGAAAATGCCACTGTGCATAGGACTATTCGGTTCCAGTTTAAAATTGGCCTCTGTACTACTGGAGCTATTAAGACTTAAGTGACCAACTTCTTATGTAAGAGTTTCATGTAATATGCCAAAATCACTATCTTTAAAACTGGAACTAATTCCACTTGATATCTGAAAAGAGTTCCATAACATACTTTTATGCATGGAAAGATCTTTGTAAGAAGCTTTCGAGTGGTCTGATATTTTAATATACTGTTCTTCACTGCTACCTATCACATCTCTCCTATTGCCTGCAGCAGGGGAGAATGTCTCTATTTGGCTAGTTTCTAAAAGCTTGTTCTGTAAAGCTGTACATTCGAAATCTTGCTTACAAATTATGTCCTTGTTTAACAAATCTGACAGATTTTGTTTTGTTGGTTCACCTATGCAACTGGTCAGCACAGGTTTCTGAAGCACACACTTGAGGCAATCTGAAACAACTTTCTCTTCAGGCAAATGAGAATGGCTAGAATCGGACACAGTGGTTGCTGAGAAAAAACTGGCCATGTTAAACTCTTTTTGATTATGCACCACAGGTAAGGATTCTGGCAATACTTCTGTATGTTCAGTATCCATCTGAATTGGTTCTGTACTTCTGTTATCTTCTAGTTTAACAGCTTTTCTCCATGAGCTCCTGCTTTCACTTATCAAGTTTTCTGGAGTTCGGGGGATTTGATTCCTTGTTAAGAATGGGTTAGAAACTAGAGAGTCAATTAGTTCCTCTAATATTACTTCTTTTCCTTTAGAAGCTGTGGTGAATCAGATAAAACTGCCCTTGCAACCTCTTCTACCAGATGATCTTGCTCTTTTTGGAATGGATCACTGTTTTTAGCTGGCAGAGACCCTCCAAATGCACTACTCTGCAATACTTGATGAAGAGTCTTCCACTTCAAGTTCTGGTGTTTTCTTAGAAACTGTTTCATTTTTCTCTCTAGGAGTTGTTGACTTTGTGTCCTTTTCAAGTAGTGTAACACTGTTTCTATCTGATGGTGAAATGGGCTGCAACAGGAAAGAAGCAGGGCTGTTGGCTAGATCACATTTAGTTTCCACTATATCACTTGCCCTTTTGCAATCATTTTCCTGGATATGTTGCTTAGGTGTATGTGGAAGTGAAGCAGGGTACCAGGGTACCCAGAATACTCTTCGCATATGCTTCTTCTGAGGCAGGATCAAATGAAAGGGTAGACATAGGTGATAAAAGATCCACAGCTGGAGTCCAACTTTTAATTAGACTGAAAGGAGGTCGAGAAATTCTTTCCAATTTTTATGCCATTCTTCTTGTTTTCCACCAATAGAATGTCTTATAGTTTTGAGATCTTCTTTTATTTTATACCTCATATGCTTCAGATCTGACAGTCTTTCTCTCTGAAATTTGGTCTCTTTCTCAAGGAAGTGAAGGTCTATTGCCAGTCTTGCTTGGTTAGCCTGACAATGTTCATATTTCATTACTTTCAAGATTTCATTTAATAACTGAATAACTGTTAAGAGATTCAATTTTCCAGCCTCTTAAACATTTCCTATGTGCAGCTGACACATTTGTTTCTCAATTTTGTCAAGTAAGAGCCTTGGAATATTGATAGCAACATTAGTTCCATCTAAAGTATATTGGTTAACCAGACTAAGGACTGAACTAACAACTTCTCTCTCTTTTTCCAAAGCCGTGAGTGTTTCATTCACTGAAGCCCACAAAGACCGAACCTTTTGAATTTTCTCTTGTATATTAATTTGGTCATCATAGGGTTCCATTTTTTTTAATTTGGTTTTGCTGTCCTATACATTCTGATCTCAAATTTCATATTTGTTTAACTGACAGTTGTGCATTTTCGGGTAACACTATCTTCTCTTTGCAAAATTTGTAAAACTCTGTTATGTGCTACATGGCATCTGGCAATGCACTTGCACAAATCTTGTGGCTTTACGTTAAATATCTCTGTAAAATGTACAGAAGAATTTTTAGAATGGGTTTTTATATAATTTATTGCAACAAATCTTGCAAAGTGATACATCAGATGAATAAACTTAGGACCACCAGGAGAAAGAAACAGTGAACCAACAACTTGAGGAAAGCTACTTCCACATTCAGCAGAAATCTTTTTTAACCATTCACAGCAGTGTTTTCGGAATTCAGTATCACATTTTTGGTCAAATGGAGGCCAACGAAGTTTGAAAACTTCTTTAGTGAGAGACTGCTCAAGCATTTGAAACAAAAAATAAGAAGCTATCTGAAAGGCATCACTGTTCAACTTGTCAAACATGTTCACTCCGAGGTGCGTGTGCGACACGATCTTTCCACCGGCTATAGTCGCCTAGCCCGGCTCGAAGCTGAGTGCCTGCAGATACATCCAGAGATGCTCCTTCTAGAAAGAAGTGACCCAGGCCGAACTCATCTTCGCGGTAGGCAGGGCCCGGCAAAGGAAGACAGCGCAGTCTCCAACGACTGAGAGGGCCCCTCAGGCTTTTTCCCTACGGGTATCCTGAGATGGCGGTGGCCCCTCCATTGCCACCACCTGATCCTCTCGCCCAGAACCATTTCGCCTCACATGCCTCAAGTGGCCTAAGACTCTAAAGTCTCAGGGAATTAGAGCCTCTAACGGTAGTACTTCACAGCGGCCAAAGCGAAGTTACCACCCCTTGTATGTTATTTGTGCTTTCTCTTGTTGCTTTTAATATTTTTTCTTTGTCTTTAATTTTTGTCAGTTTGATTAACATGTGTCTTGGCCTGTTGCTACTTGGGTTTATCCTGCATGGGACTCTATGCTTTCGAGACTGAATGTTTCCTCTCCCACGTTAGCAAAGTTTTTGGCTATAATCTCTTCAAATAATTTCTTGGACCTTTCTCTTTCTCTTTTCCTTCTGGGACCCCTATAATGTGAATTTATTGCATTTAATGCTGCCCAAGAGGTCTCTGATACTGCTCACTTACCCATTCTTCTGCCTTATTTATTCCACTATAGATTCCTTCTAGTGTATTTTTCATTCCAGTTATTGTATTGTTCATCTGTGTTTGTTCTTTAAATCTTCTAGGACTTGTTAAACATTTTTTGTGTCTTCTTGATCTGTGCCTCCATTCTTTTTCTAAGATCTTGGATCATCTTTACTCTGAATTATTTTGGGGGGAAGATTGCCTAACTCCACTTCACTTCACTTGTTCTTCTGGGTTTTCATCTCGTTCCTTCATCTGGAATATACTCCTCTGCCGTCTCATTTTGTCTGACTTTTCTGTGTTTGCGGTCTCCTTTCCGCAGGCTGCAGGATCGTAGTTTCTCTTCCTTCTGGTGTTTGCACCCTTGTGGGTGAGTTTGGGTCAGGGGCTTGTGCAGGTTTCCTGGAGGGAGGGACTGGTGCCTGCCCACTGGTGTGTGGAACTGTGTGTTGTCCCTCTGGTTGACAGGGCCATGTCAAGGGGTGTGTTTAGAAGTGGCTGTGAGCTCAGTACAACTTTAGGCAGCCTGTCTGCCGATGGCCGGGGCTGTGTTCTCCCTTTGCTGGTTGTTTGGCCTGAGGCATCCCAGCACTGGAGCCTACAGGCTGTTGTGTGGAGCCAGGTCTCAGTGCCAAAATGGCCACCTCTCGGACAGCTCGTGCCAATCAATGTTTTCTGGGGCCTCCACCTCCAGTCTCCTTGCCCCTCCTCTGCACCACAGCCAACCCACACCTCCCCAGGAGACCCTCCACAGCACACAGGGTGGTCTAGCCCAGGCTCCTGTGGAGTCACTGCTTTGTCTGGGTCCCAGTGTACGTGAAATCTTGTGTGCAGCCTCCAAGAGTGCAGTTTCTATTTCCCCCAGTCCTGTGGAGCTCCTGTGCTCAAGCCCTGCTGGCCTTCAAAGCCAAATGCTCTCGAGGCTCCAGCTTCTGATGCCAGACCCTCAGGCTATGGAACCTCACCTGGGGCTCAGAACTATCACTACTGTGGGAGAACCTCTGGGATATAATAATTTTCCAGTTTGTGGGTCTCTCACCCAAAGGGTATGGGATTTGATTATATCACGGAAGCGCCCCTTCTACCGACTCGTTGTGGCTTCTTCTTTGTCTTTGGGTGTAAAATTTTTTTTTTGGTAGGTTCCAGTCTTTTTTGTTGATGGTCGCTCAGGAGTTAGTTGTGATTTTGGTGTTTTTGTAAGAGGAGGTAAGCTCAAGTTCTTCTACTCCACCATCTTGTCCAGAATTGAGGGGCTACTTTTAGTTTGGATGCTTTCTGCCTCTTTCGTCAGTGTGTACTGGCCATTATCCCCTTGATATGGGGTGCATAGGTGCAGTGGCCCTTGCGTGCTCTCCTGGTATGGCAGGGGCAGTGGTCCACCCCCAACCATGGGTCTCTCAGTGGCACCACTGGCTACGCGCCCCCAGGACAGCAGGGGCATCAATAGGCCCCTGCTCCTGGGTCTCCCAGTGGTGGCTACGGCCCACGCATTCCCAGGACAGCAGGAGCAGTGATTGGTGCCTGCTCACCCCCCATGTGTGCTCCCCATATGGCAGGGGCAGCAACTAGCTTCTGTTCCCAGGTCTCCTAGCTGTGGCAGGGCCCACTCACCCCCAGGACAGTGGGGACACCAATTGGCACCTGCGCACAGGTCCCCAAGTTTCGGTTAGCAGCCCATGCCCACTTCTGGAGCCCATGATGATGGTAGCAGCTCATGCCCACCCCAAGAGCTCATATAGTTGGTGTTCTGTTGCCTGAGAGCATGCACACAGGGAAAGAAGCTCCTATGGCAGTCCCACCCTGTCCTCGTGCACCCCCCAGTAATGGTGACTTGCCCCTCTGGCATGCCCAGGTTCTTCCAAGTACACCCTCAGTTGCCACAGTCCAGCGGCTTCAGGCTGTCTCCCCACAGGCAACGCTGTTCCTCTCCCTGGGTTTGACCTCTGAAGCCCAAGCTTCAGCACGCAGCCCCCACCCATACCAGTGGATGAGCATCTCAGGCTAGGGAGCACAGGGTGGCAGTAGGTCACTCCATTTTGCCTTCCACACACTGGTTGCTGCACTCTCCTCAGAGGCTCTGAAGCTCCCCTCCGTCCAGGCTGATCTCCCTGAAGGTGAGGGGACTTCCTAGGGTGTGAGAACCTTTCCTCCTTCCCAACTCCCTCCCTGGGGCACAGGTCCCATCACAACTCCTTTTTCTTTTTTTTTTTTTTTCTTTTGTCCTTATGTGGAGGTTTTCTTGCCCTTTCGGAAGTCTGAGGTCTTCTGCCAGTGTTCAGTAGTTGTTCTGTGCAAATTGTTCCACTTGAAGATGTGTTTCGGATGTGTTTGTGGAAGGAGGTGAGCTCCACATCCTACTCCTCAGGCATCTTGATTCCTCCTCATAATGCATATAATTTGTACAGAAATTTCTGCTATTAGTCCAGAAAGTTTTTCATTTAACGTTGCTTACATTTTAAAGATAACTGCAGTCAGAATAATAGGTTAAAATGTGAGCTTTTATAAATAGAACAAAAATTACTGTTTGTATATTTATTGCCTTTCCCTTTCCCAAGGCCACTAAAGAGATTCCACTTTGTTTCTTCCCTTCACTTGACTTCTGAAAGGCTTTAGCAGGAAGCAATTTTGAGATTCTACGAGGGCAGGTGGGGAGGGAGAAAAGGGTGAGGGAGTAATTTTTCTGGGAGTTTTATGGAGTGGGAATCTGGGAAAGCCTGGGTGTGAGGGAATACATGAGAGAAGAAAGAAGGATTTTTAAAAGTATTGTTCAAGAAATGACAATAAAGAACTTCAGTTATTTCGAAATTAGTCTTTGACTGTCATCGGGTTCCTCCGGCCACAACACAGCTTGGGATGAGAGAACATAGGTGAGTGATTTAATAAGACTGGGAATATCAAAAGATTTATATCAGTAATTGAGATGGGAGTATGGGGGCAGAGAGCACAAGCTAATATGGAAGTGGAAGTTCTTGCTACATTGATTGTTGTTCCTTTCAGTTATTGTCAATCAAGATTTGTTTATTCTTTTATTTTAATTTATTTATTTTTGGCTCTGTTGAGTCTTCGTTGCTGCACGTGGGCTCTGTCTAGTTGTGGCGATCAGGGGCTACTGTTCATTGCGGTGTGCGGGCTTCTCACTGCGGTGGCTTCTCTTGTTGTGGAGCACGGGCTCTAGGTGCATGGGCTTCAGTAGTTATGGCACGCAGGCTCAGTAGTTGTGGCTCAGGGGCTCTAGAGTGCAAGCTCAGTAGTTGTGGCTCACAGGCTTAGTTGCTCCGCAGCATGTGGGATCTTCCCGAACCAGGGATCAAACCCATGTCCCCTGCATTGGCAGGTGGATTCTTAACTACTGTGCCACCAGGGAAGTCCCTATTTATTCTTTTAAGGAAAAAATTATGTAGCTGATTTATGACCTACAACTTCTTTTATAATATAAATAACAATTACACTTTTTTTTCTTGGGTACTGAATTTTATGTTGGCTTGGGGGAAGGGAACATAGGAAGGAGAAGTAGAGTAAAATTTCACTCAGTATGTCTTTCCTACATATGAAACAAACTTGGCAAGTCTATATTTTCTCTTTTTGTCCTGTCATCCATCATATTCTGCTCTATGATATTAGCCAAAGTGATAACATTTTCTCTAATTGGAAATGTAGGACATAGTCTGTAAAGTAACTAGACGTCAGATGCGTTCTTCAAGATTTTAATGATATCAATCAACATGGCAGTCATTTTCTTTCTTTTAACCTTATCTATTGTTTCAGCATTCAAAATTAAATTTAGGAAGATACAACAGGTAAAAAGATTCCTAGAGTAATCCTTCACATAGTAACTGTTAAGAGAATGGTCTTTGATATTATTTATGTATGTAGCATAAACATTACATGCTATTTCTATATATAAATTTCCAAAAGGGGGAAGGGAGAGTAATTTTTATAGACTCACTGATAGCTCAGATTTTTTTTTAAAGAAACATTGCTTTTATTTGACTGGATTGTTTCATTTCATTATCAACATTTCTGATTTCATCTGGCTTAAAACACCTAGTATTATTACTTTAGAGCAGAATAGATTGGTCATGTAAGAAAAATGGTCGCTTGGGGCCTTTCAGCAGAACCTACCATGTAAGGCTAATCTTTCATAGATTAGAAAGATGGATCACCAGTGTTCTTGTTTTTATTTCTGTGAACGCAGAAATTGGAAAAGGAATTGAAAACGTAGAGGTGATAAGGACTAATTCATTTATGCATTTTGTTGGTAATATGATCTTGTAATGATAGTTTTACTATCGTTAACACTCAAATTACTTCGTGAACAAAATGAAATCTCAAATTTAGTAATTAGGTGAGTTCAGAAACAGGTACACAGCTAATGGTCTTGCAAACTAGAAAAAATCCATTAGTTGGAAATTATCTGTGCATTGTTTTCTTGCAGGGAACAAATCACAAGACAGTGGCATAGCAGAGATGGAAGAACTTCCCATACCACATAACATCAGAATAAGCAACATTACATGTGACTCATTCAAGATTTCATGGGAAATGGATTCAAAATCAAAAGACCGTATTACACACTATTTCATTGACCTCAATAAGAAAGAGAACAAGAACTCCAATAAATTTAAACACAAGGTAAAATTCTAACACATCCTTATATTCATTTGTATCTTAAAGCTTTCTAAGTATGAGGACATTTTGAAAGAAGGAATAATGTTCTATTAATTACTAATATATATTTGACATTGGGAAGAATAAAAATTATATGTCATTTAAAAGCCCTATTCCTTCAAGAAATTGTGTAAGAAAATGAAATGCCAAATATATGGGTAAAATACATTTTTTTCTGGGAAAGCTGAAATCTTGACTCATACAGACATAGAAATTAACATGTGTTAAAGATTTTCTTTAACACATTAATGAGGTAACTGATGAGGTATTACAGCCAATTCAAAGGATGATCCAGAAAAAGACATTTTTATGGATCAGGATATTGAAATAAATGTTTAAGTGGAGGCAAAACTGGTATGGGGTGCGGGAAGAGCAAGGGCAGGCAAGGAGGGTTTTACTTCCACTGGGCAAAATTCACTTGCATGTACTTAGACAAGAATAACTGAATTGTTATCAGTAGTCTACAAATTACAGAGTTGTAAAATAGATTCCACAAAATCAGAAGATAGCCAGAAGAGTGTGCTGTAGTCAATTCACAGTTTTCCACTGAAGCACACATTTTTCCCTATAACTGCCAAATGAAGAATGTGATGGCAGCTTATAAACTGTAGGATATTTGTCAAAATACCTAAGGGCTGAAAATTGCTTTATGTGGTCAATTTTATTTTATGGTTTGAGAATAAAAATTAACCTTTAGGTGTTTTAGACATGTAACAATTCTCTGATATTTATTCTCTTACCTGTCTGCTTATCACATATCTTTTCTGATACATACATTCCTTCAGATGTAGCTGTAGAGAGGATAATAGTTATCTGCCTTAAGAATTCTTTCTTATGTTTCAGTATTTTCACTGATATGAAACTGATCTTATTTTAATACTGATAATAAATTTTAACTTGGCAAATCTTTTGGAAGAATTGTCTTATCTTGTCTGGAAATTATGCATTTTACTAGATGTGTAATTACACATACTAATGGTAAGTGAGGCTTATACACACAAATAAGTGTGAGAGAGAGAACAAGATTGATGTCATTATTTTCCCATGTTCCAATTTTAATTATTCCTTCTAGTGTTGGATATCCTCTTTGCTGACATTTGCTTTCTTAAATTAGCTTTGAAATATTTAGTATTAAATGGTGAGGAGTCAAGATTTGACCCCCTTTCTTCATTCCACACTTAGAATACCATATCTTTGGAAATATAGTGAATACTCAACTAGCAGGTTTATTTACCTTATTAATCATTGTTTAAAAATACCTAAACTTTTCTGTGACACTTAGGCTCCATATTTGAATACAAGTAAAGCAAATGTTACCTCATTTGTATGTAAAACTGAATCATTTAAAAATATTTATTTAAAAAATCTGTCCCGTGACATATAAAATATTTAGTAATGGGCTACTCTGAAAAAATTATTGCATAGTATATATTAAACAAATATAATATTTTAAAATGCTAAATCTGTTGAATTTTTATTTCATGTTTCTGTTTTTTGTATTGTTTTATCATTTAGTATTAGAATATTGCATTTTAAGGAGCATATTAAGGAGTGTACAGAGAATAACATTATACTAGAAATCAAGAAAACAAATCCAAGTACATTTATGTCATTAGCTTAGCTGTATGATCTTGGCATGTCTCTTGATCAAATTGGGCCTTAATTTTTACATCTGAAGAATAAGAGATTTGAACATATTAATTGCTAAATATCTTTAAAAAGGAAACTTGTGTCATCAGCCAGGAATTTAATAAGTTACTCCACATTGTTTACAATTGATTCAAGTTATACTACTAAATTAATTCATTTCCTTCCTCCCTCCCTTCCTTCCTTTCTTTCTACTTTTCTTTCTTCCTTTCTTAGGATGTTCCAACAAAACTGGTGGCAAAAGCTGTTCCCTTGCCGATGACTGTCCGTGGACACTGGTTTTTGAGCCCAAGAACTGAGTATACAGTAGCAGTGCAGACCGCCTCAAAACAAGTTGATGGTGATTATGTTGTGTCTGAATGGAGTGAAATTATAGAATTCTGCACAGCAGGTAAGAGAACTGGGTATAAATACAGAAAAAAAAAAACCTTATTTGATAGTTCCTGGAAAACTAATTATAGAAAATACATTCTTTTTTATAATTATGAAGTGATATGTATTGCATTGGTCATTTTTGCATTGCCAGTAGCATTATGTGACAGAACAAATTGATTAGAAGGAGTGGAGGTTCTCAGCAAAAACTGGGTAATGGCATTAATTACTTCTGTGCTACATGCACAGTCTGATTTTTCAAAGTAAAAGCTTTGCAAATAAAAATTGATACAGTATAAAAATATACTCAGCATATTTTGCAGTTCATTTTGAGAGAGAGCGAGCTTTTTCCTTCCTCTTTTTTTGTTCATTTCTTACTTTCACAGTCTTGAAAGAAAAAAGCCAGGAACATCATTCTCTAATTTAAGGGAATGCAGGCAGATTGCAATGACTTACCTAGAAGATATGTTACTGGATTTTTGACTTGAATGCTGATAATCTATCTCTAAACTAGTGTCATGTGAGAGAGAGAGAGTGTGTGTGTGTGTGTGTGTGTGTGTGTGTCTTTGCTTCATTAGAAAGTACTGGATAGGTTCCTTAAAAAACTAAAAATAGAACTACCATACGACCCAGCAATCCCACTACTGGGCATATACCCTGAGAAAGCCATAATTCAAAAAGAGTCATGTACCACAATGTTCATTGCAGCTCTGTTTACAATAGCCAGGACATGGAATCAACCTAAGTGTCTAGTGACAGATGAATGGATAAAAAAGATATGGCACATATATACAATGGAATATTACTCAGCCATAAAAAGAAACAAAATTGAATTATTTGTAGGGAGGTGGATGGACCTAGAGTCTGTCATACAGAGTGAAGTAAGTCAGAAAGAGAAAAGTACTGTATGCTAACACATATATATATGGAATCTAAAAAAAAAAAAAAAAAAAAAGCCTCTGAAGAACCTAGGGGCAGATCAGGAATAAAGATGCAGACATAGAGAATGGGCTTGAGGACACGGTGAGGGGGAAGGGTAAGCTGGGACGAAGTGAGAGCATGGCATGAACATATATACACTAACAAAAGTAAAACAGATAGCTAGTGGGAAGCAGCTGCATAGCACAGGGAGATCAGCTCGGTGCTTTGTGACCACCTAGAGGGGTGGGATAGGGAGGGTGGGAGGGAGGGAGGGAGATGCAAGAGGGAAGAGATATGGAAACATGTATATGTATAACTGAATCACTTTGTTATAAAGCAGAAACTAACACACTATTGTAAAGCAGTTATACTCCAATAAAGATGTTAAAAAAAAAAAAAAGTACCTAATAGCCATTTGGGATTGGGATATCTGATGTAGAAAGCTCATCCCCTTTGATCTTGAACTGTACCTTGATAGCCCACTGGGTTGTAAATGTTACCGTTCATCTTATGCATTTATTTTTTAAATTCATTCAATCAAGAAACAAATATTTATTGAGCACTTAAGTGGTGAAAATATCTCTACCTGAACATATCTGTCATCCACTCTTTTTGTCTCTCAGAGAGAGAGGCTGTTTCAACACACAGGAGCTTGTAGAAAAAGTCATAAAAACAGTTTGCCTCACCTATTGCAGGTTGCCTAGCAACTTTCCCCAGCTGAGGCATCCTTCAGATAAATCAACTATTTTTTTTTCCCGTAGCCTCACACTAGATTTATTTCAGACTCAGGATGTGCTTAGCTACTGCTTTATCTCAATATCTTCTGTTTTCTTCTTAATTTCAAACTCAGTATAAAACTTCTCATGTGGATATGTAGAACGGATGAGAGTTTAATTCTAAGTTAACTTCAAATTTATCTTCAAACCCCTTTTGTTTATTCTATGAGGAAGTTGCTAAGGATTGCAACATTCTTTATTGCTAAGGATCTCAGTGTATTAGAGCAAGGAAAATAGTATCTCTCTGGTACCATATTTCTTCCTAAGATGTCATTGATTATAAGATCCACCATTTTAGGTATTGCTAAGAAAACATTAAACTGCCAATTAAACTAGGAAACTGTTTTCTTATCACATTTATTGTCAGACTCATGCCAAAGATGCTAAAATGTGAAAAAAATACATTTTATAATAGATGAAATATAGTATGTATCATAGTCCAGTAATCAGTAATTAAATAGTTAAAGATTTCAATGCTGTATTAATAGTGTGTAAAGAATTCTCATGTTTACCTGTATTTGGTGTGTCACATTAGAATTAATATATCCCCTCAACTTTTTTCCTGAATTAAAATTCCTCCTTGGAATCTACCTCATGTTTCACATCTTTCCATTTACTTTTATTGCATCCTACCAGGGAGGTAGACACAGTAAAAGACACGGTATCTTTTGACATTATTTTAATACATGCTATTTTCCATAGGACAGCACCAAACAGCATCATAGTATTTGTTAATTTTTTTAAAAAAGAGCTACTATTTACCTGCTAAAACCCCATTTGACATTAGGGAAAGGCATGAAATAGTATTTTTTCTTTAGCTTAAGGAAGACCTTTGGCATTTTCAGTTCAGAAATATCATCTATCTAGATGCACACATTCACTCTTTTCTATAATCTATATAACTACATGAATACATGTTTTATTTCTATGTATATAAAGAAAAACCTTTTTGTCTTCTTTCTTTCCTTTAGATTGATCCCCTATTGCTCTTTTATTCAAATACATCCCATAATTCTTCTAAGGAATTTATGGGGTAAATAATAAGGAAAATGCCAGCTTATTTTAAATGTTCCACAATATTTTTCCACAATATTTTTCTATAAATTATATTGCATTTTTATTTTTATGAGTAAAATCTAAGGGGAACTTAGGCTGTTCAAAGCTTGTTGTTTCAGTTTATTAAAATAATTCAGAGCCTGTTTCACCTAAGCTTTATCAATAACATTGACGTGTAAATTTTGAGAAAGCTATTTTATATATTGTCTTTTAATCTAGACATCTAATTCACTCAAAATTTATTGAGCACATATTGTATGCTGTGCACTGTGCAAAGTATTGGAGATAAAACAGAATGCCACTGACTACTTCTAGGCTAATCCATGACAGAGATGAAACCCCATAATAAGTCATAGTTGTCTATATATTTACTTCTTCCCTTAGACTGTGAATTCTTTGAGAGAAAGAATAATAATTTTTTTATCTTTTAACCTGATCATTTAATTTTGCATGATGCCTTGTACATCATGTTCTGATCTAAATATTTGTTGAGCCACTGAAGCAGTGAGTAAACAAACTATGCTGCCATGAGTAGTTCAACTCGGTTGCTTTTGTTTGAAAAGTCTTAAAATCTTTATAGACCAAAATTTTTGCTTAGATTCTAGTACAGGAGTTTGGCAACAGTCCTCAGTTTTCAAAACAAAAAGTTGGGAAAAGATCAGATTACTTTGAGAGATGCTTTAAACTTTCACGAGTCTTATGTACTCAAAAACTACCAACTGGGAGCCAGAGACCTAGTCTCTAAGTTACTAGCTTTATGAACATTTGCCAAATCATTAAACTGTGACAAGCCTCAATCTCTGCATCAATAAAGTGGTCATACTTAATCTACCTTGCCAACCTCATAGATTTAGGGAGTAAATTAAATGAACATTATTATTATTACTCCTTTAAATTCTATTTGCTATTGCTTGCAGGTTACAAGTTTCTTTTATTTGATTCATCAGCTGATTGAAGAAAGGCTACTATGGTGCTGATTGACATTACTCGGGTTATGCAGAGTCTGTATTCCTTATTTAACATTTTGGTTTCAGGATCTTTAATTTCAACGAGTGAAAAAAATGCAAGGGTATTCATAAAAGCAACCATAAACTATAACAAAAATATTTTTGTAGAAAGAAAAAATGTGCCAAAGACAATGAATGTTTTCTTTTTTAAGTGCAGTTTCCTATTCACTAAGATGAATTTCCTAAAAGTAAATTTTAATAGTCTACAATTTATTAAGCATGTAGTTGATACTTTTGATAATGTATTTTTAATAACAGACTTTTTGTTTTTTTCAGACTATTCAAAAGTTCATCTAACACAACTGTTGGAGAAGGCTGAAGTGATTGCAGGACGGATGCTTAAATTTTCTGTTTTTTATCGTAACCAGCACAAAGAATATTTTGACTATATTCGGTAAGAATCAAAACATATATATATACTGATTTGCTTTACTAAGTGCCATTCCAAATTCTAGGCTCAGGTTTCTCTTGAGTCTGCTTCTGTGAAATAGCAATTTTTAGATTTCTTCTCAAAATAATTATACTATGACTTTATTTCCCAGAAAAATTAAGTAGAAAAAATCAGATCATGGGATTTTTTTGCACTTCACTTAGATTCCTTTCCATGATCTCTTGTAATACCAGTTCCTGTCTATTTGAGTGGAAGATCTTAAACCTCCAGGGTTAAGATTGGTGAGCATGTCTTGTACAGATACACACTCCTCTAATTCCCAATAACTCAGTGCCTTCTGTCTCATACCAACTACTAAATTTTCTCCTCTTCCTGTGGGTCATTGAAAATGAGAGAATAAAAGGGTGACTGGTTCATGAAACACGGTGAATCAGGTGGGATTTTCGGGCTTCTGCCTACGTAGAAATCTCTCAGCCATTATCTTGGGTTAATTATTCATGAGGAAAATCTCCTTTGTTTACCTTTGAATTCTAGTGTTCATTAGTATTTCTAAGATATCCTATGTTTGTCCCTGAAAGCAGTTTCCAAGAATTCAAAAGAGTTCCATGTCACAAGTAGTTTTAATACTTACGGCCCTTTCGTATTTGTAGAAGAAAATTTCAAGAGAGTAAATACGCAGGTGTGTGTTTTAAAGTGAGACTGAAGCTTTTAAATTGATATAGGTTCTAAAACTTTTACACAGCAATCCCTATAATTTGTCATTTTAAAAGCCTTGATCTCACTTTGTAAACTCTAAAGTATTCTTGACAGGATTTTATGTGAAAAAAAATTAGGAAGTTCTGTTGTGGTTTTTTTGTTTCATAACTCTCCAGTTTTTCTTAAATCAAGATCATGGTTACAGATCTAAATAAACTCCAGGCTGTGTAACATGCAAAGAGAATCAAAGAGAGAAAGGTGAATTTAGGCATGTGTGTTCTTCAAATTAAGTACTTTGCAATATCATGTATTTTGATATATTTTGATGGTGAAAACTATTCCTGCCTTATGTTTGAATATCCTATAAAGTTCAGTCTATAATTCTCTTTGCTGGCAAATTATTTACCCTTCAATCTATATAATTCATAATAGATGCCATTCACTAAATTAAGTGAATATGAGCTGAGAGATAGAACACAAATTATTATACTTGTCAACTGTTGAATGGGAATGACCATATATGACTTAACAAAAAAGGTACTTCTTTATATTTGTTAAGCATAAAATTAGAAATAAGAAAGATCCACAGTTGCTATTTTGTTTAACAGTAAATAATACATCAATAGAATAAATAAATACATGTTTGGTACTAGGTTTAGATTCCCGGAACATTGCCAGTGTCTATTTTAGGTGGCCACTGGAGGTCACTATTTCTCTGATTTTTCTCTGTCCTTTGGGTGGGAACTGACCTGTTTTCAGGTCCTTAGATACTCTAGAATTTGCTCCATCTGTCTTCAAAAATTCTTCCAAGAAGAAAAAAGATAAAGACGGGGGAGCATGGAAAATGGAAAAAAATTATTGTATGATTGATTCCAATATACTAGTATAAAAGATGTATTTACTAACAAGGAAATTTACCTTTGTTCGATTTTCTATGATAGTTGTAAAATTCATGTAAGTTATATTTTGATGCAGTATATATACATATACTGTAGTATATATATATATATATATATATATATATATATATAAAATATATACTTGCCAAGGCATGGGTACAGTTTTTAAACATTGCTTTTTTAAAAAGCTCTATCAACTGAAGCCATATTAGCATCAGTGCATCTTGATTTTCTTTAAATCTTCTAGGACTTGTTAGACATTTCTTGTGTCTTCTTGATCTGTGCCTCCATTCTTTTTCTAAGATCTTGGATCATCTTTACTCTGAATTATTTTGGGGGGAAGATTGCCTAACTCCACTTCACTTCACTTGTTCTTCTGGGTTTTCATCTCGTTCCTTCATCTGGAATATACTCCTCTGCCGTCTCATTTTGTCTGACTTTTCTGTGTTTGCGGTCTCCTTTCCGCAGGCTGCAGGATCGTAGTTTCTCTTCCTTCTGGTGTTTGCACCCTTGTGGGTGAGTTTGGGTCAGGGGCTTGTGCAGGTTTCCTGGAGGGAGGGACTGGTGCCTGCCCACTGGTGTGTGGAACTGTGTGTTGTCCCTCTGGTTGACAGGGCCATGTCAAGGGGTGTGTTTAGAAGTGGCTGTGAGCTCAGTACAACTTTAGGCAGCCTGTCCGCCGATGGCTGGGGCTGTGTTCTCCCTTTGCTGGTTGTTTGGCCTGAGGCATCCCAGCACTGGAGCCTGCAGGCTGTTGTGTGGAGCCAGGTCTCAGTGCCAAAATGGCCACCTCTCGGAGAGCTCGTGCCAATCAATATTTTCTGGGGCCTCCACCTCCAGTCTCCTTGTCCCTCCTCTGTACCACAGCCAACCCACACCTCCCCAGGAGACCCTCCACAGCACACAGGGTGGTCTAGCCCAGGCTCCTGTGGAGTCACTGCTTTGTTCTGGGTCCCAGTGTACGTGAAATCTTGTGTGCAGCCTCCAAGAGTGCAGTTTCTATTTCCCCCAGTCCTGTGGAGCTCCTGCGCTCAAGCCCTGCTGGCCTTCAAAGCCAAATGCTCTCGAGGCTCCAGCTTCTGATGCCAGACCCTCAGGCTATGGAACCTCACCTGGGGCTCAGAACTATCACTACTGTGGGAGAACCTCTGGGATATAATAATTTTCCAGTTTGTGGGTCTCTCACCCAAAGGGTATGGGATTTGATTATATCACGGAAGCGCCCCTCCTACCGACTCATTGTGGCTTCTTGTCTTCGGGTGTAAAATATGTTTTTCATCTTTTCCAGTTATATGCCCAGAAGTGGGATTGCTGGGTCATATGCTAACTCTATTTTTAGTTTTTTAAGGAACCTCCATACTGTTCTCCATAGTGGCTGTACCAATTTACATTCCCACCAACAGAGTAGAAGGGTTCCCTTTTCTCCACACCCTCACCACCATTTATTGTTTGTAGACATTTTGATGATGGCCATTCTGACTGGTGTGAGGTGACATCTCATTGTAGTTTTGATTTGCATTTCTCTGATAATTAGTGACATTGAGCATATGTTCATGTGCCTATTGGTCATCTGTATGCTTCTTTGGAGAAATGTTTATTTAGATCTTCTGCCTATTTTTTTATTGGGTTGTTTGTTATTGCGTTGTATGAGCTGTTTGTATATTTTGGAAATTAAGCCCTTGTCAGTCGCATTGTTTGCAGATACTTATTTCCCAGTCTGTAGGTTGTCTTTTCATTTTGTTTTTGGTTTCCTTTGCTGTGCAAAAGCTTATAAGTTTGATTAGGTCCCATTTGTTTATCTTTGCTTTTATTTCTATTGCCTTGGGAGACTGACATAGGAAAGCATTGGTACAATTTACATCAGAGAATGTTTTGCCTATGATCTCTTCTAGGAGTTTTATGGTGTCCTGTCTTATATTTAAGTCTTTAAGCCAGTTTGAATTTATTTTTGTGTATGGTGTGAGGCAGTGTTCTAACTTCATTGATTTACATGAGCCTGTCGAGCTTTCCCAACGCCACTTGCTGAAGAGACTCGACTCTTTTCTCCATTATGTATTCTTGCCTCCTGTGTCAAAGATTAATTGACCGTAGGTGTGTGGGTTTATTTCTGGGATCTCTGTTCTCTTCCATTGATCCGTATGTCTGTTTTTGTGCCAATACCATGCTGTTCTGATTACTGTAGCTTTGTAGTATTGTCTGAAGTGTGGGAGGGTTATGCCTCCAACTTTGTTCTTTTTCCTCAGGATTGCTTTGGCAATTCTGGGTCTTTTATGGTTCCATATAAATTTTAGGATTATTTGTTCCAGTTCTGTGAAAAATGTCATGGGTAATTTGATAGGGATCGCATTAAATCTGTAGATGGCTTTGGATAGTATGGCCATTTTAACAATATTAATTCTTCCAATCCAAGAGCATGGATTTTTCTTACTGTGCCTCCCATCGGTATAACTGAAATGGAAGGGACCAAGGAACAGGAAGAACTGGATGATACAGTCCTAGCCCACAGTGGAAGGTGAAAAGGGTAGAGAATAGATCTGAGAGTGGGGTAAAGGGAGATAACCAGCTCTATTCTAAGGAAAATGCAGGCAAGAGGGCCTGATTAGTAAACTGTGTCTGGGTAAAAAGAAAAAAACTAAAGCAAAAAAAGAAACAAGATGCTTTTGTACCAATGTACATGGACAACATTCATTTTAGATCTAAATTCTGGCATACTTTAAAGAAACATTCCACATATGTTAATCCAGTTTTCTCTTCACCAAGCCACTTCTAAAATCCAGTAGGCATATAATGGATGTGGTTTCAGCCATAAGCTTTCTAATTTCACTTTGGTTTTCCTGGTCAGGAAATTTATTATGTAAAAGACCTCTGAGGTTTGTAGCAGAGCATCCTTACCTTAGGGTCAAGGCTAAAATTTAGCCTTCTATAGGAATTGTTAAAAGATGCATTCTCCTTGATCTGATGGTAGGATGGATGAGCACTCAGGCTTTTAATAGTAGACAGTTGACCTTTAGGGCTATCACCATTAAACTCTGTAAATCAGTAGCTTTACCACTGTCGTACCAAGCAGTGACCATTTATTTTCTCTTGCAGAGAACATCATGGGAATGCTATGCAGCCCTCTGTCAAGGATAACAGTGGTAGCCATGGCTCTCCTATCAGTGGAAAATTAGAAGGCATCTTCTTCAGCTGCAGCACTGAATTCAATACTGGGAAGCCACCCCAGGATTCACCTTATGGAAGATACAGGTTTGAGATTGCAGCAGAAAAACTTTTTAACCCCAACACTAACTTATACTTTGGGGACTTCTACTGTATGTACACTGCTTATCATTATGTGATTCTTGTCATTGCCCCTGTGGGATCACCAGGAGATGAATTTTGTAAGCAGCGCCTTCCTCAGCTAAATTCCAAGGATAATAAATTTTTGACCTGCAGAGAAGAAGATGGGATGCTGGTTTACCACCATGCCCAGGATGTCATTTTAGAAGTCATTTACACTGACCCTGTGGATCTTTCTCTAGGCACCGTGGCAGAAATCACTGGTCATCAGCTTATGAGTTTATCTACTGCAAATGCAAAGAAAGATCCCAGCTGCAAAATCTGTAATATTAGTGTTGGACGTTAATGCCCACTTTTCTTATTCTTAGTCCCCTTCCTTCCCTTAGGAGCATTGATCCTCTGTTGTCCATTTTCATCACCAGATGTCTTCCACTGAAGCATGCACATGCCGCTCTCACCAAAAGCAAACAAACAAACTGCCACTTATCAAATTTCATTCAGAGCTGTTTTAGTGTTTCCTATTCCCTACCCTTCCCCCTCCTTTCAATGCTGAAATATCCTAAGTTGTCCCTCTGACGCTCTGTTGCCTAGATGCTGCAATGTTTTAATTTTTCCTTTATGCCAAACATAACCAATTATATAAACTGCTTTAGCAAAATACAAAGTAATGGAAAATAATGGCTTATAAATGGTGTTTAAATATGCACTCATTTTAATCTACTGAGCAAATATTGGGATTATTCCAAACCGCATGAAAGGGTGTAATTGCAGCATGAATTAAATCTTGAAGCCTAGAATTGTCAGCACTTCCAACTTGTTGTTTGACAGTGTTATTTATGTTATTTATATTAGCTAACAGGAAACAACTACTGTGTTTCAACATAATAATAAATATAATAGAAAAATATTTTATTTGTATTGTATAAAATATTTACAATCTTATAGAATATATAGAGTTACATTTTAATAGCAATTGTATACATGTCACGAAACCATTTCCCTTATCAAAGATGTAGTTTGTAAACCTCAAATAGTTGTGTATCTGTTCTGTTACAAGTAGACGACTTTAATTAAACAAATTTATGAAGGACATTATTCTGATTTATAAAATATCAGGTAAATACAGAGAAAACAATAAGCCTCTGAAATAGTCTGCTTCAGAAATAGTCAGTATTCTTCCCATCCAAACTATGTGAAAGTGTGAATTTGTTCAACATCATGCTTAAACATTACAGAAAAGAGAAATATAAACATGGTTGGTACAAGAGAAAATGTGGACCTTTTACTTATTTTTACAAAAGCAAAAGTAATAAACAGGTGGTTGGTTTAGTACAAAATAACTGCACACGCTAAAGTGGATGAAGCAAATAAAATATCCTGGCTTCTTTCCCAAGGTGTTGTAGCAACAATTTCTAAACCTTTCATTTTATACAGAATGGAGAACAACTATATAGTTCATGGGAAAGTTTTTTGACTTCACAAAGTATAGACCTTGGAACATTCAAAAAAAAAATTTCCAATGGAAAAATATATAAACAAAGATTAGCAATCATAACTATGATCACATTAGATTATATACTACAGACACATCTATCCAAAATACCTATTTTCAAATTGTAATACAATATTTTATTTTAATATAAACATCTGTTATATAGACAAAGATAATTCACAAAGTACATGCTATCAGAATGAACTTTGGTAATCAGAAATGTAAAATTTTAAGTAACAGATAAAATAATGTGCTATTTTTATATAGAAATAAAAAATTATCAGTGACACATTCTCGTATATTTTAGGGTGCTGAAAGCCTAGCAGATTTAAGGAACAAGGTAGTAGATTTTTTTTTATCACTTAAAAATCTATTAGAAGTTTCAAATAAATTACATTCTTACTAGCTGTATTCCTTCCTACATAAAATATTCTTCCTCTGATTTTTTAAAATTATGCTCTTTTCCATACGTCAATGTAAGCAATCTTTGGACACTAAGTAGACTTTCTTAACCAGCAGCCCATTTAACAGGTGGATGCTTTGTGTTATTTAGATTTGATAAAATAGATGTTTTCTGAAATAATTATATTGACTGTGCATTTTCTCCCTGGCCTGGAGAAGGCTGAATTTTATTTTCCAAGTATATTGTTCCTTGTTGTATCTCCTCCCTTTTTAATCCCTTCTACTCATTTATAATTACACTTGCCATCCATTCTTAAAAACAGCTAATACACTAAAGTGCTTCAATTTTCATTTGTCATAACTACTTAGCAAGAACGGCAGAGGAAAATAAACTTGACTTATCTTGGGTCAAAGTGATCACAAACATTTCCTGAACCTCAAATAGTTTTGGCCACATCTTGCTTGCTGATGAGGACCTCTAATAGTCTCAGTTTGGCTTTTATATGCTTGTATTCGTAGTACTCATCTGCCATTGGTATCCTATCTTCCTTTTGTGGACTTCTGCAAAAAAGAAAATATCGTCCATTAGTTAATGAAACAAGTCATTAAAAATCCTTTTCTAACTCTTACATGAGAAAAGTATAGGGTAGCAGTTTCCACTTGATTTTTTCATCATTTCTTTTTTTCCCTTCCCTTTTACCTTCATTCACTCCCTCTTCCACATGTTACTAGGCTTCAATGTAACAGTACTCTGAGAAGTTAAATATTTTAAGTGTTTTGCAGATATATCCAGCCCATAAACATATACCAAGGGAAAATAAAAGTTCCGAGGGAAATAAAAACCAGAACCCTCAAGGCATTCTTATCTAGTCATTCTCCCATGATCCATGCCTGTGTAGAATGTTCAGCCCTTACAGTGATAGTTGTATTTTAAAATATCAACCTAAAGATACAACAGAAATTAGATTAACAGAAATAACTTATAAATTTATGGTAATAGGAGAAGAAACTAAGTAGTTAACCTTACAAACATGAAATATTTCTAAGTTTTCCTGTAATTATAATACCTAACTCTGCTAATGTATAGTAGAAGAATCACTGAGAAGTTTTTTTAAGGAATTTGAGTCTAAATTTCAGTGGTTCTCTTTGCACACTAATTGTACTAAGACTAGGCATATGATGATGCACATATTTTTATACATATGACTTCTAACTACCAGATGTTCTTGACACTTATTTTGAAGAATAATTGGATAGCATCAAGTTAAAACCATTGCCTTCCCAGAAAAATACATTGTCAGGATATGTTTTCTAAAGGAAAGTAGTTGCTTCAGGATCTCAGAAGGGTCTTTCCTCCTTTGTTAATAAAGATGGCCAACTGCTTTTAAAAATATTTCCAACCATGATTTTGAAATACAAGGGGTGGGTACACAGGTGAGGTCACCACAATTGCCACTGAATATAAATACAGATACTCTCCAATATTAGTATGGCTGAGAACACTTAATATTTTACCTATACCCCTTCTCTTTTCCCAGTACTAATAAAGATACATTTATATTACTTCCAAATAAAAGAACAGCTAATCTATAAAGATTCCCTACAAATGCAGTTACCTACTTATGTTTTAACACTACATATACTGCCCTGAAATTTCTGGTTCAGAACTCAGAACAGCACACAAATCTTCGGACAGGGTTCCTCTTAAATGTTGTCTCAATTATTTAACATAACTGCTTTGCCTCCCTTCAATATTCTGAGCCAAACTTATCATAACTGGGTGTCTAAATACCACCTTAATTTGTGTAAACATATCTAAGTGAAGAAATGTTCTAATTTATAGGGAAATAGTATAAGCCATTATGCAATTGTCCCTGGTCCTGCATACTCCATTTTAGCTAATAAACAAGAGTTCATTGGCCAGAGTGAAAATTTTTGCTAAGTATTTCCTTAAGCAGTTTTCTCATTATATAAAACATACTGAAGTGTTTAGCACAGTTCCTGGCTCATAACTGTTAATGTCATATCTAGATAATTATGCTTCTCACATGATGAATATTACCAAGAACACTTACAGTACCTTAAAACTTTTAGTAATCCATTTGCCTGGTTATTTTAGCTATGTACAGTTAACCCTTCCCAATGAAATAGTTTAGGAAAACAAGAGCCATATTTCCTAGCCATTCAACCATTTGATTGTACTTGTAATATAGCACTACCTCTGCATTTAGTTGAAGCGTATTACCACAAGGGGGCATATAACCTCAGTCATGTATTAGGCATATCTGAAGTGAGTTTAGGACTCACTGGTGCACTAGAATACTATACACATAACATAACTAACTTCCCTGTATGTCAAAGGCACGCCAAGTACCATTGCAGACCCATGTGGCAGGACTAGTTAACATACTGGGAAGCTCTCAAACTCTTTAAATTTCTGGGTTCAGATAGGTTAAAAAAAATGTAAAAGTTGTATGGAAATTGTGTAAAGGAAAAAATGGAAATGGAAAAAGAAAACAAGAAATTATGTTTTATATTCTAGATTTAACAACCGTGTAACATTTCTCACTAGATAACATCAGCAGAAAGGTAAGTAACTTGGACTTATAACAGTCAACTTGAAGATTCCACTAGAAAACTAGGTGGGTTACATCTGTACTTGCTAAATGCAAAATGTTTGAGAGGTCCAGTCCTAGTGAACAGCCCTGGAGGACTGAAATAGAAAGTTACTGACTAAGAGGTGAGTAGACCAAACGTTCAGGATGCTTTTAGAAAACAGTCTCTTCTCCATCAGGGCAGCCCTCAGGCTGCTGAAATCAAAGCGATTCAAGAAAGGCAGATACCTAGATGGAGAAGAATACTGAGGAGCCAGTGTATCACAGACTCCTACCTCTGCCACCCTAATAACTCCGTGACTTTGGCAAAGTTACACCCTTTAAAATTTTTTTAAAGACTGACGTCCCACATGACAACTATAGCTTCCCAAAGTTATCCCAGGAACTCTAATTATTTCCTCTTACAACTGTGGAAACAGGCTCAGGATAGCTAACTGGCTTGTCTCTGTCTCTTCCAGAACTAGATTAATAATCCTTTTCTCATGATTTTATATATATGCAAATATATAATTTTGTTCACAATACACCAAAATTTAGAAGAAACTAATGGAGTGCATAGTGAGACTGGGCTGACACAGAAAAACAGAGGCTATAGCTAAACATTTATTTAAGGGATAGAAAGAATAGGAATGAACTCTTGACCAAATCCTGAAATAAAATAATTAAGGGCAGATCCTGAAGCTTAAAGAATATATTTAAAGCAAATGAAGAATTATTTAATAAAGTAGGGAGTAACCTGTAGAACTAAGTAACCAAGAACAAAGAAGTTATATGGGCTGAAAAATTAAATATTATAGCTTTTTTTTTAAAGGTTTAGGTACATTGAATTGTAATGAGATTTATTATGCAAAGTTAGGGATTTGGGGAGTTCATCTTTTATTTTTTAAAGCTTTGCTGTCTCATACTTGATAGTTACAGCCTCTCATAAAACATACCCAATAATGATACTACCCAAATGTTGCATTAGACAAATCCTGGGTCTAAGTCACTTTGGAAATTATTTATGTCTTATAAAAAGTCACTGTTCCTGAAAAAATTACAGCTCACTCTTAACAGCAGTTCTCTAGGAAATATTAGCTTAAAAAATATCTCTGCCCACACTTACCTTCCTGTTTGTTTAAAAAACTGTTCCTCGAATTCTCTTAAGGCTTTCCGAAGTCTCTTCTTGTCAGCCCTAGTTTCTCGGAGATGGTCAAGAAGTACAGGCCTGTATCAGGTAAAATATATATGCTCTGGCATAACTGAGAGCTCATCATGAGCAGAGTTACCGATTTAGCAAAAGCATATTATGATACAGAAGTGTTCTGCCTAAAAGTGTGTCTTTTGAATAAATATGACACATGTAGAGCATGACCAAAGGAGAACACATCACTGAGAACATTACTTGATGAAAATAATGTCCTAGGAAAAGGGAAAGGGCAGACAGGAGGCAAGCACACTGAGTCCATTATAATAAGTGGTGAGGGTAAAGGCCACATGAATACATGAGGGAGAGACAGACATTTTGGAGGAATACTCATCAGTATTTGGTGATAGACTAAACATAAGAGGCACAAAAGGGAGAGATCTGAAAGAAAATTCTACCCTTAATCTAGAGTGTAGCGGGAATGGCAAAACCCTTGGGAATGAAACAGAGACCCAGAGAAAGCTATAATTATGTCACAGATTCTACTCACTTCATTCTAAGACAAGAGAGAAAAGTCATATACTTCAGAGCAGGAATTTTTATCAGGGGAACTTGTGTCTGGTTCCAGAAAGTCTGTGAACTCCCTGAAATTATATATGGGCATTTTCTAAAAAGTAAAAAATTCCATTGCTTTAAAAAAAAGTCCAACACTCCCCAAGAAGTTAAGAACAGCTGCTTTAGAACAGCCAGCCAGCCAGCCAACCAACCAAGAAAGAAAGAGAAGAAAAGGAGGGAAAAAGAAAAGGAGAGAGGGAGCCAGGGAGGGAGGGAAAG
>NW_006790148.1:196838-222965 GCF_000442215.2 Lipotes vexillifer | reverse complement strand
GAAAGAGGAGGAAGGGGAGGGAAGAAGGAAGGATTGATGTTCTGCTTCCAAACAGGTCACTCTTCTCTGAGCTGAAACTGGGGTACCAACTGATGTAAGCACACTAAAATCTCAGCTTGCAACTTAGTGCTTGGTCTTGCCTCACATTTATGGGGGTTCCATCCCTATCTTGGGGCATATACTCACCACACTATTGTACATGTTAAAGAAAAGCTCATGATCTGGCCTGTAATATACAAACCAAAGAAGGCCAAATGATCAAGAGGAGTGCCAGCTACTGAATAATGATAATAACAATAATGATAATACTAATGAAAATCCAAATGGCTCCTGACTGAGTGGCCATTAGGAGAAAAAGGTCAGCATATTTACTTAAGTCCCAGTCTGGAGAAACCATTTTATCTCAATAGAATAGACTAAGATAAAGGCCCTGACAACTGCTGACCCAGCACAGGATCCCAATTCCTTTTGGTCCAGCATTTTCAAAGGCCAACTCTGCTTTACACACTGCCAAGCATTAGATTGGTGCCAGACCCTGCGAAAAAGATGTGCAAGTGTAGCAAATGGACCATTAGCATTTATGACATCCTTCGGACCTTATTGGGAGCCTTGGTTCCTCATGGCTTTGTCTTCTCAATTTTCCTGTTAAAAGGATAACCAGATTATGCTTTCTGCTGGATAGCATTTTTTAGAGCGTGTAATAGCTCTTCTGCATTTTGTGTGTACGGACATATAATGTCCCCCAGACCAGAAGGAGTTAAAGGAGACTCCACACTGAGGATTCACACTCACATGGTGGCCTCATGTAAATTGGACATGGAGAGAGCTGGTTGTTTGATTTCTTTCTTTTCATCTGGTAGCAGGAGCCTAACAGGCTCAGTCTCATTAGAGTAGGTGAGGTGGTCGCCAATAGGAAGGTGGGATGCTGGGTTTGGCAAAGAAAGTTGTTGGCTTCCCTGTGGGCAGTCTTCATCAGAGTCTTCTTCCTCCTGCTTATCATAGGAAGAATTAAATAAAGTTACAAAATGCTACGTGCCTCTTGAGGAGGCAAAACCAGGAAGGGGAACCATAAATAAACACAATGAAAACAGCAGATGATCCCTGTGCCTACTGAGAACCAAGAAGAAAGCAACAAAGAGGAACTCTTGCTCAGTTGCATCAAAAAACTTGCAGAAGTTAATGAGCAAAGAAGCACCCAGCCTGGGCTAAAATGCTCACCAAGCTCAGATCTCTCTGCTGGGCCAAAGCAGGCACAGACGTCTAGGATATGTTCCAATCTGGGCTGCATTGCCTAGTAATTCTTCCCTTTCACCCAGGCCTTCTGGGCCCCAGCTTCTTAACAGTTATATGGGTTAGGATGAGATGGACCATAGACTTCTTTTGTCATCCAGAAATACCCCAAATCAGGTCCTGGTGTGGGCCACTTTCAGATACAGAGAATGCTCAGATAATTGACAAATTCAGGGAAGAGCTCTATGAAGGCCAAAACAAAATTGAGTTACTGCTTAACCTGTTCAGGTAATGCTTATCACAACCAAAAGATTTTCTTGCAAGGAAATCTGAAAATCATACCCCATTTTAAATTATGCTTCCTTAATTGGAAAATTTCAAAGAGTATGAATCACTATTGTCTTTGTCTTTAGAGTTGTGGAAATATAAATGTACTAAAGTATACTTAAATTTGAATTTGTTAATATTTTAATATTGATATCTTGAGCAAGTGACTGTTCTAATATTGATGGAGTAGGATGTGTGGTGCTTTTCAAGTTCTGTATTCCCATAAATCATTCTTTATTAAAAGTAGTCTAACTCAGTTTCAGTATTCATATTTTCTATTGAAATAAATCTACTTATATCTTGCAGAGATGGTCAAATGGTACCAAAAACAAATGCTGCGTTATATCAAGGAACATACTATCAATTTTCTTATTAAAGGAGAAAAATTAACAACACACAGACTAGAACAGCTCTGTTCTGTCTAGCTGTGTTGCTGTAAATTAGGCAATGCCAAACTAAAATCCGTCAGTTGTTCTCCTCACCCAAGCAATGAAAGCAAGTGTAATAACTGGCTTCAAAAATAGAATTGCTATCTATTCCTGTATCACAATAGTTTTAATTATCAGCCACTGTTAAGTACAGTACTGGAGTTGAGGGAGACCACATTTCTACTTTGTGAAAAAACAACTGGCCTTGTTAGCAGCATAACCTGCAAAGAAGGCTCCTTTATAACTCTCATGGTGCTGCCTCCCTAACTAAACATCAATACAAAGCACAAGGACAGATTTCTAGTTAATGCAAACATCCCGACTTACAATTGTTGGAATAAGGGAAGGCGTGGACAAGATTTGCTTGATAATTCTGTATCTGTCATAAAGAGGCTTTATGAGGTTCTTGTCTTGCTTAGTTACCTGGAAAACATGAATAATTATTGTTCCTTTCTCGAACAAGAATGAAAACACATCAATGTTTTTAGCAGGCCAAAAAAAAAAAAAAGTTTTGAAGCCTCTAAGGGATTATAGTACTAAAATGCAACAGTAATCTTAAAAAGGTAAGTCATTTATAAGACACTGTATGAAGCACACGCCAATTTTCTTCTAGGAAAGTTTCTTAAAGGATAGGTCCAAGTTTAGAAATACGTTTTTAAAGCTCACTGAAGGACTCCTCAATGTTTAAATGGTAAGGACCCTGTTTTTTAATTACTTCTTCATTCTTAAAAAACCAATGGGTGATCCAAGAGCTACTGATTTTTCTTCTGAAACATGTATTTTATCTGACTTTCAAGATCTTTTATATCCACAGACACCAACCTTGTCTAGGTCTTCATCACTACATACTTGGATTATATGCTAGCTTACAGGCTAAATCTGACATAAACTAAATATTTTGGATAAAACAGTTAACCTCTCTGAATTCTCAATTTCCTACCTATACAACAAGGAAGTTGGAGTTAAAAAGTTCCTTCCAGCCAAAAAACTTCATAACCTCTTGTTTACTGATGTATTCTATTACCCTGCTGCTCTTTGGCTCATCCCTAAGCACCATTTTTAACATGTCACAAAGTACATAAAACTTTACACAGTTTTCTACTTATCTATTAATCACCTACCTACCTACCTATCCCAACCTATCTACCTCTCCAGCCAAAATGACCAAACTCCTCTGCTTGCCTTCATTTTCCCCCCTGATGTGTGTCCTGCATTAAGTTTTCTACATATTTACCACAAAAAAACCTCCTTTTCATTCTTGTCCAATGGTTCTCACTCAGCAGGTAGTGGGAAGGAAATGGTAGAAATAGCACATAGCATAATTGCCCAAGTGTCCTATCTGACTCTGCCTTCCAGATCCCCTCTGAGAATCCTGAAGGAAAAGAAAATGACTCAAGCAGGTGTATTTTTTAAGCTTGCTAGTTATTCTCATGCTACCTTACCCCCATCCCAGTTGAGAACCATTCTGGCCCATATATTTTTTTTTTTTAATCTTTATTGGAGTATAATTGCTTTACAATGGTGTGTTAGTTTCTGCTTTATAACAAAGTGAATCAGTTATACATATACATATGTTCCCATATCTCTTCCCTCTTGTGTCTCCATACCTCCCACCCTCCCTATCCCACCCCTCTAGGTGGTCGCAAAGCACCAAGCTGATCTCCCTGTGCTATGCGGCTGCTTCCCACTAGCTATCTATTTTACGTTTGATAGTGTATATATGTCCATGGCACTCTCTCACTTTGTCACAGCTTACCCTTCCCCCTCCCCATATCCTCAAGTCCATTCTCTGTGTAGGTCTCTGTCTTTATTCCCGTCTTACCCCGAGGTTCTTCATGACCTGTTTCTTTTTTTTTTCTTAGAGTCCATATATATGTGTTAGCATACGGTATTTGTTTTTCTCTTTCTGACTTACTTCACTCTGTATGACAGACTCTAGGTCCCCTGACTTCAGACTATACTACAAAGCTACAGTAATCAAGACAGTATGGTACCGGCACAAAAATGGAAAGATAGATCAACGGAACAGGATAGAAAGCCCAGAGATAAACCCACGCACATATGGTCACCTTATCTTTGATAAAGGAGGCAGGAATATACAGTGGAGAAAGGAGAGCCTCTTCAATAAGTGGTGCTGGGAAAACTGGACAGCTATATGTAAAAGTATGAGATGAGAACACTCCCTAACACCATACACAAAAATAAGCTCAAAATGGATTAAAGACCTAAATGTAAGGCCAGAAACTATCAAACTCTTAGAGGAAAACATAGGCAGAACACTCTATGACATAAATCACAGCAAGGTCCTTTTTGACCCACCTCCTAGAGAAATGGAAATAAAAACAAAAATAAACAAATGGGACCTAATGAAACTTCAAAGCTTTTGCACAGCAAAGGAAACCATAAACAAGATGAAAAGACAACCCTCAGAATGGGAGAAGATATTTGCAAATGAAGCAACTGACAAAGGATTAATCTCCAAAATTTACAAGCAGCTCATGCAGCTCAATAACAAAAAAACAAACAACCCAAGCCAAAAATGGGCAGAAGACCTAAATAGACATTTCTCCAAAGAAGATATACAGATTGCCAACAAACACATGCAAGAATGCTCAACATCATTAATCATTAGAGAAATGCAAATCAAAACTACAATGAGATATCATCTCACACCGGTCAGAATGGCCATCATCAAAAAATCTAGAAACAATAAATGCTGGAGAGGGTGTGGAGAAAAGGGAACACTTGCACTGCTGGTGGGAATGTAAATTGATACAGCAACTATGGAAAACAGTATGGAGGTTCCTTAAAAAACTACAAATAGAACTACCATACGACCCAGCAATCCCACTACTGGGCATATACCCTGAGAAAACCATAATTCAAAAAGAGTCATGTACCAAAATGTTCATTGCAGCTCTATTTACAATAGCCAGGAGATGGAAGCTAGCTAAGTGTCTGGCCCATATTGATCTTCCTTTTCTCTGAACTTCTCTGTGTCTCACTGTCTGGGCCTTAACTGTTTTCTGTGTTTCAGTCTTGTCTGCCCAAATAAATTATATCACTTATTTCTTCAAATTCTCACAGTACCCAATGTATCCCCTTTCCTACTACCCATCTAACAACCCAGCTTTATATGCAAAAGTAGTGTAATTTTTAGAGGTCTTTTCTTTCAGTAGAAAGACCACCTCTCTCTGTAGAGCATTTTAAGAGCTTTCCAAGAGCCCTTCATTTTCTAGCTCAATCATTCCTTAAACATTTTCTTAGTCATGACACATTTTTACACAGAAAATAAAAAATTCTTTCATGTATTCCATGGGATTTTAATAGGTGACAAAGAAAAAGAAATCTCTAAGTTCAGAAAACACTGAAATAATGCTTTTTATTCAGTATCTTATTGGGACTTATATTCCATAGAAAGCTCTTCAGAAAATGATGCATTTAACTATTATTGGCATCTCTATTGCAGTTTGATGTTTTTGGTTTTATTTATTTTTACTATATTGTCTGGATTCTAGAAAAGCTAAATTTAGTCTTAAAAGAGAAAGAAAAGAGTGACCAAAAAGCAAGTTAGAATGATGAATGCCATTATAGAAAAGTTCCTTCCTCAGATGCTAGATAAAAGTCGGGGTACAAGTACAATGTATGGCACTCATCTTTCACTCTCATGATTCTATGATTTTACTTTTAGGATCATTATTAAAGTAATCCCCAAAGACAGATGTGAGGGTTCAATGGCTGTAAGTACAGGACTTCAATGCCATAAGTGCTTATCCTCAAATATATGTGCACAGGAAGGCATGCTGCCTGAAGAAGAAGGGTTAGTGGTGAGATTATGTGCCAAGAGCTGTCTTCTACTCAGGGGCCTATGGACACCAGCTATTATAAGGCCTGCAATGTCAATCTTCATGGTGGAAAATGAGTCAAGACGTAGGCTCTGCAGGATAGGTACCTCAAATCTAAGGGGCAGAAATACATTAGACTTTGCTATTCCTCGGCCGCTTTCTACTAAGAATCAGACCATTCTCTCCTCTTAATTCAATGGCTCTGTTTCTGAAATGCATCCTCCCTCCCTAATTCTGCATATTGGTGGCTGACTATGGTATGTTAGTAGTATCTAACTTATGATTTTTATTTAAATGGAGAAAACAAGGACTGTGTTGAATAACCTGAAAGAGCCAGAGAGAGATATCCAGCGCATGAATGGGTTGTCAGATTTTAAAGATAAATATAAGGAGGTAAACCCCAAAGCTAATTATCCTTACTTCCTGCTCCTCCATTTTATATGGCATCAGAAGAAATGTAACTTAAAGGAGGTTGAGCAAGAAGGGACTGCGCATAGAACAAAATTTGATATACTTTGTTGATAGCTTGACAATTCCGTCATGAAAAACTCCTGGCCCCCTATCCAGTAGGTTACTTGAATTATCAAGATCTGGAATAGTACCCCCCAAACAAGCTGGCTTTCCAAGCAGAACTGCTGCTGAGTGGTCAGCCCAAGTGTTATTTCTTTCTAGGCCCTGGTCAGAAAGTTGTTTGGGGAAAAAACTGCCACAGCTTAAGTGCTTTTACCACCAAACTTGTTATCCGTTCTCCCCATGGCACTGGTCCCATGTATTCTTTCACAGTAAACCAAGGAAACATAAAAATCAGTCGAACCGTCACCATAAACAAGCTCTCTCCTTGAGAGGGAGGTAAAACTGACAATTCTCCTCTCTGGACAGTGAGTGATGAGAATCTATTACTCTTCAGCTTTAGGGACTCAAGTCTTGCCAAACTTTCCCTGTGTCTAAGTCTCCCCAGCCCCTCACTGAGGGAGAAAGTATATGTGGAACAAGTCTGACAGCTTGAACTAACCAGTCAGTCCAACAACATGGGAAGTCAATAATGAACATAATCATACAAAGCAACTGCTGAAGAGAATGGCTTGGTCCATTCAGATTTCTAAGCATACTGCCAATTAATACTGGCCTTGAAAACAGGTCATGAGTTCAGATAACTGGCTTCAAGAATTACACACTATTTTTAATTTGGAAAATTATGGAATCTCTGAACCTTAGATTCTTAATGTGCAAATTCTTAATATGCAGAATGAGGATTTTTAATTATCTTATGTAAATGTCCCTGGCACAGAGTCAAGCATACTAAATATTATTTAAGCTATCAAACTAGTTGATTTGAGGTTACTATCAATGTTGTAAATTACTAATAAAGGAATACCATGGTGCTATTAAAGCATAAATTTTAAAGATAAAAAAATTGAGAAGCACTCTATGTCTTGATATAAAAAGCTATCTAGAATATGCAAAGTGAAAAAAGGATACATAATTATGTAGCCTGCTACGTTTTTTCAAAAGGGGCAAATTAAAAATGCGTGTTTACTTTCTTCTATATGCTTTATATAGAAACTCCAAAAGGACACCTAAAACATTCATAGCAATAGTTACACCTGCTTAGAGTGGGAGACCTCAGAACTGGAGCTGGCAGATGGGGTGGGAAGGAGTCTTTTTAATGTGTAACCTTTTATATTTTTTGAACTATGTGAGAAAGTATTACCTATTCAGAAAATTAAATTTTTGTTAAAAAGGTAAGCAGAAGAACTTGACGGGATCTTCCTTTCGGTGCATTTTACCTGTAAGTCTTCCCTCTCTCCAATGCACAACTACTCACTAATCAGTTATCAAATTTTTACTTGATTTAAAAAAATAAAATGAATTATTATGTTTTTTAAAAATCTGCTTTTCTACACAACGACCCAAAACCTATGGGATGCAGCAACAGCAGTACTAAGAGGGAAGTTTATAGCAATACAATCCCACCTCAAGAAACAAGAAACATTTCAAACAGCCTAACCTTACACCTAAAGCAATTAGAGAAAGAACAAAAAAAACCCAAAGTTAGCAGAAGGAAAGAAATCATAAAGATCATATCAATCAGAAATAAATGAAAAAGAAATGAAGGAAACGATAGCAAAGATCAGTAAAACTAAAAGCTGGTTCTTTGAGAAGACAAACAAAATTGATAAACCATTAGCCAGACGCATCAAGGAAAAAAGGGAGAAGATTCAGATCAATAGAATCAGACATGAAAAGCAGTACGGAGTTTCCTTAAAAAAACTTAAAAATAGGACTACCATACAACCCAGCAATCCCACTACTGGACATATCCCCTGAGAAAACCATAATCCAAAAAGAGTCATGTACCACAATGTTCACTGCAGCTCTATTTACAATAGCCAGGACATGGAAGCAACCTAAGTGTCCATCGACAGATGAATGAATAAAGAAGATGTGACACATATATACAATGCAGTATTACTCAGCCATAAAGAGAAATGAAATTGAGTTATTTGTAGTGAGGTGGATGGACCTACAGACTGTCATACAGAGTGAAGTAAGTGAGAAAGAGAAAAATAAATACCATATGCTAACACACGTATATGGAATCTAAAAACAAACAAACAAGTCGTTCTGAAGAATCTAGGGGCAGGACAGGAATAAAGACACAGACGTAGAGAATGGACTTGAGGACATGGGGAGGGGGAAGGGTAAGCTGGGATGAAGTGAGAGTGGCACTGACTTACATACACTACCAAATGTAAAATAGATAGCTAGTGGGAAGCAGCTGCATAGCACAGGGAGATCAGCTCAGTGCTTTGTGACCACCTAGAAGGGTGGGATAGGGAGGGTGGGAGGAAGACACAAGAGGGAGGGGATGTGGGGATATATGTATACATATAGCTGATTCACTTTGTTACAAAGCAGAAACTAACACATCACTGTAAAGCAATTATATTCCAATAAAGATGTTAAAAAGAAAATCTGCTTTTCTCCTCAAAGATGCTGCAGTTAATGAAGGGCCAGAAGAAGTAACTGCCATTACTCATCCAGTTGGTAATTTGTGCTGTGCACCTGACTCCACCTACAGTTCTTGGAAAGGACAATAAAAAGGGGATAGATGCCAGTACGAATTCAGGATTTTCAAAAGAAAAGGACATAAATAAGCACCACAATCAGACCTAGGGTTGATTCATTCATTTCCAGTGCTCAACGGATGCCCTGTGACCGAAAAGTGATTATCTCCAAAAATCCTCCATAGATGATGGAGGAAGAAAATTACTCGGTAGCAGTATCTGAACTGACAAGGCAATGCTGTAGGGTTTAGCAGCTTTAGTGTGAGCTCTGACTAAACACCAAAAGCAAAAATTTCAAGAGGTGTCATAACGAAGGTCTCTCTAGAAAAGAAATAACTTCATCTTCGTAGCTTAATATTTAATGCATTTTAAGCAGTAGAGCAAAGACTCCAGATGAAAACCATCCATCAATTTGAGTTTAAAGAATTGGGACCTAATGAGATAATCTCAAATGTGAATAAGCTCACTGAGGAGCCAGGAATAATACTATTGTGGAAATTTTCAATCCTCCCTTTGCTTCTTCTGTGGCTTCTGGACTCCCCCTTAGGAACCACCTAATAGCTGCCTAGCCACTTCATGGTCTGCTGTGTTAAGCTCTCCCAGGAACAATACTGCAGCTTTAGATATTGAGACGTACATGATCTACTGCAGATGCTCTCTATTTAAAGGGCCTCGCTTTAGCCTACTGCAAAGATAGGTTTATTTGAAGGGGCTTCTGACACTAAACAGTTTAATGGCTATTTCTTTTAAAATAACAGAAATAAATTGCCATTTAAATAAAGATGACTTCTAAAGAACTCAGAGTTTTTCTCTGACCTTCAGATTTTCATTTACATGTTTTTATTTGACTTGAATACCTCAGGAGGGTGATCGACCATCCCAGTTTTCCCAGGACTGAGGCTTTTGGTGGGCCATGGAATTTTCAGTGCTAAAGTTAGAAAGTCTAGGGAAACCTGGGATGGTCGGTCACCCTATTCCTGAAAGATCTTAAAACAAACAGACCTCCTGAGTTTTCACTCTCACCCTCAATCTGCTCCTCCTCTAGTTTTTCCCCATCTCAGTAAATGGATCCATCTTCCTTTCCTTCACTCCCTACCATCCAACGATTCAGCACATCCTTTTGATTCTATATCCAAAATATACTTTGAATGTGTCTACTTCTTTCCATCTCCAAGGCTACCATACTAGTCCAAGCCACCCATTTCATCTTCCCTTTTCCACCCTTTTCCCCTATGATTAATTCTCCATACAGCAATCAAAAAGATCTTTAAAGTGTAAATCACACCATGTCACTTTCGCACTTAAAACCATTCAACAGCTTCCCGATCCTTTCAGTGGCCTAAAAGGTCCTGTGTTATGTGCCCTGACCTATCTTTCCTGACTTCATCGCATGCCATCCTGTGCTCCAGCCCTCAGACCTGAGAACTCCAACTACAAACAAGCTCTTCCTTCAAAGGCCTTCATACTTGCAGTTCCGTCTAGAATGTTCTTTGCTGCTCTCTTCGCCTGCTGATTCTTCTGCATTAAATGTCATCTTATTGGCCTTCCTAATCACCCTATATAAAATAGAAACCATCCCTACTCATTATTTTCTATCATATCATTTGTTTATTTGCACAGTACTTATAAAAAATTTTAATGATTTTGTCTATTGAGTTATTTCTTGTTATATCCCAACTCCCAGAAAAACATGAGCTCCATGAAGGCGGTAACCCACATCACTTCTCTATCTTGTTTATTTTTTATATCCAGCATGGATCATAGTTCACAACACATAGTAGGCACTCAAATCTTTTTGCAAATGAATGACTGCCCACTGGTCACCAGGCATCTCCTTTTATTGTCACAATAATTATATAAATAGGTATTATCTGTATTTGATAGATGAGGAAGTTGAATATCAGAGAATTAGTTCACTTGCCAAGTGTGTATGATTAGAAAGTGTCTTGTTCAAGGACTGAGTCCTGCTCTAAGCTTATTATACCAGTCCCAGCTCATCCCTCACTCCTTAGTCAACTGAGTAGAACACAGAATTAGGGCTTGGGTGTTGACCAAGCTGCTTTTATAGACATGGTCAAAACTATAAAATATGGGAAAGACCATCAGAAGCACTGAAGGATGGAAAACCACAGATGTGCCTGACTATGTGTGTGTATGTGTTTATACACACACACACACACACACACACACACAGAGAGAGAGAGAGAGAGAGAGAGAGAGAGAAGTTAGTTATCCACTTATCCACTGACTATCACAAAGTCCTGAATATGTGGGGGTGGGAGGAGGGGACAGGTTGGCTGAGTGGATGAAAACCACTAGTCACAACATATATTGGTTATTTTTAAGTTTAAAGGTATTTCATAAAGACAGAGGTAGCCAAGGGCCCATTTCTACTTGTAGATCACGTGTAAAGGACTAGTCCGGGGGCATATGGTAAGCCTTTTGGGATTTGGTAAATGTTGCCACCTTATAATCAAGACTAGATAATGTACAATAGAACAGGTGAAGCCAGAATTCTCCTCAAGAAGACTTCATTTCAAAGTCAAACATGCTAGTTTGTTCTTTCATATATCCATTCACTCTGCCAACATTTATTCAATACTTACTTTGTACAGACACTAAGGATCATGAACAATCAACAGCCTAAACTCTACTCAAGAAGTTTCAAGTACTATAATGAGGGACAGAAAATGGCACAGAGCACAGTTAGAGCTATGTTAAGGTAGCTACAGATTATTCAAGAAATGAAAGGCAACCACATCACTCAGAGTTCAGACAGGAAGGACTACAAGGAAGGTTCCTTGGCATAAGTAAAATGTTAAGCACAGATATGCAGGAGAAGGGATTAACCAGGTAAGTACTAAATACTAATTGCTTTCATCATCATTTTTGTAAAATATAATCTTTTCTTTGAGCTCCAGGCGCCCATATCCAAATGCATAATTGACAACTCTATCTGGGTATCTCACAAAGATTTCAAAACCAAGATGTCTAAGCTGAAGTCTTTAGACATCTCACCTAACATTCCTCAAGAAACCCTACGTCTGTATTCTTATCATATAAAATACTAAACCACTTTCCTTACGATTTACACCTCATCCCTGCTTTATTATTTCTTAATAAAACATACAGTAAAGTGAGATTGTAATCCTAGTCTTGGGTTCATTTGCTAACTTATCAGGGGAAGCTGGGGAGAAAGGAATATGAAATGCCCCAGTGTCTTTACCATGCGTCTCCCCATCAGCATGTGACACTGTAACCTCCAGAATGGCAATGCCCTAGGTCATAGCTAATAACCCACTGGAAACTCATCTGACTGAAAGTTCGGAGCCAGTCTCCTAAAGATATTTACGTGGTACCAAAGTGCTCTTACAAATTGGTCAAAATCATGATCTCAGTGGCACCATGTGGAGTGGTGGGGCCCTGTGAAGGTTGGCGAGGTACCTTAGAAACCTCCTGAGAAGGAAGCTGCTCTCTCCTCTCCTTCACGCATGTCAGCACAGCATCTGGCGTCTCCTCTCCAGAGGAGCCTGGCTCAGGGCCCACAGCTTCCGGCTTCCCGTTCTCTCGGGGGACTGCAGGGTGCTCACAGGATGGATTTCTAGGTGGGCCTTTGGGAGCACTCCCTTGTTCTTCTGACAGCTTCAGCTTCAGCTCTAAGAGAGATGCCATGAGTTACCAGGAGCAAGGAGGACTCACTGGCCCTAATAAGAGCAGAGAGCCTTTCAGGAATTCCTTCCCTGATGCCGAGTGGAAATGAACAGTGCCGATGATGGTTCCCCAGATGTGAAAGCAGAGGGCTCTTGAGGCTGGGATCTCATGGAGGTGGAGCATCATCTGTGGGAGTAACTCAGTGGTCTAAATTCCCAAGCAGGAGTCCTGGAGGAAGACCAGTGGTACCTGGCCCCAAAGTTTTCACCTGTTATCTATCACGACACCTGAAATTCTATACCTGAAATTCATTTACTTGGGTTTTGAAAGTTGTGCAGCCATTAAGAGCCCCTGCAGAAATGCAAGTACTTCTGGAAGGCATTACACAGTGCAGACGTCCAAGGATGCATAGGAGGGGTGGGGAAGGGGACATGGGAATGCCAGCCCCAACTTGACAGATTTCACAATTTTGTCTAATGCCAGTATTTAAAATCCAGAAATCACCATTATTGCAATGTGACTTTATATAAACCTACATAATTAAAAATAAAAAGGCCACCTGGGACTTATCAAGAAATTAGATTTCAGAATATGCTAGGGGACTGCTCGTTTGAATGAGGCCATTTATATTGATTTCTCAATTACATACATAGCTCATCTTCTCTGATGTTTGTTTTTTAGTTAGGCTCTGGCGTGGTGTTTAAACACCGCATACATTATAAACCTGCTACAGCACTACACTTCAATACCACTGAATTAATATTCCTTTCAGTTCTTTATCACCATCCTTCTAGAAACCTGGAAAAACTCCCATGTCTCTAAGTATTGAAATAAAAAGTGTAGAGAGAGGAAGAAAATAAATTTTTATTGGTAAATAACCATCATCCCTTAAGACAGATTTTAGAGTTAATTAATACTCACACCACCATCTCCAGAGAGACAGAGAAAGAAGAACACTGGATTAGGAGGAAGGGGAACCAAGTTTTACTCCTAGGTCATCACCTCCCAGCTATGTCACCTTCCCCTCTCTCTGGACATAAATGTCCTCATCTGTGCAATAGGGTGTGTGGAATAAATGATTGCTCAGGCCTCTTCTGTTTCTAACATCCAGGAAACCAATAACCCAGGGAAATGAATACTCCACATCTTGAAATGTTCCTGGCACTGAAGTGAATCATTCCACCTGGGAGTCTGGAGTTCCTCAGTCTCTTTATAAGGAGATGTATTAAATGGGATCAAACAATGAAGGGGACCCAGGACCCTTTATTTCAAGATGGGGCCTCTGATCTAGGCAGGAGACAAGCTTAAAGAGGGCACAGGTGGAAGAGAATCAAGAACTGCTTGGAGCACATTATCACGATTTTATCTGCTTCCTTCCTGAGAAAGGAGACCCTTGGCTGGCATTTACCTTTGAGCTGTTTCCGACCTTTAGCCAAATCATTCATCCATTTCAGGACTTCAGGATTAGATGTCTTGTCACCATGTGAAGGCTGCAAGGGAGGGAAAAATGGGGATGGAAGGAGGTAAAGGGAGGTAAAGGGAGGGAGGGAGAGAAGAAAGAGAGAAAAGGAAAAACAAAATTTTAAACCGCTAAGGCACATGAAGGTAGTTCAGCAACATATAAAGCTGGGAGAGAGATTCAGGCGTGATACCTCCAGTTGATGGAGTTGCCTCTGAAAAACAGTGAACATTCTTGACCTCCTCCACTCTTTCATCCTTGCCATGGACACTGTTTCTAAACACACCTGGTCACCCAGCATTTTTTACATAGTCCTAACTATGTCAGTCTAACCCTCAATCACCTTGTGGGCTACCCGTATCCGACACCCCATTGCCAGGTCATTCTTTGTATCAATGTAGATGGCTCTACTGATACAAACCAGCGCTTCCTCCCTTGCCTCTGCTCATGACTTATGACCAAACCCTGCCTGGGGAACACTGATAAACTGGAAGCTTTAGCTCCTATCAGTCATATCCTCCAAGCTGAAGAAAGGAGACCCCAGGATTTCTAAAACCTGACAACAGTCTGAGAAGTCAGTATGTAAGGGGGATACCCAGATTTCACTGCTCTCACTGTTTACAGACTCAGTATTCTACTGGGCTAGCATTAAAGTAGAAATTAACTATATGAGTATGGGCTTGGGCAAATTATTTAGCCTCTGCATGCCTCAGTTTCATCTACCAAATGAGGATTATAATACCATCTCCCTCAGAGGGTTGCTGTGAGGGATGAATTAGTGAGTATACGTAAAACACTGAAAAGAGTTCCAGGCACATGCTAAACACTATAGAGGTGTTAGCTAGAATTAAAAATATTATTATTGTTATTATTACTGGCAGAGGTGATAGCAGTAGTAGTAGTAGTAGTGTTAATTACCAGACCTTCTAAGGAATGGTGAATAAGTCTTCACTAACAAACATACACGTAGGGGTCTGTATGTCCCGCCTAGTAGCTAATCACACTTGGATGTGGCAATAAGAATATAGTTTTAGGGCTTCCCTGGTGGCGCAGTGCTTGAGAGTCCGCCTGCCGATGCAGGAGACGCGGGTTCGTGCCCCGTTTCGGGAAGATCCCACATGCCGCGGAGCGGCTGGGCCCGTGAGCCATGGGAGAGCGCCATAAAACAAAAAAAAAAAAAAAAAAAAAAAAAAAAGAATATAGTTTTACTTTTAGAAGGATATGACTCTGTTCATACAAATCATTCACCTTAATTTCTGGATTTCTTTTCAGAGCCTAAAAGTAAATTTTCTACAGCAAGAGAAACTGGGAGAGAAGAATAGCCGAACATACCTAGCCTCCAGCCCCACAGGTCAGTAGGAAACTTTCTTAAACAAGTTGAGGCCACCCTGGTAACTTAAATGGAGGCTCAAGAAGATTAGTGGTTACTTTGAGTTGGGGATATACAAAGAGCTATATAAGCATGCTCAAATGCAAGACATCACAAACACTGTCATAGTAGCCAGAAACGTGTACCATGTTAGTGACAAGTCGAGTGGCTCTGCCGGTTTAAGAATCCATTAAATCCATATAACATCAGCAAGATGTTGGTGAGAGAGAGACATAGGGAGAGGAGTGTGCTCCTCTCAAGTTCGAAGGAAAAAACAGTGCTTGTGTAAGAGGATCGTCAAATGTACATGGGATTAGATGTTTTAATTGTGAAACACAAGACATGGTTCTGTCACTTCTATAGTGATGTAAAAACCATACAGTTTAAAATCAAGATGGAAAATAACACTGAGGAAAAATGACAGTGATTTTTCCCCTAGGGGAGCCCAGAAGGGAGACTCTGGTTTCCAGTAGGGAAGCCCTGGTTTCAGGACCATGGACAGTGACCCAGAGGGCACACCTCCAAACTGCTGTGCCTGGTCCTACCCCTGGTCTGCTAGAATGAATGATGCACTGTACAACTTCCCTGATACAACATTTAGTACTCTGGCTTTGGGTAACAGTCTGGTTATATGAACAGTCAATGTTTTACACGTGATTTCTCGAAATCCTCACAGAACTCTTCACTCTGATCTGAAAACACATCATGTTCTCTGGAACACATCTTTTTCACTGGATATGTTCCACACAGTTAATGCAATCTTCTGAAACACTGTTAAAAACAAAAATGAGAACCTAAGACCCTAAGCCAAGGACCATCAAGGAAGCTTTCACCACTGCAAACAGGACTTAATAGAAATTTAAGGCTGAATTTTCTGACAAAATATTTTAAAGCCTGAGATCATTTTCTGAAATGAATTTTGTATTTCCCTGCCCTTGGGCGAGCTTTCAAAAGAGGTTAAATCAAGCTCACAAGGATGGCAGCTCTCAGATCACATGGAAAGTTTTTATATACAAGCTGCGGATCTTCAGGCCTTCTAACGTCTGAACTATTTCAGTTTACTAGGCCCCAAGGGCCATACACCCAAAAATTACACAGTAGATTTTGTTCAGTGTAATTAAAATGGAGCTCATAAGTCACATAACTGAGGGTACTACTAGACCAGATTTGTGGTCTGCCAAAGATGATTCAAAAGACACTTTAGAAAGATTTATGGATCAGGAATGAAAAGACCTATGTTGCTGTCTTGGCTACATCAATTCTTTGCTGTATGAACCTGGAGAAGTTACTTCCCTTCTCTGGGCCTCGGTTTCTTCAATGGTCAAATAAGATAAGACTAACTGATCCCTTCTAATTCTAAGATTCTCTAATTCTACTGAAAGTGAACATCTGGCTGAAACAGCCTTTTCTAAGTCCATGAGTCTAACAACAGTTAAATGTAAAATCAACTGTAGGGAATAAATACAGTTCTGGATATGAAGTGAAATGGTTACATTCAATAGAGAAGGAAAGACGTATATTATACCAGGGCATCAGACTAGCATGGAGGCCCAGCAGCTCGGATTCAAAAATTAGCAGCGGGGCTTCCCCTGTGGCGCGGTGGTTGAGAGTCCGCCTGCCGATGCAGGGCACACGGGTTCGTGCCCCGGTCCGGGAAGATCCCACATGCCGCGGAGCGGCTGGGCCCGTGAGCCAAGGCCGCTGAGCCTGCGCGTCTGGAGCCTGTGCTCCGCGAGGGGAGAGGCCACAGCAGTGAGAGGCCCGCGTACCGCACAAATAAATAAATAAATAAATAAAAATTAGCAGCGGGTGCTATTAACCCCGTCGTCAGGTTGCCGGGAAGGAAAGCCATACACACAGCAACCAATTAAAGCCCATTAACATGTCAAACCTCTAACCACAGCCTGGCACCCAGACAGGAAGGGTGAGGGGAAGCCCTGTTTCCTGAGACGCGGAAGGTTCTGATTACTTCAAAGACTTTAATACACACAGAAGCAGTGACCATGAAGCCTTCTTCCTTTACTGCTCCCAAATTCATCCATCTGCATGTTTAACTGCGTGGGCATGTGTCTACTCTGGCCCTAAAGCTTCTCCAGACAAAGGCAGGAGGTGCCAGGAGAAATTCTTTCCTAAAATACTCAGCTGCTGGGTGGCTGTTACAGTTGAGAAAAGTAATCCAGGGTCTGCAGCTGCAGGTAGAAAAATCCAATGGAAAATTAATGTCTATAATTTTCCTTTATTTTTTGACAAGGCAGAGGTTGCCATAGGATAGCCTATTCAAATATCACTCAAACAGACTAAGAAGTTAATAATATCTAAGACCACTCACTTCCTTTGTGCCAGAACTGTAAAAAGCATTATATATGCACTCCCTCATTTAATACTCACAAACTTAAGAAGTCACTACTAATATTAACTCCACTGTACAGATGGACAAACTGAGACTAAGAAAGAGAAAGTAACAAGTCCAAAGTCACAGAGTTCCTAAGTGGCTGTGCGGATTCAAATCCAGATCAGTCTGATTCAAGAACTGCCAGATAAGAAATATTAATAGGCTCTGGGGATGGAGCCCCTGACTGTTTCTCTACAGATTCCAATACGAGGGCATCACAGATCCAATAAAACTCCAGCAGCAAGTAAGGAAAATCAACTTCTCTCAGGCTATCTGGAGCTCTCAACTTTCAGTGGCCACTTAATGAATTTTACTTGTACTTCTCCATTGCAAAAACTACTCATCTTTAACCACCACAAGCCTGAGCTGACAGAACACAACCCCCTTAAGAAGGTTCTAAGTCTTTGCTGGGCCTCCGTCTCCTTATCTGTAAAATAAAGGCCTGTACTCACAATGTGTAGAGCACCCTCCTGCGCTATAAAAGGCAATAAGTAGTTGTGACTGCCTGACCTCAAGGAACAGAAGAATCTTCAACACCTTAAGGTTGTCTTGAAAGCCAATCTGATTTTTCTTTCATTTTTAGCAAAGCTAAAACTCCCTCCTTAAAACCCCTCTTTTAGTGAATTTGAAGTCACTGTGGGCAACACAGGACAGGAAGAACAGGAGAGTGGAATATTACCTGCTCTCACCTCCCTCCCCAGAACTTACCCACACTACAGGGACCTGCATGCAGATTGCCTCTGGACCAAGAGCTTAGTAAGCCTTTAAATATTTTAAGATGTTTGAGACATTCCCTGGTCTCATTTATTTTAATAACAAGCTGCTCTGGACCCTCTGCCAAAGACCCAGTATCTTTGTGCAATTCTACATGGATATGATTCTTCTGTATGCCACAGTCACCAGTAGAGACAATAAATAAAACTAGCATTGGCCATCAGGACACTTACCTCTGACTCTATTGTTTCTTAAGTAAGAAAAGGAAAGGTTCATGATTGTAACACTGCAGCACCAGTAAGAAGGCTGGTGTCTCTCTGACAGGAAAGGATGGGATCAGGGTTTGTTCTTAAGAGTGGCCTGAATAGACGTCGCGTGATAGGTCCTCACCCATCAACCAGAAAGTACTTTATGGTCAAAGACAACTCTCCCTCATTCTGTTCCACAATGAGAGATTCTGTCTTTTGAGTCCTTACTAGCTTCTTATCAAATGCAAATGAGAAAAGGCTAAAGAAAAAATAAGACCATAATTCAAAAGCTTTCCAAATTTTAGTCCTAGGAACACTAATGAGAGTAAGGTTCCTCAGAAAAAAAAAAAATGGAGAGATCAATAATCAAATCAGTTTAGAAATAAGAGTTGTAATTTGCTACTAGGAATTATCTTAGCAGAGATCAGCTAACAGCATGTGAGAACAAGACAGACCCAGGATGGAAACTTAATTTATGATAGGTCCTGGGCTGGCCAATGGAAACTGAGCTGTCCCTTGGCACAGAGATGCACTCAAAAAGGAAGGACAGAAAACTCCACGCATTTCTAACACAATCCACTCATTTCAAACCACAGGGTCCTTACCCGGTATTTCTTTTCTTGTTCAAATTTTTCTTCAAATTTCCGAATTTTCCGCTTGAGGCTCTGGATGTGCTTGGTGAGCTGGGTAATGGTCTGTGGCTCTTTGCTATCACCACAGCTGCACCGAGAAGAACTTCGGGGCCTGCAATGATTCCAGAGAGGGAAAGAATCATCAAAAACAGTACTATATATAAAAGAGGTAACTAATAAGGGCCTACTGTAGAGCACAGGGAACTCTACTCAATACTCTGTGATGGCCTATACGAGAAAAAGAATGTGAAAAAGAGTGGATATATGTAAAACTGATCCACTCTGCTGTACAGCACATACTAATACAACATTATAAATCAACTGTACTCCAATAAAAAATTTTTTTAATGATATAAATTTTAAAAGAATGGTCTTCCAGTAAACACTGCTGCTGGTCTACAAACCAAGCTTCCTAGATTCAGAGAAGTCCAGAGGCCAGTTCATTATTTGATGAGTCTACTATGGTAGCATGTGCTCATTACTGGAGATCCCTGATCACAGAACTCCATTATGGGCAAATGTCATCAGGGACTTTAGTCTACAAATGTCAGAATATTAGTCTAGGAAATATATTTCCTAAAGCTTGGAGGATACCAATTTCAGACTAATGAGAGAGCCCTATTGTACCGTTATCCTCAGTAAGTTGCATGAGCCCCACCTAAAAACAATTTCAAGGAAGATTTAGAAGAGTAGTTAACTCTTCTTTCTATGACAGAGCCTTTGTGAATCTCATCAAAGGAATGGACCCCCTCTCCAGAAAACGCCTTCACCTTCTCACCTGACATAATTTACAATAGTAATAATGCACTAAATCCCTCAAGTCCACCAGTAGACAGTCCATGGACCCTGGTCTAGATAAACTCATGAGGAACAGCAGGAGTTATTAAGGAGAAACTAGGAATTCCCTGCACGCATTTTTGGTCAAGGGAGACTCATTTTAGCTACGCATCAAAACTACTTACGCAACTTAAAAAAAAAAGAACACACAGTTGCACACTTTTTTTGTCTAGGGGAGCTACTGTAAGCTACCACTTTTCTAGAATCTAAGAAGAAATTGAGATGTACAACTCACAAGCATTGCTACAATCCATCCATCGAGGCCACTGCTGGACGTGGAAAGAATACTTATGAGCTCATCGAGAATTCGTGGTACTTGCATGTACACAGACTTAGGATTCTGGTCATTTCACCAAAAATGTTCAGACACGTGAGCCGTAGGGCAGCCTGTGTCTCGAGACCATCTCCTCCTGGTTCAGGAAGGCCTGAAACAGCATTCTCAACTAGAAAATACTCCGCTTTTTTGCCATTTATTGTTCAGGGCTTGCAGCTGCTTTTGGTAGGCATGTTTGCTCTATTTTAGACACACACTTCACTCAATTTATAAAAGTATTGGGTTGTATTGTAAATAGTATTTTAAAAAACTGCATGAAATGAAGACAAGAACAAAACAAGGTTTTCTTACATCATAAACTGCTGAGTGCTGGGTGGAGAAGGGGCTGATTCAGGGTCTAAGTTGAATCTCTGGCTTTGGCTAAAGATGGAGCATCGTGGTGACAGAAGCGGGTTGTCACCATCAGTGATGTGATAGAGCAGCCTGCTAGTCTCAACAGACTGGAGGTCTTCTGGTGCACTGTCCGCTTCATTCTGCACATCTTTGTGCACTGGCACAGGGTCTGAGGAAACAAGATAAATCATCGAGACTTAGAAGTGACAGAGGGCTTGAGACTATCATGTTCTTAAACAGAGATTATAAACATTCATTATAATGTCTTGCCTCTTTGTCATTTCTTCCTTCTGGGGATATGAAAGCCTTTCAAAATTCTGTCATGTTCGTTCTCACAGAATCTGGACAGAAAATATTACAAGGCCAACACACACCAAAAGATGGAAACACAGATTGTTTCGGTCTGAGTCACAGAAGCCAGCATGGTCCAAAACTACAAAAATCCTCTCTTTATTTCATATTATTTGCATATGTCAGAGCGTATATAACAACATGTCAGAGTGAAAAAAAGAAAACAATTACATGGACCTGGAGAAAAAGATGATAGATTATGAGGGAGAACAGTTATAACAGAACTGCCAGTGAAGGAAGGGAGAGGAGGGGGGTAGGGAGGAAAAGAGAAGAGAAAACAAAGGAGGAATAGAGGGGCGAGGAGTCCCCAGAGAGAAAATTACTCAGCACTCATTAAAAATGATGGCGAACTCAACATCAATATGGAATGATGCTCTGAATATACTAAATGAAAACCACACATTTCAACACAGAACAGTAATGATTCCAGTTTCTATAAGCAGCATACATTTATGTCTACAAATAAATGCACTAAAAGATCAAAGAAGCTACCTAGCAACTACAAAGCATGGTGGAATTAGGAAAGATTCTATTTCTTCTCCAAAATTTTATGTAGCATTTTATTTGGGACAAAAACAAAAACCAACAACAAAACCTGCTCTAAACCCTCTCCCCAGCTTGGCAGCTGTCTGCCTGAATTCTCACTGTGATCATTCCCCTTTTAAATGAGCTCACTGGCTCCCCAACCAGGTCAGTCCAGAAAGTGGGCACCCCTGTGCTACAGAGGTGAGGGCAGGGGAATGAGAAACTTCGGGGCGCTGAGTGACGGTGGCCGGAGTGAGAGTCTCTCCATCCTGGCGTGCTGTACAGAGCTACTCAAGGAACAGCCAAAACCTTCTCAATTTTGCCCAGCAAACAAGTGAGGACGACCCAAGGCTTTCTCTTATTCTGACTCCCCTAAAGAAAGAGGAAAACACACAGATCTTCTGGGTGAAGAAGTGAATCTGAAAATACTGACAACCCACTTTTCCAAAATAACATTTATCACAATTTGGTACTGGATGAATCTTAATCAGGTTTAGAATGGCTCGAGCTGTCCAGAGCTTGAAATGCAATTTCCTTTGCGTAACATAAAGTTCTGATTAGGTCCTTGTGTGTTTTCAGTTGGCTTCTCCCCTTTTGCGCTGTAGACTGGGAGGGTGGACAGTGCCTCCCATCGGGCCTTTGAGGCCGATCGACAGCACCTCTGTCAGCAGCTGAGGCTGGTCAGAAGCGGATGGGGTGAAGACTGGGGAAAGCTGGAGGCAGATGAATGCCAAAGCCCAGGCCCACAGGCAAGTGTGCTGGTGTGCCCGACACAGCTCGCCACAGGCAACGCCCTGGCTAAGAATAATTTAGCCAGAAAACGCTGCCATTTGGCGGGAGCCCTAAGAAGAAACATGAATGATAGTTCCTAACCAGTAAACAACAGCATATACTAACAATGACCTTCAACACCCACCAGGAAGTGTCTGAGTCCCTCACCAAAAAACCCTTTTCTTAAACCATTAGACTCTAAGAAGAAATGTATTTTATTCATGTTACCCTTTTCTGGGCAGCATCTTTTGGTAATAATGATGGGGAAGAAAAAGATCTTTAACAAGCACCTGGGACCAGCACATTTTTGTTGAAATTGTAAAGACTGGAGGCCTTCTCTTCAGCTCATCTGTGGTGCCAGGGTCAAAATTAAATCCTTTTAATTTGCCTTTTAATTTTAATTTTAAATTTAATTTAATCCTTTTAATTTTCTCTTGGTGTTGTCTTATAATGACAAAATGGGGGCACTTGGGTTCCTAGCCATATGACTAACGTGGATGTAAGAGCTCAGCTTCGGAAACCCACAGAGACCTAAGATATGACTTCACAGAATCACAGGCCACTATGAACGCCATGGCAATAGTAATGGTAAACCTCCATTTACACGGCATCTGCTTTTTGTGGGCACTCAAAAAACCAGTGCTGCCTAACATCCTGACCTTTCTTCCCCCCAATTCACCACGAAAGGAAGCAGTGAGCCCAAAAGATCCCAAAGTGACCGGCTGAAAAGTGACAGTCAACCTAAGTGTCCATCGACAGATGAATGGATAAAGAAGATGTGGCACATATATGCAATGGAATATTACTCAATCATAAAAAGAATGAAACTGAGTTATTTGTAGTGAGGTGGATGGACCTAGAGTCTGTCATACAGAGTGAAGTAAGTCAGAAAGAGAAAAACAAATACTGTATGCTAACACATATATATGGAATCTAAAAAAAAAAAAAGGTTCTGAAGAACATAGGGCCAGGACAGGAATAAAGATGCAGACGTAGAGAATGGACTTGAGGACATGGGGAGGGGGAAGTGTAATCTGGGACGAAGTGAGAGAGTGGCATGGACGTATATACACTACCAAACGTAAAATAGATAGCTAGTGGGAAGCAGCCGCATGGCACAGGGAGATCAGCTCGGTGCTTTGTGACCACCTAGAAGGGTGGGATAGGGAGGGTGGGAGGGAGAGGCAAGAGGGAGGGGATATGGGGATATATGTATATGTATAGCTGATTCACTTTGTTATAAAGCAGAAACTAACACGCCATTGTAAAGCAATTGTATTCCAATAAAAATGTTAGGGCTTCCCTGGTGGCGCAGTGGTTGAGGGTCCGCCTGCCGATGCAGGGGACACGGGTTCGTGCCCCGGTCCGGGAAGGTCCCACATGCCGCGGAGCAGCTAGGCCCGTGAGCCATGGCTGCTGAGCCTGCGCGTCCGGAGCCTGTGCTCCCGTTGAGAAGTCGAGAAGTGGCTTAATTAAATCAGTGGGCGCATGCCTATGTGTGCGCATTTGTGTAGACAGGATTATTGAGATCTTTGCTCAGAAGAGACCAGGGTAGATTTCAGAGCCAACCAGTGTTGCTGCCATCCTGGGAACAGAGCCCAGGCCACCACTTACAGACCCTGCTCCCCAACAGGGAGAAGCTTATGGCAATATTAAACTCGGGTGGCTTCTGATGGGACCCTGGGAGCACACTGCTTTTTCTTCCAAAGAAAGGCACAACTTGCCAGAACCCATACTGTGATGCACTGTGCTTTAGAGGGAGGGCCTGGGAGCCAGGGCTCGGGGTGCTCATACTTTCTTGTGGGGCTCCAGCAAGTTCACTGACCTCTCTCTGTGTCCTTGTTTGGACCACCTGACAGGGCTGTGACAGGAAAGTCAAAGGAGATCTGCTGTACAACCTCATGCCTTTAGTTAGCAGTACTGTATTATACACGTAAAAAGTTGTTAGGAATGTACATCTCATGTTAAGTGTTCTAACCACAATAAAAAAAATTGTTTTCTTTTATCCTTCTTTGTATTTTCTACAATTTCTGTAATGAATGTCTTAATTGTATAGGAAGAAAAAACCAATAAAAGTTAATATAAAAATTTGGGGAAAAAAATGCATTCCCCGGAAGAGAAGTGAGAAACAACCCCACGGGCAGAACAAGAGAGAACAAAGATTGTGAATTTGAATCTCAGGTCCACCACCTGTTAAGAGGCACTTGAGAAAAAATGGGACTTTTTAAACCCCCGTTTCTTCATCTGTAAAATGGGGAGAATAAGACTAAGGGAGGCCTCTCCCTGCCTCTCAAGACTAAGGGAGGATGAAATAGGAAAACTGTATCCCCTACAAATTTTTGCCATAGCCACATAAACTTATTTTTAATATATATGTATATATGTATGTTATGTGTGTATATGTGTTTCTGTGTATATATATAATCTTAATTTCTTTGTTTTAATTTCTTTTTTACTGAAGCACAGTTGATTCACAATGTTGTGTTAGTTTTAGGTGTACAGCAGTGATTCAGTTATTCTTTTTCAGATTCTTTTCCCATACAGGTTATTACAAAATATTGAGTATAGTCCCCCGTGCTATACAGTAGGTCCTTGTTGTTTATCTATTTTATATATAGTAGTGTGTATATGTTACTCCCAAATTCTTAATTTATCTCTGCCCCCTTATAATATATATGATTGTATATTAAATACAATCTTAATTTCAACCTACAGCTTTCCCAAATGTCAGCTTCATCTTAGGCAATAATGGCCAAGAAATCATAAATTTGATGTGCTAGTTACATTTCTTCAACTAATACACATTAAAATAAATTCCTATTAAAACAACGTTCACCCATGCATCCTTTGTAGAGTGTATTTGGCGAAACATTGAGATAAAGCGCAGAAACTGCTAAATCGGTAACCATGAGAACCATCATTTTAACAATTATTAATATCAACATAAGGAAGTTGAATATTATCTTCTTTTACTGACCACCAACTCCACTAGGAGTCCTTATGGGGTTAATGTGGGAAATGAGAACCAATACACCCTCAACATATTGTACCTCCTACCAGTTATTTATAAATAAGAATAATAATCATATCTAATACTTATGCAGTGAGTCACTATGTCCTCAAGCTTGTAATAAGAGTTTTGGCCAAGTATTTAATCTTCATAATAACCACAGGAGGCTGGGAGTAATGTGATCTTCGTTTTAATTTCAGGAGGGAAGGTGGTATGACTATGTGAGCTCCAGTCAGGGAGGGTTTGCCCAATGCCCGTGGTAGAAGACTCCACATCTCTGACCCTGGAGGCCAGAGAGTATTTCTAGCAGGCCACTCACTGAGCAATAGGGACTACAGCTTAGAGAAGTCATTATCATCAGGTGTGAAGGCCAGAGCCCACTTCTGATCTGGCTGCAACCCCAGGCAGGAACAGATGCTGTATTACAGCTGTTAAATGAATCGGTCAGATTTTTAAAAACATTTTTCTAACGTGAATTTTTAAGTGATTCAAATGTAAATCAACTATACTTCGATTAAAAAACTTAATTAAAAAGTAAATTAAGGGCTTCCCTGGTGGCGCAGTGGTTGAGAGTCCGCCTGCCGATGCAGGGGACACGGGTTC
>NW_006790148.1:138026-196599 GCF_000442215.2 Lipotes vexillifer | reverse complement strand
CAGAGAGGAGAAGCCCCGCGATGCAAAAAAAAAAAAAAAAAAAAAAAAAAGTAAATTAAGTGATTTAAAGTTTAAATAAATCTCTATCTGCAACCATTTGAGATGGACTGCTGAGATGAGTCACAAATTAGCCACAGGCTTGTGGGTCTGTTAATTTGCACTTTTGGGTTTACCCATCATGGTGGGCCCATAGGTAGCATTCATATACATTCCAAAATGCCAAACGTCATGCCTTTGACGGTATTACAACACCATGCCTTTGACGGTATTTAAAACTAAATGAGTCAGAAACATGTACATGATTTTAATGAGGCTCAAGCATCACAGTTCTCGGCCAGCCTCACACAAACAGGGCCACCAAAATAAAACCAAAAAACAACTCAGAAACATCTGATGGATACACAACGGATTTAGTTGTAGGCGTGTTGAATTTAAGTTGAATTTAACCTAAGGCACTAATGGTTCACAAGAGGGAGAATATAGGTAGCCTGACGTCATCCCAGTAACTAAGCCTGGGGAATCAGATGGGCCTGCTTGCTCAGAGACCACTGAGAGGAAAGCAGTATCTCTGAGGTTAGGATGGGTGGGTAGGAATGAGGGCAGATGAAGACGGATTTCTGGTAGATGAGGCCGACCGAGCCACCGAGTGGGACAAGGTTGGCATTCCAAGCAGGCTTCTATGTGCCAGCTTCTGTGGAGGACCACCAAAACACCAGTGAGCTTAGAGGGGTGAGGAATTTGTCACCGTGAAAACAGGGGTTGGCTCCATGGCAAGCATCCTGCAGATCCCAAGAGGCAGTTTGACATCATGAATAAAAAGCATGGGCTATAGTTTCAGAAACACCTGGATTCAAGTCCCAATTTTGTCCGATGTGTGACCTGGGACCCATTATTCAATATTTTTCAATCTCAGTTCTCCCAACTGTTTCAGTGAAAATGACATCAGTATAAATAAATTGCTGGAAGGATTTTAAAAAGATAAGGAGGGCTTCCCTGGTGGCGCGGTGGTTGGGAGTCTGCCTGCCGATGCAGGGGACACGGGTTCGTGCCCCGGTCTGGGAAGATCCCACGTGTCGCGGAGCGGCTGGGCCCGTGAGCCGTGGCCGCTGGGCCTGTGCATCTGGAGCCTGTGCTCTGCGGCGGGGGAGGCCACAGCAGTGAGAGGCCCGCGTACCGCAAAAAATAAAAATAAATAAATAAATAAAATAAATAAATAAATAAAAAGATAAGGAATCTCAAGGGCTTCATATAGTGCCTGGGGGAGAGGGCATAATAATAACTCATCAATAAATGACAGCTGTTGTTGTTTATATTTATGGTGGTACCTTTGACCTAGTTAGGGAATTAAAGAGGGGAGCCGAAGGGGAAAATGAGTTCAGCTCTGGATGCACTGAGTTAAGAGGCACTTTTGGTCATCCAGGTGGAGGTGCCCAATAGCCCCTATATACGTGTAGGTATGGAGCTCAAGAGACATAATCTAACTGGGTCCGACCTCATCATACACTTCCCCGTTTAAACGCCCCTTCCGGAGTAGGGGCTGAGACGGTGAGCACCATTTTTGTTTTGAAGGAGCCAATGTCCTGATTTCAATTAAAATGAACAACCGGTAGATTAGAGCACTGGGTTAGCTGGGCGATGAGAAATTCCAAAATCCTTCCTGAAAACCAGAAAGCTACATGGATCAAGCAGCCTCAGCTCAGATCTAAACTTACTCCTTGCCTCTCTGCATTTTTGACTACAATCTTCTATTTAAATTTCCATCAGTAAATAGAGATCCAGGCTTTAGGTTTTTGAGTAGTTCTTAAGACAAACTTAATACTATCATTCCTGTTCCCTAGAGAATTATGGAAAGACAATTTTGGAATATTGTTTTCTTGAGTCACTGCTGTTATTTCTAACATATGCAACACTTTTTGCCAAGTAAACGTAACATTTAAATCGCAGAAATATACATAAATCTTCAGGGTACACTGTCACTGATTATTTTAGAAGTCCAATAATAACGTCTATACACTCTGATAAAGAGACTCCTGCAGTTCTTTTTAAGTATTTTCACTGTCTCAATGGTAGAAATAAGGAATAAATGACCTCCAGTTTAAAAAAGGTAGTATCAACAAAGGCCCAAGCAAAGGAAGATCACAGTTTCATTTTGGGAGGTGTAAACGATTTGAACTCGCCCAAATTTTCAGTATTATAGTGATATTCAATAAATGTAAGTGTCTAGATGAAATTTAGTAACTATCTTAAATATGCTTTCATTTCGCATGGAAACTGGCTTAGCAAAGCACAGTGCCAAGGGAAAAGGAGGGCGTAGAGACCTCTAGATTGAATGGAGACAGAGGAAGACTACGCGGCAAGGTAGTGGGTGAGAAAGACGAGGAGCCGGGAAGCTGTGGGGGAAAAAGAAGGAGAAAAACACAGACACCACGATGGTGCGGGTGGGCGAGAAGGCAGGCGCGGCAGGTGACAGAGGCTGAGCTCGATCTCAGGAAACAGGCGGAGGAAGCAAACCTCTAGCCCGAGGCAGACTGAGGTCTTTGGATGTTAGCGACTTCTACCAGAACTCAGAACCGTGCTGTGGGCTACAGTAGTGTGAGCCACACTGAGGACAGGGTCAGGTCGCCAGATCTCTGTTGTATGGGGAAAGGGACGAAGTCTATTCTTTGCGTTGTTCTGGAGAAGCACATATGAGGCAGGGATCATTCATAGTTTTGGAAGCAGTTTCTACACAGCACCAAACCAAATGCACCACTTGGGGAGAAAAGAAGAAATGATCTTCTAGCCAAATCTACTGAGCGCCTACACGAATGTCTGCACTTTCCTCTGATTATTCAAGACTTAACTTCTCTGCCTATATGCACACTGTCGAAGAACCACTGAGAAATAACCAAGGGAAATAAATGGCCGATGGTGCCTAATCTCTGAAAACATCTTTTCCCCTCCCTGTGTCACAAAAGCGGAGCGGAGTGCTCAGCTAAGCTGTGAGGGTAGGGAAGGGGAAGAAAGAGCAAATATCACCCGTGATAGTGTCCAAGATTCAGAAGCACCCTGCCGGTACAGAGAGAAGGCTGGGGGCCGGGATGTGATCATTTCTCAGCCCAAACAACTTCCCGTGTCTTCTAGCTGATTCCTGTGCAACTGATCACCTCAGCGGGAAAGCTGAGAAAAATCTGCTAGGAAGGTAACAAGGGCCATTTTCAAAAGAGGGTTTTCATTTACGAGCAGATGCGCTTTGAAAAGCAAAAGGGAACTTATATACAAAGCAAACAGGAAGACTACGGAAAGAAATTCCAACCTTTGCTGCAGGCCGTATCTTCACAGGCTCGTTCAATGTCAATGGGGAAAAATTAATCAGAAAAAGTTGGACCCGCAGTTCCACATAGAGACAAAAAAAAAAAAAAAAAAAAAAAAAAAAAAAGCCTGGGCTATGGAGTCAGAGCCCTGGGCTTGGTCCAAGATGCCACTTACTAACAGCTATTAGGTCCTTGGCCAGATGAGCCTCTTCACACTCAGAATCCTTTGTAAAAAGTGTGGCGAAGACAAATAGGACAATACATACACCACAGTCCTCGGCCTGTCTTAACGACTGAATTAAAAAAAAAATTTTTAATAGTCACCTGGTGGTTTAGGTCACAGGACTGATTTTTTCCTTCCTTATAAGGCAGTTATAGAAATGGTATCAGAGAATTATACTGTCATCTATGAATTTTGAAATCATTTTTTAAAATGCTTTCTTTGGAAAACAAGGGGTTAATGTGAAGCTCCCTCTTTCAGAAACTATGAAGATGGCGATAAAAGCATCAGAGAAAAATTATTAACAGTAAAGATCTTTTCCAGCCAAGTTATGTCATACATTTAGCACAGGATAGATTTTATGGTAACAAATGTAGTTTCACCTTTAATAAGAGGAAGTTAATCAACCATCAGCATTGTAGATTATCACTGTTATAAATACCTTTTGCTTAAGAGAACTAGTGTAATGTCAATCAAATGCAGGACTCTAGAGAGGACCTAGGGAATAAACAGTACTAAATGTCATTTCCACACCTTGAAAGTCGTTAGAAATTATGATAGAATAGACATTTAAAGACAAATGCGAGCAACTGGAGGAAAGGCATATAAGCTCTGAATGGCCAGCTTTTAAAATAATGATGGCTGACATTTACTGAGCATTTACCACAGGTGATATGTTAAGACCTTGATAGGTATTATGCTATGTCATCCTCGCAACAACCCTAAAAAGTAGATACTATCCTTTTTCCCTTTTTAAAGAAAAGGAAACTGTGGCAGAGAGGTCAAATAACCTGTACAAGATCACCCAATGAGCACATCAAGTTCTACAAAGAGCTATGTTTCTGAACAAAGTAGAGCCAATGCATATACTTTGTTTGGGCTTTCAAGAAGTCTATGGCATGGTGTTCATACCAAGAGTTATTTAAAAACAGAACCAAATGATGATTGGGCTAAATGTTTTGTAACGCATAAAAAATTCACTTAATAATATGCCCCAAAGAAAGAGCTGAGTTAGTATCTTGATGACAGATGTGTCAGTACTAATCCTTGCAGATCAATCCTGGCTTAACCTTATTTCAGATTGCAGAAATAACACTGAGGTGGAAGTAGAGTCCCAAGCCTAAGTTTGTGGATGACGTTAGTATTTTTCAAAGAGTAAAATGCAAAGAGAAGCATTGGACTATTAGCTTTATGGGAAATGGGATTTTTGGAGCTCTTATAGACTATATTGATATGACAAAAAGGTCTAGAAGACAGTGTACATTTCTAGGAAGAGTATGGAAAGCAATCCAACAAGCATAATTACTTTGTAACTAGTTTATGAAACAATCCCGCTGCCCATATTTTTTAGGTATTAATTCATCTTTTATTGCGATCACTGTAGTTTCACATGTAGTTGTGAGAAACAATAGCTCGCTTGTACGCTTTGCCCAGTTTCCCCCAATTAGTATCATTTTGCAAAAGTATAGGACCTATGCCCATATTTACAAACAAAATTCTACTACTCGACTCCATCTGGAAAACACTATGCAGGACAGGGAAATACACATCAAGAAAGGCACAGGGGCCTAGAGATGGTTAAGATCAGAGGAGCTGAAATGACTATAGGAACAGAGGGGCTGCAATAGGTTAATCAACTACAAATCTAGATGCCTCCAGTCTAACAAAACAAAGTCAGGGATGGATTTTTAAAATGACTTTAAAACCTAGTCTAAAACCTGTATTAGGTATACAGAGGGCACAAAGGCTGTCTTTGGGCTTAATTTCAGATTCTAGAATATTAGAATCATGTGGACTTAACATTTAGACAGGATGGCAAGTGATATCATGTGAAACACTTAGACCATGGGAGTCTGATTGAGGAAACTCCCCCGACTCCTCCCCTTTCCTCCCAACCCCCCACCACTCAGTACTGTGGGACCGCCCACAAGTTACATTAACTCCCTAAGTTCATTTCCTCATCTTTCATCTGGGGATACTACTGGCACCTTCCTCCTAGGGTGGTTATGGCCATAAAGTAAGAAAATTCATGCAACAATGCCTGGTGCAAATGAAGAGGTTATTGTTAGCTAAAGTTGATATTATTCATTTAAAGACCTTTAAAGCACGGTTTCTAAACTTTGGCACTCTTGACATTTTGCACCAGATAACAATCTGTTGCGGCAGTGTTGGGGCAAGGGGTGTCTTGTACATTGCAGGGTGTTTACCAGCACCCCTGGACTCTACCCACTAGATGCCAGTAGCACTCACACTCCAGCTGCAACAAGAAAATAATGTCTCCAGATATTGCCAAATGTCCCGAAGGGGGCAAAAAAACAAAAACAACAAACGAACAAACAAAAACACCCAGGTTGAAAACCACTGACTGCTGTTTTAAAGGAACCAGTTTAGGACAAGAAGATGAAGTCCTACTTTCTACAGTGACAGCCATTTTCTAGTTAAAGCAACCAGTGCTATATACTAAAAACATAAAAAGGTTCAAGAAGGATTTAGAAATAACACACACACACACAAACTCAATGTATAAAGTTTCTAAAAGACATTTGGAGTCTGGGTACTTCTGACGCTGAGGTAATTTAGACTCCCTCTTACTGACTTTAAAAGACTGGGGCTGCTGCCAGATAGGATAAGACATTACGTGGATCATCAGACCCACCTAGTAGGAGACCTGAGATGCTCCCTGCTCCTGAAACCCAATTATAAACTGCACCTGCAGCAAAAACACCTTCCGTGGAGCCCTTGGAGGGTACTGAGTTCTACAAAGTGTTCCTGAATCTCCCTGAACATCAGAATCATCAAGGGGAGCTTTGCAAACGTGGAAAGTTTCAGGCCTCATCTCTACATTTTAATTTTGCATCTTAGGGTGGGGAGCCCAGACATCTGTACATTTAATAAGCACTGCCAAGTAACTGGGAACATCTGGTCAGGTAGACAGTGTCTTAAAATACGACAGAGAAGGTCAGGCTCTCTTCGAGTCTGCCCCATTTCAACTTCAACCTTAGGAAGAGACCTACAGACCATACAGTATTCTTTATGGGAATAATTATAGACTGTACCTAGATATACTACATTAGTGCTTTCAATCAACGTTAGCAACAAGGCTTTTACCCAAATGGAAAGTTCAATGTGAAAGTCAAGATTTTACAATAAAATAATTAATTAGGTATTGCTTTAGAATTATTACTTACAGTAGTAAGTCTTCAGTTATCTCCAGTGACAGCTTTTGCTAAAAATTCCATCACCTGTGCTCAGACAGAACGGGGGATACTATGCTTAGTCATGGGGAGCGACGTCAAATGGTCCTTGTACATACATTGAAAATGACAAGCAGGTGAAAAGACAATCCTCATTCCATTTTCCCATCAACAACACCAGAATAGATGCTTACTAAGGTCCAGTGGAAACATTTGCTTCATCTGTAAGACAGGGCTGCTGATTCAGTTAGAGGAATTTGAGCCTCACTATCATGTGGGTTTCCATCTCGCATTATGCAGTTTGCAACCTAGAGGTAGGGTGACCAGCTGTCCTAGATTGCCTGGAATTGAGGACTTCCCAGCATGTGGAATTTTTAGTGCTAAAACTGGGGCAGTTGGTTACCCTCTGTACAGCCCCGAAGCTGCCTTGCAGCTGGTACCTTCTGTATCGCTTTTCTCTAAAGTCCTCTACATCCCTCAGATCTGTCCCTGTCCCCAGCCCGCCCATCTCGAGCTCTAGCTTGAGCACCTTTCTCCTGAAGTGAATGGACTGAGCCAACTGGTCACAGACCCTAAGGTATAAGTCCATGTGGTCTGTGAGCTTCTCCCCATTGATGAAACTGAGTCAAAGAAAACCTAAGAGAACCTGACCTTCTTTCTCTCTTAATTCAAGACACTGTCCACTTAAATAGTGGCTCCCAATACTCAAGAATGTTTACGAAATATTAAGATTCCAGGACTTCCAACCCTAGACAGTCTAGAGATGAGGACCGAAAATCCCCAGGTATAAAAGCTTGCTGATAATTGTGATGTGCGGGAAGGTTCAGGAACACTCTCTAGAACACAGTGTCCCTTCGGGGTGCCATAAAATCTGCTCTTGCTGCAAGTGCAGTTTGTAATTGGATTTCTAGAACAAGGGAGCATCTCAGGTATTTTACTAGGTGAGACTAATCTTTGTATCCTGTAAACTCAAGTTAAAACACAGTATTTGACCTCAAGACATAGAGAATACGGTACTTTGCTCAGACCAGCATTTCAGATGCCCCCTGCAAAAGTTAAACAACTTCAGGGACTTCCCTGGTGGTCCAGTGGTTAGGGACTTGGCGCTTCCACTGCCGAGGGCCTGGGTTCAATCCCTGGTTGGGGACCTAAGATCCCATAAGCCGTGTGGCATGGCCCAAAAAAAAAAAAAAATTAAAATTAATTTAAAATTTAAAAATCTAACCTTGATGTTTAAAGAAAAGTTAAACAACTTTACTTAAGTCATGCCTTAAATCAAGTCGAAAGTAAGGTTGAAAGCTACTTAAATCCCAAGTTATATTTCTGAATGTTTGCTTTGAATGGTTAATTAGTAGCATATTATATCCAGATATTCCTGTAAAAATCCCTTGTTGGATTTTGTCCTTCTTATACCAAATATTCACATCAACAATTACTAGTCCAATATTTATAGACATCTAAGGCCCAGGGATAGATTCTAGACTTTAAGAGAAAAAAAATTTTTTAAGTTACTGTAATCTTTTACAGACTTACGACATCTGCGCTAATCTATGCAATCACCCTATCATCCGGGCTTTATGCACACACACACAAAACTACAGTTTCCAGGTGTTCAAAGATCACTCAAGAAATCCATTCACAGGCCCTGAGTTAAGAACAGCTGATCTAATATGAGCATAAATTTCTCCCTTCTGAGTGACACGTGGACTAGAAAATGCAGGGCCTTCCTAGAAGAGTGTGTCTTGGAAGCCAATGAGACCACACTATCCCATAAATTGAACTGTGAAAGCCTCTCTCAAATGCTTATCACTTTGGCAATATTCTTGCCAAATGAAGAAAGTCCTTAGGTCCCTGAAAACATCTAGTAGGTGGTTTATAGATTGTGTCAAAGGTATATATTTTTTAATAAAATTACAGTGAAACATGGGTGAAATAAAGCATCCCAAGGTCCAAAATCGGGGCTGGGACTTCTTCACTTTCCCTGCATCAATTCCCACACAGTCAGTTTAGCTAAACGAGACTCCTTATTCATAAGCTCTGCAAAGGCCAAAAACATCAGGATAGGTTTTATCTTTGAAAACTTGCAGGAGCTGTTCTTGCCTAGCGCACGTGTGCACTTGTGCGCGTGCGCGCGCGCGCGCACACACACACACACACACACACACACACACACACACACACACCACACCCCAGAGTGGAAACCTCTCTTTTTCATAAACTCTCTTGGAAGGACTCTGGCGTATCTCAGATTCACCTACATTTTGGAAAATCCAGCATCCAGCCTACAGGCCTCCTCTATAAAGAGCCTCTTGCCCATTTCTGCCATTTGACACCTAACATGGAATATATTGATGGCTCCTTTGTGTGGGTGATCCGTACATAAACTTAGTACATATTTCTATTTTATAAAGAATGTGTTAATAAGTTTATTGAAAATCCCGTCCATCCAGAATGAGAAAACGTAAAACTATTACTGACCTTTGGAAAAACTAAGACACATACACATAAAAGTCATGTTAAAATATGTCTATATACACATATATGTATGTGTGTGTATATATCTATATATGTATCTGCATATCTAACATGCAGCAAATATTTTATTAAACAGTCTTTGCCAGATACTTGTGAAGCTATACAAAGCATCAGATAATTCAAAAGTTAATTTGTATTTGGGTTGGGACTTCTCTATGTGTTTTGTATGCTGTTTACAGGGCGTGGAATACGGGGTTGGTAGAAGAAGGGCACTGTCTAATAATCTGACTCCAATCCCTAACTGGCTTGACACTGGCTCCTACCTGATTGCACTTGCATCTCATCCAAACACAATGGCCAACAGAGCAGAGGAGCTCACCAGGCGACAAGGACAGCCAAGTGGCCACCTGCATCCATAGGGAAGTAATTTACCAGGAGGGCCACACTAGGCCTCAGTGTCCTTACTATGAACAGTATTATTTCACAGGTTTAAGGATTTAAATTAATAGCTATGAAGTGCTTAGAACAGTGCCTGAATCACAGAAAGTCTTCCATAATAATAGTAGCTACTATTACTAGCTCTTATTAGCCACTATTATTAATACATATTCAAACACTGGAGATGACTGTTTTGCCTACTTAGACCATGTGGGTCTGTTTTAAACAGTAATATCTTCAATGCACTATTGCTAATGGTATGGATATAGATTACCTTTGTAAATCTCTTCCTTCAACTCCTGGAGATAAAGGACATCTCATGAAGCAAGCTCACCTAAGCCCATTTCTACCATCCACTGAGAAACCAGTGTGCAAACCTCTGACCCACTGATGTTAGAAAAGATAAGCTGTGCTCTCATTTCTGCCCATATAAATTTAGTACGTCTTTCTCACCAAAGTCTTCCTGGGAGCATTGATTTGCCTTCTGCTTGCTAGCCAACCTACTATTCCCGAGATTAAAACTAGAGAAACTAACAGCCAAGTGAGACCCAAGTTTGAGACTTTTCAACACAGAAATTAATGCTAAAAAAATGAGACAGAAGAAGACAATATAGCACTGGAAGGAGCTGTGTCACTCACCTCCGCCTTCCCTGGGGTGATGGATCATCTTACAAGCAGTTAACAGAAGAAACGAAGTGGCAATGTTGAAACTCCCCTAACCCCTCAAAAATATCATGAGCTGAGTCTCAAGACAGCACAGATGATCTAAATCCAGTGATATATAAACATGCCACTTGTGTGTCACAGGGGACCAAATAGGAAAACGAAGACCAGGTATTACGGGTGCTTTTCACCTGACACCATCTCTGCAAGTCTGACCCTTGGCCCTCAGCTGGAGAGGGAGATGTAGATTCCAGCACATCTTCATGCCTCCTGCCCCCGCCCCCCGCTCAGCTCCCCGGTAAACCAGGCACTGTTTCCCACGGGGCCAGGTTTAGGAGGAGGCAGCAAGGCGTAGAACCACCCTGACAGTACAGACGGGGACCCCGCCCCCTCGAGCCCAGGCTCTTACCTGTGGCATCTGCCCCCTCAGCAGGTGCACTCTGGCTGGACGCTGGGGCTGGATCCTTGACTCCGTGCACCTGAGCGGCTTCTTCCTGGTGTGTCAAAAAGGCAGAGCACAGATCAGTTTCCAGGGCTTGGAGCTTCAGCAAGGGATTCTGCCAGCAAAAGCAGAACATCGGGCTGGCTCAGTTAGATCCTGAAGCAACGCTGGGTCTGCAGCTCCTTTCTCCGGCGCCTGGCAGGAAGGGGGTCTCGGCCTCAGCTGCTTCAGGCAGGGCTGGTTGTGCCAGCATCAGAGGCGTGTTCTTCCACAGGCAGTCTCAGTTTCTGCTTCATATCAATCCTAACGTGTATTGATTATCTGTGACACATGGGACTGGTGATTTCGTCAGCAAGAGACACTGCACCCGGAGAACCAGTCTGAGAAGGTATCTGCTTCCCCAGTGGTTGAGCCTTTACGCTTTGCAAGTGTTTCATTCATTGTGCTGACATCAGGAGCGAATGACATTAGGCCCCTCCCAGGCTACCATTCATAAAAGCCCGCAGTGCACAGAGTGACTGCTGCAGAGGCCGCCTGGCAGCTGGGAGGTGCTTCGGGGCTCCCTCATCTGCATCTGCGTGTGGGGTGTGTGCGTGCCTGTAGGTGTGTAGGGGGGTGTGTGTGTGTGTGTGTGTGTGCGTGTGCGTGTGTATCTGTACGTGTATCTTCTGAAGTTACTTTTCTCACATGGAATGGATACAGCTGCCTTTTACCAAGAACAGAGTGGAGGGATGGAGGGAGATGACCTTGGTCCCTTAGTCTGACCCAGCCACTGAGGGATAAGCAGTTTACCATTCATCACTGCCAGCACAAACTCCCCGCTCCCCCTCCTCCTTTCTCATTTTAAATTCCTCCAGCGGTTCTTTATAAGAGCAAAGTCAGACAGGCTGACGCACGTATGCATGTGCTGCCGTGATGCAGATGCCCCGGCAAATTCATTCCCCCAACCAGGTGAAAGTGAGTCATGCCGAGTCCCTGGCTGGGCCCCAGTCCCCTGCAATAGGGCAGCTCTGCAGGCCCCAGAGCTCCTGGTGGGGGGCGGGGGGCTACCCGGAGTGGAGTCCTTTTCCCTGCTCTGACCTTGCAACACACACGTGCACACACGCACCCAAGCACCTGCTGACAGCCTGCCTTCATATAACCTATTCCCCACACACCTTCGTAACCACCACCACATTCCACTCCAGACACACACCCCCAGCCCGTGGCCCACACATACCCTCACGCCCTATCACACACACACTCCACCCCAGATGCACTCATTCCCATCTCCCACTCTCACACCCTACCCCACCCCTCGTGCCCTGACACCCTCACACCTTACCTCACATACACACCCACGCCCCACACCTCCTCCTTTCCCAACCCCTCCCCGCACACATACCCTCATCATGCTGTTGATGTGAGTACATATGAACCCACAGCGGTGTTTTAAAAGCTGCTCACTAAGAAGAGAAAAACAAATACCGTACGCTAACACATATATATGGAATCTAAAAAAAAAAAAGAAAAAGAGAAAAAAAATGGTCAGAAGAACCTAGGAGCAAGATGGGAATAAAGATACAGACCAACTAGAGCACGGACTTGAGGACACGGGGAGGGGGAAGGGTAAGGTGGGACAAAGTGAGAGAGTGGCATGGACATATATACACTACCAAATGTAAAATAGATAGCTAGTGGGAAGCAGCCGCATAGCACAGGGAGATCAGCTCGGTGCTCTGTGACCACCTAGAGGGGTGGGATAGGGAGGGTGGGAGGGAGGGAGACGCAAGAGGGAGGAGATACGGGGATATAGGTACGCATATAGCAGATTCACTTTGTTATAAAGCAGAAACTAACACACCATTATAAAGCAATTATACTCCAATAAAGATGTTAAAAAAAGTAAGTAAAAAATTTAGAAAAACAGCTGCTCACTGAGGAATGTCTTAAATCTGTTGTCTCTTGGCCAGTTTGAAAGTGGCAGGTCCCTCGCAGGCTCAGGACCCCTCCTCTGCTCAGCTCAGAGTTGGAGCAAGACCTAGTACAAACCTCCCTGTGCTCAGGGGCTGCTGCCTGGGAGCCCACAGCTTGGATGAAGCATCTGCCTGACACGAGGCCATTTTTTTATAGTTTCTTCTTCCTCTCTGGGATGTCTTCCCAGAAGCTAAGTGTGGAAGCAAGAGCCCAAGGCTACTGACAGGTGGTACAGAAGGAGCAAGGGCACCAAGTTTCTGGAAAGATTTAGTACCCAAGCATCTGGGAAGCAAAAAGAATGATTCCAGGCAAGCTTCCTACTGAAGGACTTTGGACATTGGAGTGACCTCTCAAAAAGAGCAAAACTATTCTGAAAATTAAGAAATAATGCTGTGAGAATGTAAGACGGTACAGCTGCAACAGCAAACAGTATGGTGGTTCCACAAACAGGTGTTTCTAAAAATAGGTAGTTCCTCAAATATGGTAATTCTGGGCTTCCCTGGTGGCGCAGTGCTTGAGAGTCCGCCTGCCGTTGCAGGAGACGCGGGTTCGTGCCCCGTTTCGGGAGGATCCCGCATGCCGCGGAGCGGCTGGGCCCGTGAGCCGTGGCCGCTGAGCCTGCGCGTCCGGAGCCTGTGCTCCGCAAATGGGAGAGGCCGCAACAGTGAGAGGCCCGCATAACGCAAGGAAAAAAAAAAAAAAAATATGGTAATTCTGAAAACAGAACTACTGTATGATCCAGCAAACCCACTGAAACAACTGAAAGCAGTGACTCTAACAGATATTTGTATACCCATGTTCACGGCAACATTACTCACAATAACCAAGAAATGTATTACGGACTGAATTGTCTCCCCCAAATTCATATACTGAAGCCCTAACCCACATTGTAACTATATATGGAGACAGGGCTTTTAAGGTGCAATCAAGGTAAAATAAGGTCATAAGGGTGAGGCCCTAATCCAATATGAACAGTGCCCTTATATAGAGAGAGAGACACCAGGGATGCACATACACAGAGGAAATGCCATGTGAGGACACAGTGAAAAGGCATCCATCTGCAAGCCAAGGAGGAGGCTTCAGGAGAAACCAATTTTGCTGGCACCTTAATCTTGGACTTCTTACCTCCAGAACTGTGAGATAATAAATGCTGTTTCGGCCACCGAGTCTCTGGTATCTTTTTTTTAATGGCAGTCCTAATAGGGTATTAGCAGATTAATACAAGTTGGAAGCAACCCAAGTGTCCATCGGCAGATGAACTGATAAATAAAATGTGATATATACATACAGTGGAATGTTATTTAGCCTTAAAGAGGAAGAAAATTTTAACACACACTACGACATGAATGAACCTTGAGGATGTTATGCTAAGTGAAATAAGCCAGTCACAAAAGGACAAGTATCTAGAGCAGTAAAATCCATAGAGATGGCAAGTAGTATGGTGGTTGCCAGGGGCTGGTGGGGAAGGAAAGGGAGTTAGTGTTTGAAGGGTACAGAGTTTGAGGTTGGGAAGATAAATGAAGTTCTGGAGCCGGATGGTGGCGATGGTTGCACAACAATGTGAATGTGCTTAATGCCACTGAACTGTACACTTTAAAATGGTTAAAATGTTAAATTTTATGTTATATCTATTTTACCACAATTTTAAAAAACAAAAAGTAAAAAAGAAAGAAAACCAGTCCTCTACATTTAGAGGGAGGACGTGGAACCAGCCACCTCCTATAAACTCTACGTGCTCTTGTAGATTCTACAAAGCAGAGGAGGACAGGGCCTTCAAGCCGAACCAGAGGCCATCTCTGCTACATACTATGCAGCTAACTTGGGGCAAGAATCTTGGCTATTCTAAGCCTTAGTTTCCTCATGCATAAAAAGAGGCAATAATGACAGTGACAGTGGCACCTGCTCGAAGAGTTAAACGAGGGAAGGCACAGAGAGCACTTTGCACAGCATCAGCACGTGGGAAACACTCAAGCACTGGACTCCGTGGTTATTACGTTCATCTCCAAACCCCAGGGGCTTCTGGGCAGAGGGCTGGTGGTGTGGGAGGCCAGACCCCATAGCATCTCTTGACCTTGACTCGTCACTGTACTCCCAGGGCCTCACTCTGCACCTGCCCAGGAAGGACCCGAGACTACGTGACTTGCAAGTTCCCGTCCAACTTTCCAGGAAAGAAAAGCAAACATGGCCGTGTACTGAGGCTGGTGCACAGAACCTGACAGAGTGGATGCTTGGAAGGTGTTTGTGGAACTGAAACAAGTGTTCACACAACACAAATCAACAGCAAAGAATCTCACTGCAGAGGAGCTCGTCAGGTCACGTTCAGAGGACCCTCTGCTCCCCCAGAGAGTGGGGTGTAATGCTGAGACCCAGTTACCACTGGGAGTAGTCACAGGTGGTTCTCACCCGTCTTCCCCGCCCTCGTCCTCCCTCACTTGTACTCATACTGAAGCCGAACCGACGCTCTGAGAGTCGAACGAGATCCATTTGCATGGCTGGTTTGTTCCTCTCTGACACCAGGTAGGAGGAAGCTTAAAGGAATGGGGGAGAGCAGAGTGGCAAATGGAACAGGAGAGAGGGGATGAAGGTCTCGAGGGACAAGAAGACATCCAAGGAGAAGGGAAAACAAACTGCTGGAATTGAGGAGGCAGAATGGAAGAAACTCTGCTCACCGACTGTCATCAGCTATGCCCCTCCCCAACCCTCACTGACCCCTTACCTGAGGACCACCTGCTGTTCCTCAGCACAGGGACAGAGAGTGGAGGCTTGGACGCCCCATGTGGGATGGAGCCTGTTGACCAGAGAACGCATGACAGGGGAAGCTGGAGGCTTTACCTATGAGCAATCTATGCCACTGTCACATACATGTCCTTCCAGTGGGTAACAGGAGGAATCCAGCCTGTCCCATCAGGGCTGAGCCCCACAGAGCCTCCCCTGAGAAGGCTGGAGCACTGCTTGCATCACACACGTGAGGGTCATGCCCCCAGCAGCTGTACCAGCACACGTGCAGCTCCCAGGCTCCAGCAGCTCTCAACGCACAAAGAGATACACTGGGCTCTGGAGCATGAGACTGATGTCAGCCCCTTCCTCGTGGGGCTCCAGTCTAGTGGGGAGATGGCTACTACGCAGGCAAACAAATCAAACAATAATGCCAGCTATTACTGTCACAGGGTGATGAAGGAAAGACACCACAAGCCTGTGGACAGAGTGAATAAGCAGCTGTTTCACTCTCCAACCTTGCCTGACTTGGTGACCTTTTATGCAGGAATGAGCTTTACCCCTATAGAAAAATGAAGGGCAGCCAACCCCTGTGGTCCCAGGGCTACCTCCGGCCCTTCTCTTGCTCAGGGGCCACGGGGTGGGGGGGCTCCTGGTCCCTGTCAGGCTGCCCCCAGCCCCTCCCTTGAGGCCAGCCTGCCAGCTGGCTTTTCCAGGTTTACATCCAAAGTCTCCCTGAATGGGTCTCTACGATCTGCAGGAAAACTGAACAAAGGCTGATGGATCCTCTAAAGAACAATGCCTACCTCTGCTTCCCCAGTTCTCCCATCTGGTCATCAAAGAAACCAGAGAGACGTCCGTGAAACCTAGGTGTGGTTTTCTACAAGCTAATTTTTCTCTTTTACATAATGGAAAATATGCGACTTGTTTTAGAAAATACTCATTTTCTCTCTACAATTACCGGGTCCCACTTTAGTTGGCTGGAATGGAGAACACCCACACAGGCTGGATGGTGGAATACTATTTCAGGATGCCTTTGTCTGCAATTCACCAGTTGCAGAGCAGAGACAGCTTACTTTTAATTTCTGTGCAGTGGTTTCGTGACCCTCTCCCATCCCTCTATCTATCCAAGAACTGTGCATAGATTCTCTGTGGCAAAATCAAACTGGAAATCTGCTCAAAACAGAGGATACGACAGGGTCCCAAACAACCCCATTTCTACTTACCACTCTCTTCCCTGAGCTTTCCTGTTTCCTGTGTAGGCTCCACCCCAACACACACACACACAGACACACACACACGCACACACGCGCACGCACACACACACACACACACACATACACACACGCACGCACCCCATGCCTCCTTTCCATGTACTCCCTGCCCCTACCTCCCCAGGCCTTGAATTCAGCTGTAGTTGCTTCACAGTCAAATTTCCATCAAATCTTGAGCCAGTTCTGATTACCTCATCCAAAGAGGGCCCCACAATTTCTCTTTTAGCATCTTGATTTTTTTCCTTCCCAACACTCACTATAATATAGAATTTTATTTATTTCTCTACTTGTTTATTGGCTCCTTCCAGCTCCAGAGGGGCTGGAAGCATGCTGCCATTGTTCACGGCTGTACCTAGCACAATGAGTAGAATAGGAGCCAGCCATAAAAAGCCTGCATTGAATATTAGTGTTGTTTGCCTGGACCCTTTAGGCAGTACTTGGGAGGCCCTTTTGAGTATCCAATTTCAAGCCTCCTTGCTGCCCTGGTTCAGAAATTTTAAAATGCTTACGAATCACTGAGGAGTTTGTTAAAGACATACGCTCCCAGGCAGGGACAGACTCGGATTCTGTGGCCTGGGGCAGGGTAACTTAGATGCAGGAGGTCCAAGGTCCACACTTTGAGAAATACTGCCCTATTCCCTAGGGACCTGACCCACCCTAAATGCTGCCTTGTTGCCTGTTTAGCACTACCTGTCCCAGGAACAATAGCTTTTTCCTGACCTCCAGCCTTCTGACAGCCTCACTGGCCTCCAGCCCTGGTACCCCCCTCCTTGGAACGGGACCTCCACATCAGGAAGTGTAAAGTATGGGGTGCTCAGAAGCAAGGCAGTGTTACCTCCTGAACTGCTGCTGCCGTCCTCTGGGTGTTCTTGCCAAAAGAAGTGGGACTTCCTCCAATGGTGATGGCTACAAAAAAACGCCAAATTCACCCCATCCCTAGGGACACTGGGCATTCGGCTAATCCCTGTGGGGCCTGTGCTGCTTATGTCCCAGTATGCTTTGCAGCCAAGTCTAACTGAAGACCAGCATCCTCGGCTCAGCCCATCCCAGCTTCCTCAGGATGGTCAGCCCTCACTGTCCTGCACTACCCAATGGAGAGATTCAATATAAGAGAACAAGTTATTCACTTCAAGTAGTCCTCTGTTGACAAGAGGATCCAGGTCTTTTTTTTTTTTTTTTTTTGCGGTACGCGGGCCTCTCGCTGTTGTGGCCTCTCCCGTTGCGGAGCACAGGCTCCGGACGCACAGGCTCAGCGGCCATGGCTCACGGGCCCAGCTGCTCCGTGGCATGTGGGATCTTCCCGGACCGGGGCACAAACCCGTGTCCCCTGCACTGGCAGGCGGACTCTCAACCACTGCGCCACCAGGGAAGCCCAGGATCCAGGTCTTATTCTGATAATAGCGGCACTTCTTTCTTAAACAAGGGCAATCTTGCCACCACACATGATAACCCAAACCAAATTTCCTTCCAGCCAGATGATTTGATTTCAACCTAGGAAGAGGGAGTCGTGTACTTAGTTTTACCTTAGTTTGTGATATCCTCAATATGTTTACTTTATTAAATAAACAATAAAAACAAGATGTTTGGGAGAGAATAATATAGTTCTATAAACTCACGTTTTAATACAGGACTCTGAACTTTTCTACAGGATAAGATGTGGATTTTCGAAAAATATAATATGTCTCATTTTCAGCTCATGGAATGGACTTCAATAGTTTCCCAAGGTCATAGTGACTGGTTCAAGAATGGGCTACAAGTCACAAGCCAGATAAATGAGACTCAAGTATGGAACTTTATGGATCTAGAAAGGACTCCATTTCTACTGTGTGATAGGCAGAATCTTAAAGATGGCCCCCAAGATTCCTGTACCCTGGTTACTCAATCAAACACGAATTTAGATGCTGCTATGAAGAGATTTTGCAGATATAATTAAAGTCCTAACTCAGGTGACCAAGGATACAGAGATTGCTTGGATGGGCCTGACCCAATCAGGTGAGCCTTTTAAAAGCAGAGTGTTTCTTCCAGCTGGCAGAATACAACATCACAGAGATTTGGAGCACAGAAGGATTTGGTGCTGCTGGCTCAAGGGTGAAGGGGCTCTTGTGAGAGCGAATGCAGGCAGTGTCTAGAAGCTGAGAGCTACCCCCAGATGCTGACCAACAAGGAAATGGGGTCTACAGTCCTACAACCTCAAGGAAGTAAATTCAGGCAATGATCTGAATGAGCTTGGACATGGACTCTTCTCTGGAACCTCCAGATAAGAGTCTATCACAGCCAATGCCTTGTTTTCATTTTTGTGAGACCTTGAGCAGAGAATCCAATGGAGTCTACTCAAATTTATGACCTACACAACTGTGAGCTAATAAATGGGTGTTTGAAGCTGTTAAGCTTTTGGGAATTTGTTTCACAGTAATAGAAAACTAATATACACTGGAATTACTAGCTGTAAGAACAGTGTGTCCCTAGAGAGGGTTGGTCAACCCAAAGGTAAGGTCAATACAGGAAAGCAGAGTCAAAATGGAAAGAGACGGCATCTACATGACGAGTCGTTCATCCCTGGAACTAGCCATTTGTGAAGCCTATCCTGATCCTAAAGTTTCAGGCATTTGAATCAATAAAATCCTGTTATTTATGAAAGCCAGCTTGAATTGGCTTTCAGTCACAAGGAAAAAAACCCAGATACTGGAAAAAGAAATTATCAGTCAATTCTGATCTAAGGCCCAACCCTACAGACTGGGTTTGCATTTCAATAGAAAAAGACAGCTGCCTATTCCTACAGAAAGAAATACCATTCAGCCAACTCAGGAGTATCAAGGGCCTGAATAAGCCTCTTGCTAGACCATTTTCTCAAAATTAAAACAATTTTGAGGGAGAACACATCTCAAACAAAACAGTAAGTACCATCTGGAGGTCTGATATGGCTTGACACCAAAACGTTATCTATATGCTAAACTATGGATGGTAATCAAAAGACAATCAAATCCTTCACACGGAGACCCACATGTAGACATGTGCACATACACTCAAAAAGGGGCACAATTTGCCTCATTCCAGCCGTCATGGGAACCTATGACTAAATTCTACAAGGGCTGGGAAAATGAAGAAAAACAAAAAAAGGTGGAATCAGTGAGTGTTAAAACTGAAAGCAGTCCTAGAGTTAACCCAATTCAAAACCTGCCTCAATTTCACAAATGAAAAACTACAAGAAGTTGATGGGATGCTTTATGATATGCAGTCTGGGAGTTGGAAAAAGTAGGAGGAGGACCCAATATGGCATGTTTTCTCAGGGAAGGGGAGAGCCATTCATTTTCTTCATACATCTCTTATTTTACTTAAATGAAACTGAAGCCAGGAATGGGATCTACTAGGATGTGGAGAGGGAAAACAATGTTTTTTCTCATTTTATCCTTCAAGCAACTTTTTGAACTATTGACTGCTTATTGATTATATGGACACGGGGAAATGACTAAAACCAAGGATCAAGGTGGATTAGACATTGACGATCTCAAGTCTAGAATATTTTCCAATCAGGATCTATGACACCCCAACAAATAATATCTTCTGATGTTTTACAGAGGCGGATATTTTCCAACCAGGATCCAGGGGACCCCAACAAGTAAAATCTCCTGATGTCTTATAGAGGCAGACTGTGAAAGTTCAGCTCAATGCCAGAATGGACACTTAATCAGGTTTTCAGAAACCAACTCCTATAGTATACTCCCAGAGACACCAAAACTCATGGAAGGGAGAGGCAAGTCCTATCAAGAGACCCAAGGTCAAAAACTAGGAGCTTGAGACTGGCAGAAGAAAAGTGAGGCTGGCAGGAATCAGATCTATACTCACACCCAGTAGAAATAAGAAATGAGTTTTTCAGTTCACTGGGAAAGTACTGGGAACACACCCAGAGACAGATGTTCATAGGTAGCTATGTCACATCATGTATCACCTTACTACATAGAGGAGAGCTCGGGTCAAGCACCAGCTCTGGAATCAAATATAGTTGAGCCCCATCTATCTGTGACAGAACAAGTGGAATTAAGAAGTTTAAAAAGTAGATGTGAAATACGAGATGTGAAATTTGGAGAAAATATAAAGCACATATGTGACATCTTAAAATTGCTATAATCGACAATTACAACACTAGGGTCCATAGAAACATCTGGAAAGTATTTGTGGACCATGCTTCTTACAATGCTCAAGAAACCGTATTTTTACTTTAGACTTGCAAGTTGGAATGGAAGGAAGAGAGCAGATATGGAACTAGTGGGTTCTTTTTAAAGAACTAGAAGGCTGTGTGTCGGAGGCTGTGGTATATAAATAAAAGGGACAGGGGCTTCCCTGGTGGCGCAGGGGTTAAGAATCCGCCTGCCAATGAAGGGGACAAGGGTCCGAGCCCTGGTCTGGGAGGATCCCACATGCTGCAGAGCAATTAAGCCCGTGGGCCACAACTACTGAGCCCATGCGCCGCAACTGCTGAGCCCACGTGCCTGGAGCTCGTGCTCCGCAACAAGAGAAGCCACCGCAACAAGAGAAGCCCACACACCGCAACAGAGTAGCGCCCCACCCCCACCCCATCGCAACTAGAGAAAGCCCGCACGCAGCAACGAAGACCTAACGCAGCCAAAAATAAATAAATAAAAAATGTTTAAATAAATAAATAAAAGGGGCAAAGAGAAATGAAGATAGGTAACATAACAAAAAATTCTACCTTACATACCCACTTGGAGATGGAAGGAATACTCCTATAAAAAATCAGCTGTACAGAGACTGAAAGAGAGTTCATTTTTAAAAAGTACAATTAGTAGCAACTGATCATGAGTCAAAAACTAGAAACAACCATACAATGGGTTACAGCAAGGAGAGTGAAAGCTAAAACTATGTGCCAAACACGTATGAATCTCATAAACATAATACTGAGTAAATGAAACCAGACACAAAAGAGTACATACAGCCCATTTATAAAAAATTCAAAAAGAGACAAAACAAATCTACTTAAGTCCAAAGAACAGTTATCCTTATAGGGGAAGAGTGACTGGAAGGAATTAAATAAGGGTGCCTGGATGCTAATAATGTTCTGTTTCTTGATGCTGGTTACACACTTTGTGAGAATTCATCCAGCCATACACTTATGATACGTGCACTTTTCTATATGTATTTTCTATCTGCATTAAAAATATTAAGGTAGTATTTCCCACCTTTGTTCCATAAGAGTCTGTTGCCTAAAGCAATGTTATTATGGGGTTATTCCATGAAAGAGTTTGGTGTTCTCCTAAGTTTGCGAAATGCTAGGCAAGACAGAGTTTAATATGTTCCCACTCTATACGACATCTCCATCAATGAGTCTGAATGAGTCAACCCTCCCTCCATGGCCTCGGACCGTGAGCTGTCCCTGTTCAAGCTTTCCTAAGGTTTCCTCCAGCCCCCAAATCTTAGCCACAACGTGATCTGCACATCCGCTTTATCCCGATTGGAACAATTCCACTTGAGCACATACTGTTATCAACCAGTCTGGATGAGCATCACCAGTTTTTCATGGAAGAGCGCATACTTACAATATGGTGCTGACTGCTCTTTCAGAGACCTGTCTCCAATCAGCACTCCTGCACCCGTGTAATCCCTGAGCAGTGAACTAGCACATTTCATGTAATTTGCAAGTACAATAGCATGAAGGAATACAGAAAAGCAGATTTTCAAAGACAGCATTATGCAACTGTAATTTGAGAATGCTCAAGTCATCTTCACATTCTCATGGGGTTGCAGCTCACAAATCAGAGTTTCTCCCAAATACTTGAAACCTACCACAACTTGACTCTTACAATCACCTCATTTTTCTAGTCACTTATGTCAAAACAAGTCAGTGCTTCTTTAACAACCAGGATTTTGCTTATTCCCAGTGGGGCAAACAGCTGTGCTCACTGATTCAGGCTCTTGCTTTTTTCTTTCAAACCTTTTTTCACTCTTTTTACCACAGGCAAGACTGTGGAATCTGAAGGCTGTCTCCAATGCACAAAGGAATAACAAGCAGGGCTCTGTGTTGTTATCTTTAGGACATTTTCCACAACTTCAGTAACTTATTTAACTGGGTTTAATTAGGCACCTGGTTTACCTTTGGCTACTCATTTATGCCAAGTTCTACAGTAAAAAAGAAAAAGGAAAATCACCTAAGTTCAATTAGCTGTCATATTTTTGGAGGCGGAGGAGAGATGGCATCAAATGACGAACAATTTGCCTGAAGCCCATCATTTCTCTTCCTGGCATCTGAACGTCAAGTCTTTTCATTCTTTTTGCCATGATCTTATTAGTCAGACATACCACCCACTGCTCCTTAATTATACAATGAGGGCAAGAGAAATTAAGAGTATTCCAAACCAATGTCTTAAGCTAAGGCATTCATGACAACAGGGATCCTAATTACATTATATTGATTTCCAATGGGAGAATTAAATTATATATTTCAAATAAAATCTAGAACAAGCTTATTAACGTTGTGATGTCCAGTTCAGTGGGAAACCATTTGCATTGGAAAATGTGGCTTCAATGTCTCAAAGCATACTAGAGGACCATTTTGCAAATACCAAACTATATCACACGCCATGGAAAAATGGTAAGCATGATCATATTTGAGACTGCAAAGGGCATTAGAAAAAGCAGGGGTTGGGAAGATAAAATAAAACTAAGAGAAAATTTTACAAATGTAACTGTCACAGCCATGGTTATATAATCCTGAAGCAAAGTTGAAAGAAGCGTAATGAAATGACTGCTGGACTTGGTTTAGTTCCAAAACATACTGTGCAGTCTTGCAAATTATATTTTAAATGTATTTGCTCCAGAGCAAGGAGAAACACGTTTCCAAAGAAGTGCAAGGAAAACACATTTACTTAAGAGCAAAAACATTTAAAGTTTTAAGCAGAATAAATTCCTAGTACTAGGAAAAAGAATAATAAATTTCACGATTGGCTAATTCATGTTCATACAACCAGCAATGACTGCACCTACCTCATTGAGGTCCTGCCGAGTTTCATCCTTTGGCCACACGGCCGCCCTCTGGTCTATTCTATAAAACACAAAGAAAAAGTATTTCCATTTAAAAGGAACCTTTCAACAATGTACATGTGAAGTTGGCAGCTACAGATCTGACCACACCCCTATTAAAACCCCTCAGTGGTGTCCCACTGCCCGAAAAACAAAATCCAGACTCCTTATAACGGTCTGCAACACATTACAGTGTCTGAACTCTGCCAGTCTTCCTGTCCCACCTCCTATCACTCTCACCCTTGTCCTCTACCCCCCAGCCTCTCGGGCCTTCAGTTTCTTGAACACACAGTGCTGGCTCCCTGTTCAAATCTTCACACTTGCTTTTCCCCCCGATTTTCACAAAGCTGACTCTGCCCAGCACGGAGCATCAGCTCAGCTCCTATGTCACCTCCCAATGAGTCCTTCCGGATCTCTCTAATCAAACTATCCCTTCCCTTCACTCTCTATTGCACTGTCTTTAGATTTTCTTCTTAGCGCTGTCACTACCTAAAGTTATGATGTTTATTTGCATTTCCATGCTAAAATGTAAGCTCCAAGAAATCAGTGATTCTGTCCATTTTCTACACTGCTGAATCCTCAGTACCCAGTGCAAAGTCAGTATTTTTATGACCAAATGTGATCTGATACAGTTGTTACAGAAAGATACCATTTGTGCACTGAAGATAGCTTTTGGAAATTTCATTCTATCACTTACCTAACAAAATAAAAGTTACAGCAATTTCTGGGTAACACGGTAAAGCTAGGTTTTGCCATTTCATAGCTTCCAACAGAAGAAAAAGGACTTAAGGCAAATCTACTCTGAATAAAATTTTTTAGGTTAAAAACAGAAAACCAAAACTCCACTACTGGCAGATGCTCAGCTCCAAATCATGACTCATCAAATCCTATGGTCCAATGGCATCTACCACATAACATTCAAGTTTTTCTGCAGCAGTTTGCATGCTATTATATAATAAATATATTAAGTTATAATTATTCTTTGTAAAAGGCCTGCTATCTTAAGGAATAAAAGCTTTAGTCAGTATTAAGTCATTTATAAAAAGATTTATTTGGGGATATAATTATTTACAGTTATTATTCTGCTTTGGTTTGAGTCCTGAAAAAAGTATATATGTCCTCTGAATGGTCATCAAGATGAATGATTTCTGAAAGTAATGATGCGCATTTAGAAATGCCATGAGCCTACCTTCTTCAAAGTATTCTTAAGAATGAAAAGTTCTTTCAGTCCATGAGTACTGCTAACTGTGCAAACAACTTACTTCTAATGAGAAACTGAGGAGATGTTAAAACAGAATTGGACGGTCACACTGATGTTGACCACGTCTGCACAAACGTCCCTCCTGGTGTGAGAGAAGATTAAGGGTCCCAACCACGAGCCCAGGGAGAGATGGCCCAAGTGAGAAAGTTGGTTAGGGGAAGAAAGCACTGGCACACCCATCCTCTGCCCATGAGTTCGCTGGGCCACAAACAGTGACTCCAGGGCTTCAGAAAATACCAAGTAGCTCTTTCCTGCAAAATGGGAGAAACCCTCTCGCGGAGAGGGGGTTAACCTGACCTATCCAGTAATATCTAAAGTTCTGAATGGCTCATAATTTCCCTGTAACCTAAAGTGGTTCTCAAATCGTGTTTTTATAGAGTTATAGTAGCACCAGAAAAATGAAAGAATCGTGTTCTCTAATGGAAAGAATATTTACCAGTTTACAGTTTTCAACCGTAAATTTCTCCAGGGCTCTGATGTCAGCAAATGGTAAAACAAATAGATGGTAGCAAACATTAATGGAAGAGAGCAGAAATAAGACTTTGTTTAAAATATATAGTATATATTATTGAGATGCAGAGAACAGCTACATGTAATACACTCACATGATCTTCAATGAAAACTACTTGTCATCTCCAGATAAACCTCCAGATCAAGTTTAAGAAGTGCTCGGTGCTTTGTGACCCCCTAGAGGGGTGGGATAGGGAGGGTGGGCGGGAGATGCAAGACGGAGGAGATATGGGAACACATGTAGATGTATAACTGATTCACTTTGTTATAAAGCAGAAACTAACACACCATTGTAAAGCAATTATACTCCAATAAAGATGTAAAAAAAAAAAAAAGAACTGTGGTCTAAGCATCAAAGATGCTTTAATTTAATAGCCATCTGAATGTCTCCTATGTGACTGCTACAGTGTTGGGGAAATAAGAATCAATGAACAGACTCTAGGCCTTTAAGAAACTTACAGTCTAGTGGATCCTGAAGCAGAGAATAAAACTAATTAAAACCCAGCCTTGAGGTTCTTTCCATAAATCAAGGACTGAGCACACAGGAGCTGATATGAGAATGGTGGAGAGGGACTGGGGAAACAGAGACAGATGAAGGAGACATTTTCAAGGAGAAAAACAACAAGAGGTGTTGGGTGTGAATTGAAAGTATGGAATGAAAGAGATGGTGTAATGAAAAGTAGTCCAAAGTTTTGCGCCTGTGTGACAAGAAAGATGACAGATGATGGTTTTTCCAGTGGAGAAAGAAAAATAGGTCATTTGGGAGGGGAGGGCAGGCAGCTGGCATGAGTTTTGATTTAGACATTTGAAGCTTGAACTGAGGATTAAAATAGGGAAGTGAAAACACCGGACTCACGGTAGCATGGGGCACTCGACGGTGTGTTCCAGAGAGTGAGGGCACAGATAACAACAGTGACTCACAGTGGTCACAGGTTCTCCATCAGTTTTTCACTTGCTGTGTGGCCAGAGCCTAGCACACTGCTTGGCACATGTCATATGCTCTCTACATGCCTTTCGGATGGATGAAAAGATGAAGACACAGAAGGACCCAGACCCAAGAATGACTTCTTGATCTACCACTTACTAGGTGTGTGTACCCACTGGCAAGATATTATCCTCTCTCAGCCTGTTTCCTCATCTGTCAAGTGAAGATAATATCAGCTACTGCACAGGATAATTCAGGATGTGAAGGACAGTTCATGAAAAATGTTTATGACTACTGTTGGCTGTATTAAAAATAACACATGGGGCTTCCCTGGTGGCGCAGTGGTTGAGAATCTGCCTGCCAATGCAGGGGACATGGGTTCGAGTCCTGGTCTGGGAAGATCCCACATGCCACGGAGCAACTGGGCCCGTGAGCCACAATTATTGAGCCTGCGCGTCTGGAGCCTGTGCTCCGCAACAAGAGAGACCGCGATAGTGAGAGGCCCGCGCACCGCGATGAAGAGTGGCCCCCACTTGCCACAACTAGAGAAAGCCCTCGCACAGAAACGGAGACCCAACACAGCCATAAATAAATAAAATTTAAAAAAAAACAAAAAACAAATAACACATGGATTCTATAATCAAATGTACAAAATACCATAATAGAATTATAAATGATAATTAATGGTATATTTAAGTATAATAATTGAAGCCTTGTGAACAAGCAGGAAGAGATAAAAAGCTGAGTCATCCTTACTCAGGACCACTGGGCAGGTTTCTGAAATTGGCCAATTCAGGGACAGAAGAAAAAAGGGCCGTGAAGAAAATACAGATGCATCACTAAGGAGATAAGAAGGCAACCAGAACAGCACTTTGAATAGTGAAGAGAAAGATGTTATAAGAAAAAAGAGTGTCAAGAAGAGCCTAACAGAAATATACTCAGCCATTAAAAAGAATGAAATAATGCCGTTTGCAGCATCATGGATGGACCTAGAGATTATCATACTAAGTGGAGTAAGCCAAGATAAAGACAAATATCATATGATATCACTTATATGTGGAATCTAAAATTTGACACAAATGAACTTATCTACGAAACAGAAACAGACTCACAGACATAGAGAACAGACTTGTGGTTGCCAAAGGGAGAGGTGTTGGGGGAGGGAAGGGTTGGGAGTTTGGGATTAGCAGATGCAAACTATTATATATAAGATGGATAAACAACAAGGTCCCACACTGTATAGCACAGGGAACTATATTCAGTATCCTATGATAAACCATAATGGAAAAAAGTATGAAAAAGAATATATGTTTAACTGAGTCACTTTGCTGTACAGCAGAAATTAAACACAACATTGTAAATCAACTATACTTCCGCCGGACAGGAATAAAGACACAGACATAGAGAATGGACTTGAGGACACGGGGAGGGGGAAGGGTAAGCTGTGACAAAGTGAGAGAGTGGCGTGGACATAAATACACTACCAACCGTAAGATAGATAGCTAGTGGGAAGCAGCCGCATAGCACAGGGAGATCAGCACAGATCGGTGCTCTGTGACCACCTAGAGGGGTGGGATAGGGAGGGTGGGAGGGAGGGAGACACAAAAGGGAGGAGATATGGGAACATATGTATATGTGTAACTGATTCACTTTGTTATACAGCAGAAACTAACACACCATTGTAAAGCAATTATACTCCAATAAAGATGTTAAAAAAAAAAACCAGTATACTTCAATAAGATTAAAAAAAAAAAAAAAGAAGAGCCTAACAATTTCAGGTAAATGCCAGGCACTTTACTTACATTATTTCATCTAATCCTCATGGTAACCACATGAGATTAGCATCATTAGGCCCATGTGACCTAACAGGAAACAGTTAAGGCAATTAAATAATTTTATCCATGAATAAACAAATATTTATTAAACAGCAACTTATGTCAAGTATGATGGCAGGTGCTGGGAATAAAGCAGGGAATAAAACAAGTCTCTGCCTCCCTGTCACAGAAGCAGAGTAGACCATAAAGAAATAGACCTGGTGCACCAGATGCTAAATATTACAGAGAAAAAGAAAGCAAGCTAAGGAGAACAGGACGTGCAGGAGGACTGCCCAAGCTCACACTGCTAGAAAATCTCAGTCATCCGGAGATAATGAGAATGAAGGCAGAGAAACAGAAAGGTCACTGGATCAGAAAAGGTGAAGGTCATGGCAGAAGAGGACACAGAAATGGAAGCTTCTCACTACCGAAGTTTAGCAATGAAAAGAGGAGACCCGGAACAGGAGCTAAGTGTCTCAAATTCCCTTCTTCTTAAGATCTTTAAAGGTAGTGTTTGAACCATTCGCAATCCTGCCAACTCCAATACAACCCTGCTCTCTAGCCCAGGCCCAGGCAGCAGGAAATTGCAGCCTGGACTCAGAGCTCTCAGCACTGATGCCTCCAATCACCAGCACCCCCAACACCCCCATCACCACCACGCCATCACTGTCACTACGACCCCATCACTGTCACCACCATCACCATGACCATCACCACCAACAACACCAACACTGCCACCGTGACGACCACCACCACGACATAATTCAAAACAAAACACTTCTTAACAGAGGAACAGAAAACATAATCGTGTGCTGATATTAAACGGGCTTCTTCCTGGACTCTGTGGCTGCAGACCTGTGGCTAGCCCATGGAAGTGCAACTTTTCTAAAACTTGTTGGTGTCCCCACGATGCTGGAACCCCAAAGCCTGTGCTGAGCCAGCCTGTAGGCCCATCCTGCAGTGACCTTCCCTTGGGAGGTGGACTGGAATTTAAAACAGCAAAGTGAACAAAGCATTAAGATACTTTGCTTGGCCTACAGATAATGTCAAACCCCATATGTGATCATCTGTGACGAGGCAGTATTTTAGCATAGGATATTTGATTTATATCAACCTACCGTAACTAATTTAGCAGATTAAAATGTTCCCTGTCTCAGTAAAAAGCTTCCCCACCTACCCCACTGCTCATGGAAGGTATGAGTTACCCGACACTCCCCTCTCTCTCAAGTCCAACAGCCAAGCCGTTACCAAGTCCTTCAATTTCTTATCCCAAATCGCGTTCAGATCTGTCCTCTCTCCCCCCACCGCCACACCTTAGGCCAAGTGGCCAGCATCTGTCTTCTGGGCTCTACCTTCCTGGTCTCTCTACCTCTCCTCTACCCTCTCCAAGCCGCAGCCCACACAGCAACCTTGTCGCTACCCTTCTGCACACTTAAAATAGAGACAGACATTCTTCCAGCATCCTGTGACATCCCGAAGGAGTTACATCTGTCCACTTCCTTGACCTCGACTCACGTCATTCTCCTTCTCCACGCTCCCTTCCGCCTCGGGCCTTCTACGTGCTGTCCCTGTGCCCGTAACACCCTTCCCTCTCCACTTCCTCTCCCAATTAACTCATGCATCCTCTAGACACCAGGTACCAGACCAATCAGGCCTCCCTTTCATAGGACTTGCTGTATTCTGATCTTTCACATCTGCCGTGTAGCACGTGTCAGTCCCTAATTGTGTATTTGATTGTCTCTAATTTTCTCATGATGGCAAGCTCTATGCGGCAGGGATCATATGAGTCTTACTCAATGTCTTCTCTCTAGAGCTAAGCCTGGCAATTGGCACATAGTAGGCACTCACATGTTTGCTAATAAAGGATTAGTCCCAGGGTCACGGGCTGCTGTGGGTGTATTCCTGAATGTGTTTAATGATTAGGATAAGACTCATACTCCCTCCTCCCCCTGTGGCATGTAGCAGTACTGGCAGGATGGCATGACTCTCATTCCCACAAGCAGATGCATTTCTTGCCTGAGGAGACCTGCTAAAGTTGACCAAGTGGCTTTCCAACCCACGTTTAGAAAATCTGGGCAGAAAGTAAAAGCAGAGCATCCAACACACTTTTCAGAGTCCTTCATAAAGAACCAGAGCCTGAAAGCTAAACAGTGTCTACCACGGGTCACATCTTAAGAGTTCAAGATATTCCACTGCCTCAGATGAGCCTCTGTATTAGAAAACAACACAGGATACACTAATGTATGCCCGGATGACCGCCTGCTGGCTGGACGACTGTTGTTTCCTGAAACTCTTTTGAAAACAAAAGGTATATCCCAAGAGGACAACCCTCTGAGCACAATATTCATTATATACAAACAATCGCTCTATATGCAGACACAGGCAAGATGCCAAGGAATTCCAGTAATATTATCACAAATAGTAACAGCCCTTGATACCAGCAAATATAAAGCTCCTTTCCCTGCAGAGTGTAGACTCTATTAAAGACATTCTCTTACTGGTTTTTACCAAATTTCTACACTAAACGACTGAGATCAAGTATTGGTCAGCCAACTCCAAAGAGAAAGAAACCGAGGCACAGAATTCAAAATGGCTTTCAAAGAGACGGCTGACAGAAAACAAAACTAGACGCCGAGAGCTGACTTTTCCATCCACGTAGCTCCTTGTCCAGACCAGTGAACTCTCAGAGGCGGACGAGGGTGTTGGGGCTGGAGGTGGAATGCTGACCCCCCGGAATAGGCCCCCCAGTAGCGGGGACCCAAGCTTGGCTCCCTCGTCCCACTGCACTTCTCTGAAGACTAGAATCAACCAGTGTTATTAACAACAGATTCCTTATTATTCAGCCATAAAAAGGAACGAAACCGGGTCATCTGTAGAGACGTGGATGGACCTAGAGACTGTCATACAGAGTGAAGGAAGTCAGAAAGAGAGAAACAGGGGCTTCCCTGGTGGCGCAGTGGTTAAGAATCCGCCTGACAATGCAGGGGACGTGGGTTTGAGCCCTGGTCCAGGAAGATCCCACATGCCGCGGAGCAGCTAAGCCCGTGCGCTACAACTACTGAAGCACCGGTGCGTAGAGCCCGTGCTCCGTGACAAGAAAAGCCACGGCAATGAGAAGCCCGTGCTCAGCAATGAAGAGTAGCCCCCGCTCGCTGCAACTAGAGAGAGCCCGCGCACAGCAACGAAGACCCAACGCAGCCATAAAGTAATTAATTTTTAAAAAAGAGAATACCAAATATTGTATATTAACCCATATATGTGGAATCTCGAAAAATGGTACAGATGATCTTATTTGCAAAGCGGAAATAGAGACACAGACGTAGAGAACAAACAGGGATACCAAGGGGGAAAGGGGGGGTATGGGATGAACTGGGAGACTGGGAGTGACATAGATACACTACTGATACTATGTATGAAATAGATAACTAATGAGAACCTACTGTATAGCACAGGGAACTCTACTCAGTGCTCTGTGGTGACCTAAATGGGAAGGAAATCCAAAAAAGAGGGGGTATGTGTATACGGATAGCTGATTCACTTTGCTGTACAGCAGAAACTAACACATTGTAAAGCAACTATACTCCAATAAAAATTAATTTAAAAAAAAGCAAGCAGGGCTTCCCTGGTGGCGCAGTGGTTGAGATTCCGCCTGCCAATGCAGGGGACACGGGTTCGAGCCCTGGTCTGGGAAGATCCCACATGCCGCGGAGCAACTAGGCCCGTGAGCCACAACTACTGAGCCGGCGCGTCTGGAGCCTGTGCTCCGCAACAAGAGAGGCCGCGATAGTGAGAGGCCCGCGCACCGCGATGAAGAGTGGCCCCCACTTGCCACAACTAGAGAAAGCCCTCGCACAGAAATGAAGACCCAACACAGCAAAACTAAATAAATTAATTAATAAACTCCTACCCCAACATCTTCTTAAAAAAAATAAAATAAAATAAAATAAAAAAAGCAAGCAAAGGGATTCCTGGGCCCACACTCACTAGGTCAGGATTTCCTGAGGCGTGGACTAGTAATGTGAAATTAACAAGTACTCCAGGGCATCCCCAACCGGAAAACATCATCCTAAAAGCTCAGGTGCAACCACATGGGAGAAGACCAACAGCTGAAGGGCGCAGGTGAGGGACTCCTGGGAGTACGGGAGTGACCTGGGTGCTTCCGGCCTGGCCTCCCTGGGGACACATTCCAGAAGAGGGAAAGGCTAAGTCCCTGGAGACGCTCTGAGAAACTCGAAACACAAGGCGGCCCAGCCACCCTGGAATAGGCACCCCTCCTTGGTGGGCTGGAACAGAGCCCAGAAACAGCCAGAACCACACTAATGGCTGGAGAATAACTGAGCAGTGAGTCAGGCCCACAATATCGGGACTGGGAGAGGTAAGAAGGTAGAGTTGGGACAGGATATTTAGTACAGGAGACCCAGCAGGAGCAGACGTCCCAATACTGCATTTTCATGAATAATGATGATAGCACCACCTGGTTTGCTGAGCAGGACACAAAGCTCTCTGCTTCCATCATCGCACTATTCCACTCACTCAGTACAGAATGATCAGACACCTGCTCCTGGGGCGAGCAATGCTCAGCCCAGGGGGGCAGAGTGATCTCAGCAGACACTTCCGTTCCACGGACAGCTCTGCTCACTCACATTATCCGCCTCAAGCACCTGCCAAGTCTCTTCATTTTTCTGCCTCAAGGTTTTTTCAAGGCAGAGCTCAATCCCTTAGCCTGAAAGTGTGGGAGACTTAACCTCTGCTGGAGGCAATCCTTAGCCAGTGGAACACGGAGGAGAGCGTGTGGATAAACACTGTGACCCCCAACTTTCAGAGGGATACGCCTGAGGACTTTCTGAGAATCACAATGTCATACCGTTATGTAATTACTTTTTTCCCCACTAGATCATGAACATGTGCCCATGTAAGTAAAGACTCCCACAAAATGTGGCTTTAAATATCTATCATGAAGATTGGCATTTCTTAAGTGGGTGGTGGTATGCCCTCTAGGGAGCATTTAGGCAACTGAGGGTTATTTGTGATGGGCACAGATGTTGGGGTGCCCCTTACATGCGTGGGGAAGCCCCACACAACAAAGAATTGTTCCACCCTTGCAGAACTTCCAAATGTCCTCTGGGAACGTGAGAGTCACGGGCACTTGCTCTCAGCACAATCTGAGCTAGAAAACGATGATGGCTAGCGGATGAAACAGAAGTATCTAGAGTACTCAAGTATGGAGAAGGGGACTGGACTGAACTGTCTCAAGTGTTTCATCCAGAGCCACTATCCTATGATTCCACCATATATAGGAATCCAGCCATGTGACTTTCTATCTAGTTCTCTCAGAGGTATCAATTATCCATTATATTCCTATCTCCTTCCATGATCAGATAATTGAAAACTTTACATTCTAAGTCTCAGCTGGGTTACCCATTTCAAATCCTACACCTAGACAGCTATTACCCTTAAGTACAAACCAAGGAAACTACAGTGGATGTACTTAAAAATATTTTTCAACAATTGTTACTACAGAAATATCTACAGATATAAATCCCAGAACTAACCAAAATATCAAATAATTTGGAATTAGTTAAATCAATGATGGTATATCCATAGAATAGAATATTTCCAGCCATGAATATTTTAGAAAATTTTATGACGTTGAATAATACAGTATTAAGTGGGACAAACAAGTTACACAGAAATATGTCTCTAAGATTTCACATATATGAAGCAAACTGATATATATATATTTCATATATATACATATGTATAAATTACATCAAAAATGTTTTATCTAGCACTGATAAAGGAAAAAATAGAGGGGGGGGGTGGGAGCTGTGTGTGTCATTATATAGTGGTGTGTGTGTGTGTGTGTGTGTGTGTGTGTGTGTGTGATAATACATCACAGAACCACTGCCTCATTGGGAAGATGAAGAATAAGCTGAAAAACAGCCTGTGGCCTCAGGAACACGGCACACTTAAACAGCTAGTCAAAGCTCTAAATTAGATTTAAGTTTAAACACACACTGTCTCCTATAATCATTATTGAAAATTCTCTCTTAAATCTATTCCAAATTAGGCCAAGAAGCTTTCCAAGATATTGAGATGTTAAGGACAAAGTTTTTTGTTCCAGCTCCTAGAAATATCATTTCTAACACAGGGCTATAATGACACCAAAGTTTGTAAAACAAGTCTCTTATAGAAAATTGTACGTTAAAGCATTTGTTATAGAAAATCAAAATTTGTTCACCTTAGTTATAAATGAACTCAGCAGCCTTGTGATAATTAAACCATTACTCTATTCACTTTTGTATAAAGACTGTATCCTCAGAATGCACTCTAGTCTAGCTTTATACTCTGGGGCCTGCTTTAAATAAACAGTACGTCTAACAGATTCAAACCCTAATGAATCAGGAAGTCCCTTTCACACACCATTCTTTTTTATGCCCACATTAAAACAATAGCAATGACATAAAAACATACACTACAGTGGTAACAGAGGTTATATATGAGTGGTACAATTACAAGAAACTTTTATTTCCTTGGAATTTACTGTATTTGCCAATAAAACCATGTTTCACTTATTTTAATATTTTTTTTAATGAAAGAATGAGTTTCCCTTTTATCTTTATGCTAAACATTGTCCAGCGAACGCGCTAACATTTTACCAAGTGATCAAGGGCAGACTCCTTCAGAAAAAAAGAAACTTAGAAGAAGAGGGCTTCATTCCCAGAATAATCAAGTGTGGGCTCTTTTTCAATCAACAGTTTAAGGATTTGGTGTGGGATTTTTTTGTGCTCTACAGCAGGGAGGATGAATTATTTTTATCTGGGACTGCAAGAGCTTGTATTATTAAGCTAAATTCTTCCTGTGTCTAATCCTTTAAACATCCAGAGGGTTGAGCGTTTTCAGTGTTAGAGCCAGAGGGGGCTTTAGAAATCATCTGACCCAAACTTGTGTTTGGGGAGGGGACTCAGGGATTTCAGTGACGTGACCAAGGTCACCTGATAGACATGAGATAAGACCCTGCATTTCTTTTTTTTTTAATTCATTTTATTGAAGTATAGTTGATTTACAATGTTGTTAATTTCTGCTGTACAGCAAAGTGATTGAGTTATATATATGCATCCTTTTTCATATTCTTTTCCATTATGGTTTATCACAGGATATTGAATATAGTTCCCTGTGCTATACAGTAGGACCTTGTTGTTTAGCCATCCTATATGTAATTGTTTGCATCTGCTAACCCCAAACTCCCAATCCATTCCTCCCCCCCCCGCACCAACCTCCCCTTTGGCAACCACAAGTCTGTTCTCTATGTCTGTGCATCTGTTTCTGTTTCGTAGATAGGTTCATTTGTGTCATATTTTAGATTCCACATATACGTGGTATCTTATGGTATTTAAGACCCTGCATTTCTTAATTTGAATGTTTTTTCCATTCCACCAGCTTGCTTCTGCACCCATGGGGGTGAAGGCAGGATGCCGGGGGATGAGAAGAGCCCTCACTGTACGGCTGTCTTCCTATGCAGTATAAGCAAAGAAAGCTATTTTTAGAACCCACTCATTGCCCAACTGCATACCAGGGACTCTCAAAATATCGTCAAGACAAACTCATGTTTTTATCTCTACTATACCCCTACCCCCCATTTAAAAATTCCTAAAAGCACACTAACAAGAAGAACACGCTGACAGCACGCAGAGCTCTTGCTCTGGTACAGTCCAAGAAGGCAGATTTTAAGCTCTTTGTTATTAAAACTCTCTGGCTGCTCATTCCCTTACTCATTCTTTCTCTTTTTAGCAGAGCCCATTTAGACTCTGCCTACTTCTCAAAAACATTTGAACAAGAAACAAGTAGCTATTAAAACACACACAAGTTGTCTATCTCAAAAACAAAAGATGAAAGGATTTATCCCCCATGGAAAAGTTGCTGGCAACAAAAACTTCCTCTTTCCATAAAGCAACAAAGCTTTTTCTTTTATCTGGAATGTTACAAAAATAGACAAAGCCATCAAAGGCCATTATCCTTGCTAATACCCCAATCTTCAACCCCCTCTAACTGGGGACTTCCAGATGAAGAGGCTAAGGAACTCTAATTCACAAATGTAACCACCAACTTAATTAGTAGCAACACATTGCTATAGGATAGCTCCTGTTTATACAGGCGAAGTCTTTAACGACACTAAAAGGCTTAATGCTGTCATAAATTTTAATACAATATTTTAAACACAAGGGAGTTAATCACTCTCAAAAGTAAATTTACTTAGCTGGGTAAGAAATCCCCAACTTCATTGTATTCTCTTACATTCATAAATTCCCCTTTGTCATATCTGAGCCGTTTACAGAATTGGCACTGGCGTTAGCCATAAAAATCAATCAAACTGAACTGACTGCTCTAAGCAGATTGATGGTGCTTATCTTGGTTCTATTACAAGGGAACTGAGGGCTTAACCAAATCACAGCCTCACTGGGGGTCAAACTAGAAAATGAGAGGGCTGTATTTAATGATTACTAAGGCTTCATTCTGGCTCTAACTAAATGCAGTTCTATACTTTTCCGTGTTTTGAAAAGCTCCAGGTACGCAGCAGCATGCCAGAGAAGGGTAATAGGCAGCCTCACCACTCAGATGCACTGAAAATCCAAATTAAAATGTAAACACATCCGGATACATGTATATGTGTAGCTGATTCACTTTGTTATAAGGCAGAAGCTAACACACCATTGTAAAGTAATTCTACTCCAATAAAGCTGTTAAAAAAAAATGTAAACACATCACCTTGGAGAAAGAGGCATTAAGGTATTATCAGCCATCACCTTATTAGGGCTTAGCTCCAGGCAGCTAGAGTCCTAAGGATGAGCAGTTGCTGGGAAGAAAAGGATGGAAGCAGGCATTTTAAATCAAATGCCTATAGGAGCCAGGCAAAAGCATATATTAATAAAGAGATCTGGGTAGGAGCTGTGAAAAAATGGAGAGCTGCTTCTCAACTCCAGCTATCTGCTGCCTTGTAGGAATGTACATCCTGGGTTATCCCATTTTCAGACTTTTCAAAGCAATGTAAAAAAGCCATAAAGACTCTAATATTTAAACACTGAATCAAAATTTTTTACAACAGTCTACAAGTCAAATATACCTCCACACTAGATACACGTGCAGGACACTGAGTTTGAGATCTCTGATGTGGGGCACTATACTGCCAAGGAATATAATAGAAACATGAGGGGAGCTGGTAAATAGAAGGAAGGGTGCAAAGAAACAGAGCAGAGTGGGCTACATCAGTGTCTGAGGTTGGCTCTGTTGAGGGAATTCAGAAGAGCAAGCAAACTTGGAGGCAGGAAGAGATTAAGACAGTGAGTCTAAACCTTTTGGGGAATCATGGGTAGCACAGGAAATTCTGATAAATGCTTTAGAGACTTTTCCCTGGAAAAATAAACGTATGTAGTAGGCAGAATAATGTGGCCCACGAAGATGTCTATGTGCTCATTCCTTGTCCCCCTCCCCTTGTTACCTTACATGACAAAAGGGATTCTGCTGATGTGATGAAGCTAAGGACCTTAAGATGGAGAGATTATAGTGGGCTGAGTGGACCCAATCTAATCACTTGAATCCTTAAAATCAGAACAATTTTCCTGCCCTTGGTTGTAAGAAAAGAACAAACCTGACCCCATATTGAATCTGTTCCTTTAGCTCTAACCCTGTGCTCTGTTGGCTGTGCTTAGTCATGTTGGCTCTGCACTTTTGTAAAAATAAAAAAATGTTGCCCAGAGCCTGAAATATTCATGGTAGCTCATTCTCAAGGCTCTGACCTTTAAAGGTTTAACATTTTTCTATTCATACAGAGATTACAAGTTGCAGAACAGAGAATAACCTTTGTCTTGTTGGAGGTTCATGGGAACACTGTGATCAGACCTACGTGGACAGCTGCAAGAGCAAAGGATTCTGGCACCAAGAAGTGTGCAACAACCAGCCACATCTTCTCCCCTTTTAGTACAAAAGAAGCCTGAATTCTAACTCAAGGAAGATGGCTCTTTGGGACAAGAGTCCACCTTCTTCTCAGTCTGCTGGCTTTCGGAATAAAGTCACTCTTCCTTGCCCCAAAACCTCATTCTCGATTTACTGGCCTCTCATGAGACCAGCAGTAGGAGCTTGGACTCGGTAATATGGTCAGAAGAAAACATATGGAAGAATGCTAAGAGAGATGCAACGTTGCTAGCTTTGAAAATGGAGGAAAAGACCATAAGCCAAGCAATGTACGCAGCACCGGGAAACTGGAAAAGACAAGGAAATATATCCATTCTCCCCTCGAACCTCCAGGAAGGAATGTAGGCCTGCTGACACCTTTATTTTACCCCAGAGAGATCCATGTTGGTCATCTATCCTACAGAAGTATAAGATTATAAATTTGTGTTGTTTTAAGTCACAGGTTTGTGGTCATTTGTTACAGTAGCAACAGAAAACCAATATAGTATACAGACACTCAAACTTTGGAAAAAATATTCACAGACCTCCCTAAAGCGCATTCAGACACACAGATAAATGTCCCGTGCCCTAGGAAGGGCTCAACAACACGCTCTCTGAGCTGAAGGTATGAAACTATTTCTCTTTGGCACGCGTGAGAAGATCAATACCACCCCACGACACAAGCAGCTCCAAAACCTCACTTCTACAAGGATGGATTCATTCTCTGAACACTAACTACCCTTTTGAGTCCCACCCAAACCACATGTGACCCCTTGACAGCTCCTTGCTGTAGAAAGATCTTTCCTTCCTTTCTCAAAGTGCTCATTATGATAAGAACATGCTCCTCCCCAGCCCTCCTCCCCAAGAAGGTGGCATTTTACACCTGCTAAGATTTAGCCTGGCTTCTTCCCTCACTTTGAGCCAGACTTAGGTCTGGAGTGCTCTATCACAGTCCTCATGTCTCTATCGAGATCTTATTGGACACAATATGCCTGCACCTGGCCATTTGCTGGTTTTAAAATGGAAGAGCAATGTTATCAGGAATGTGAGCTACCTGACTCAAAGTTGTTTTTAGCCTCAGCTCTCATTTCACCAGTTCATCAAATTTCACAATCCCTGTAATATTTAGAGTTTTCTTTTTAAGTTCCATTAGAGTGATCCTAGGTGTCACGCCACCATGGCTGCGACAAAAAAAAAAAACAACTCTGTAGTTTAAAGGTTACCATCCTGATCTAATACTCAACCTAATATACCAGACGTAATGGCCTCACAACTCCTGATCTGCAACTTAACACCAGACGCTGTGACTGTCAACTCTGGTGCACAGGCAATTCTGGAATGCTGCTAGCTCAGAAAGCTAGATTCTGTCAAAGTAGAACATGGAGGCTAGAAAGGAAAAAGAAGAAGAGAACAACAAGGTATTTGGGGTCCTATGGAGGTTTGCTAAAGCATAGAGGAAGACAAGCCAGATCTGTTTTGGAGGAGACAAGCCTGACGCAATGAGGAAGGCTGCCCAGTGACCATGTATTTGGTTCCTTCTCCTGACATGCAGAAGAGGTCTAGGAACAGCCTAAAATGTTACACAAACTTTTGTGTGTATGTGTATCTCTTTTTTTCTGAGGAAAAGTGCCACAGATCTGAGAATCTGAATGAACTGTAACTCCCCACACCCAAGTGTAGGAGTTGCTGCTCTGTATGTTTCCTCATGAGGACTTTTCTAATTCAATACACTTAGCTCTCCCTAGTCATATGTGAATGATCCCCAGAGCAGAATCCTATTAAATTTCCGACTTGCCCTCTGATAACAGTAATATTACCACTTACCTTCTCCACTGCAGATGGGAAATAGAGTGGTTTTAAGTTTACCAAACATCGAGCGCCTTTGAGAAGGTAGATTGCTAATGTCATTTTCCCCTATCAGCCTCTGTGGAGTATCCAGCCCAAAGGGCACCATACATTTCATACGCAAGCATGAAGGATTTCGTCTTGTTTTTTGTGTGTGTTTTTTTCTGTCTTTTTTATGATTTTGAAATATGCATGGGAATATAGTTGGCCTTATTCTTGCTGAGAGATGCAGTCACCAGTCTGGTGGGGGAGAGAGGGTCACTGCCTAAATTGATTCTAATCAACCTAAAACAGCTTTGTTATAGTAAGACCTCCAATAGGAAGGTGAGTGTCCCGATTAGCAGAGAAATGACAGGGCTGAGTCTTACCCGATCTGAGGTCAAGTAAGAATAAACAGAAAAGAGATGGCAACCAGTGAGGAGGTGAGAAAAGGTGTTGAAGAATACAACTGGATAATGGATCATCTTACTTTTGGGGTCTCCATCAACCCTTTGGGGCTCTCTGATTCTAAATTTAGTACGTTGAATATTTTAAAGCACAATTTCACTATATATAAAATAGATAACTAATTAGGACCTACTGTATAGCACAGGGAACTCTTCTCAATACTCTATAATGTATATGGGAAAAGAAGCCAAAAAGGAGTGGATATATGTATATGTATATGTATAACTGGTTCACTCTGCTGTACAGCAGAAACTAACACATTTTAACTCAACTATACTGATAAAAATCTTTTAAAAAGCACAATTTCATAGCACAGCCAATCTTGTCTGTCGTTGTTGATTCATTTAGACTCTGCTGCCTTAGAAAAAATTTTGAAAAGTCATGCCCAGAAGCATAGCCCTCCCTTTCCACTGAGTGAGAGCTATGATTACACTGTACACAAGATCCTACAAAGACAGCTGACACAACCAGCAGTTGAATTCTTTCTTCTGTTTATTTCCAGAAGAGACTTTCCATAGACAGCTGCAAGGCCAGGCTCCCATCCGAATGCCATGCCAACCTTGCTCCTGACAGCCTCCCACCCACATTCTTGCCCTGACCCAGGGCCGTCTCTAGCAGGTCCGGGAGACCAGAGGGGTCAGCCCCAGGGCCACTTCAGGGCTTAGAGACACCACCTGGATCAGCACAGGAGCCACGGCTGCTATGCTGTAATCAGACATTTGTAGGTTCAAATTCTGGCTCAGGGGGCTTCCCTGGTGGCGCAGTGGTTGAGAGTCCGCCTGCCGATGCAGGGGACGCGGGTTCATGCCCCGGTCCGGGAAGATCCCACATGCCGCGGAGCAGCTGGGCCCGTGAGCCATGGCCGCTGAGCCTGCACGTCTGGAGCCTGTGCTCCGCAGCAGGAGAGGCCACAACAGTGAGAGGCCCGCGTACCGCAAAAAAAAAAAAAAAATTCTGGCTCAGCCTTATTTACCTGTACAATATCAGTCAAGTGCCTTGACGTCTCAGCTTCAGGCTCCTTCTCCATAAAATGGGGCTAGGAGTACCCGCTTTTCGGGGAAGGGGTGAGGGCTAAATGACAGAATATGCGAAAAGCAATTGGCATGACTTCTACACTGTCATCAGCAATTACCATTATCACAGAAGAAAACCCGGTCCCTCTCTAGCGTGGAATGAAAGAGGACAAAATGAAATCAGCGTTTCTCCCTCTCAGGGCAGGAGAGTCTCCGCTCCTCTCTGAGCCTTAAGGCTGATTATCTTCAAACTGCAGGCAGAGAAAGTAGGTTATTTACATTTCTCTTAGACTCAATGATTCTCCCCCTTTAAGGAGCTTCTCTGACTTCAAGGGATGCCAACGAAAGTCAGAAAGCCTTGCCTCTTGGGCAGGGGTAGCAAGCACAGGTGTTAGCGTTTCTGGGAAAGGAACCCAAGGCCCAGTGTAACTTCTGACAACAAAGGGCTCACCTTCGTTGAGCTCGCACGGTTTCTTGGCATCTGAAGGTGTGGTTTTGTGGACTCTCCTGAGCTGGCGTTCCTGTTCTCCCCCGACACTCTGACTGGCTGGGTACCACATGCTCTGTCTCCTGCAAGAAAAATGGGAACAGTAGATGAACTGTCAGCAGCCATCCGTTCCACAGCATCCTCCGGTGGGGTGTGGGTCACAGGGCAGGGCAGCAGCCATGCAACACACACGCTACCAAGGGCTGTGGGGAAGGGGGCCCATGAGTGAGCCGAAACTTAAAAAGCCTCTTTCTAACAGTCAGTTGCTGCAAGATTTCAGAATAAAGAAAAAATAATAACCTAAAATTTACATTTTATATTAAAAATATGAGAGAAGAGTATTTAATGAATAGATTGCAAATACAATTTCTAGAATATTTATAGCATAAGCTCATTTTTGCACAAACATGTACGAATGTACACACACACACACACACATACACACACACACAAATTGGCATCAAGTAAACCAAAATCTTAACAGTGACTAACACTTAAGATGTCATTTTTTTTTTCTTTTGGGTACTCATCTATATTTTTTTATACAATAATCATACATTATTCCTATAATAAGAAAGAACTTTAAGTTAATCTGAAAACCAAGGAACAAATCATTTTTATAAAATCCAAATCCCAAGTATGCTTGGTACTCTCTCTTCCCCTCCCCTCCCCACCCCACCCCCAAACACACGCACACACACTCTCCTACACCTGTCATTGGCTACACTGAATCCAAAGAAATCACTATGTTGGTCCCATTATCCCATGATAAACTCCACTCATTAATTTACAAAAACTCCAGAAGCTAATTCTAGAGAGTATCATAAACACACCAAAGCTAAAATGAATCTGTACTCAATACAAGGACACACAAACCCAAAATGAAAGATTTTTATATGTTCAGCAGTTGAACCACTACAGTATTTGAACAATGCCAAAGCTCTGACAAATTTTCCGTAGGAAAAAACAGCCCCTCTGTACCTGATAAATGAAATACTAAAACCAAATTCAGTGAGCAACTCAGAAAATCCAGATGGCTACTGTCAGGCAGTCAAAATATTCATGTGATACAGTGAACTTGGGTCTGACGGTGCAGTATACTGTTGTGACAATACAGACCAAGCTCCTCTCTTAGGGGTATGGGTTGAAGTCAGTACAAGTGACTTCAGGTATCTCAATATGTCAGAAAACATTTTTCTAAAATATTGTACTAGAATAATTTGGTGGGGCTATTTGCCAAGTAGCCATCACAAGCTTCTAGAGCAAAATCATAGGAATGCCTTCCTATTAGAGGGGTAAAATGGAAAGTGGGAGCAGAGCTGAGGAAAAGGAATGAATTAGAACTACCAAGATCCTTTCTTTAATTTTTCTAAGCCTCCAGCTTCAGGCAAGAAGACACACCACATGAAAGGGTTCCATTAGTATCCAATACTTCCCTAGACATAGTAGTTGCTTGTGAAAAATTCTACAGCTATTCAAATACTTGCCAAGTTTCCCCAAACAATGGTTTTCAAGTGAGACAGCACTGCTTGCAAGTATACTAGGTATGTGACCTTAGGCAAATCACATCCATTATCTGGACCTCAGTTTCCTTGTCTGTAAAATGGAGATAATACTCCAAGTTCACAAGGTTGTTGAACAAGATGCTCTTTTACTACTTACCAACTGGAGGCACACAGTGGATGGGAGCTACTGATGATGATAATAGTCCTTTTACAAAAATTCCCTCAAAGCTCAGTATTCTGAAACTGGTGTTAAGGAAATCCTTGGAGACTTAACCCAAGTGAGTTCAGCAAAATCACACTTATTTTTGTGGTGGGATGCTTGTTTCAGGTTTCTATACTAATAATATTATTTTAAACATTGTATTTAGAAGCCACCCTACTTATAGATGTAAAGAAATGGCCCTTCTCATTTCTAAACAATTTAAACCAGAAATTTCCATTCCTTTAAAACCTAACCCTTTTAAGAAACAGTCATTTTTTCCCCCCAAAGACAGTGTTTTATCTAATCCTTTGAACCCACGGAGGTTGAGAAGGGTTACAGGCCACACACTGCTGGATTCCCATGGATTTTACAAACAAAAGCAAAAATAAATAAATGGCAATATGTCAAACTAAAAAGCTTTTGTACAGTAAAGAAAATGATCAACAAAATGAAAAGGCAGCCTACTGAATGGGAAAAGATATTTTCAAATCATGTAGCCAATAAGGGACTAATATCCAAAATATACAAAGAACTCACACAACTCAATAACAAAAAGAAATCTGATTAAGAAATGGGCAGAGGACCTGAAGAGACATTTTTCCAAGAAAGACATACAGATGGCCAACAGACACAGGAAAAGATGCTCAACATCACTAATCATCAGGGAAACGCAAATCAAAACCGCAGTGAGGTACCATCTCACACCTGCCAGAATGTCTTTTTGATAATAGCCAACAAATCAATGTTGGTGAGGATGTAGAGAAAAGAGGACCCTCATGCACTGTTGATGGGAATGTAAATTGGTTCAGCCACTATGGAAAACAGTATGGAGTTTTCTCAAAAGATTAAAATTAGAACTACCTTATGACCCAGTGATTCCACCTCTGGGTATTTATCCAGAGAAAATGAAAATAGTAATTTGAAAAGATATATGCACCCCTATGTTCACTGCAGCATTATTTACAATAGCCAAGATATGAAAGCAATCTAAGTGTCCAACAATAGAAGAAGGGATAAAAAGGATGGTATAAACATACACACACACACACACACACACACACACACACACACACACACACTGAATATTACCCAGTCATAAGAAAAGAATGAAATCTTGTCATTTGCAGCAACATGGATTGACCTAGAGGGCATTACACTAAGTGAAATAAGTCAGACAGAAAAGGACAAATACTGTATGATTTCACTTACATATGGAATCTAAACAACAAAACAAATGAACAAGCAAAACAAAACAGAAACAGACACATGGATACAGAGAACAGCAATGATGATCGCCAGAAGACAGGTGGGTGGGAGATCGTGCAATATTGGTGAAGGGGATTCAAGAGGTATAAACTTCCAGTCATAAGTCACAGGTGAGTTATGTACAACATAGGGAATATATTCAACAATATTGTGGCAATTTTGTACGGTGACAGATTGTTAGTAGACATATCATGGTGATCAATGTGTTATACATACAAATGTGGAACCACTATGTTGTACACCTGAAACTAAAACAACATAAAATGTCAACTATACTTCAAATAAAAAAGCAATCACCTACTACATACCAAGGATGTTGATAATTAAGAGGGTTATATAAAAGTAAATAAGACATCCCTGCCCCAAAGAACTTTAAAATCTGTTTCTAACAAAAACTAAAGTGTGAGAGGGCAGACACTAACGTGCCTACTTCTGTGTTAGTGTGCTTGTCAAATGGGCAGGTCCAAACTGACCAAGGGAACAAGGGAAGTAAAAGCCAAGAACCTCTCCTCCAGGTTTGTCTTCCTGCCACCTGGTCAGGCATAGTCTGGATGGGGCACCTGTAAGAGGAGTCATCCTATATCTTTTCCTGCTCCCAACCATGCTCCTCTACCCTTCAACTTCACCTCCTGCATGTCCCAAGCCCAGCCTCAGTAAAGTGATTTGTGGGTTTTCTGCTTATATGCAGGAACAAACAAATTGATTAAGATCTGAGATATTTCATAAGAAAGATATTTCTCAGAAGAAAGATATTTCATACTAAAACAAATGTTACTTTGGTTATATTCTGATCCGTGAGCAGAGGCTAGGATAGTATACACAATGACAAGAGCAAAGCTGTCTACTAATCAGGTTCAGAGGCTCAAAACCCCAGCTGAGTTAGGGAGAAAAACAGGTGCCCTTAAGTAGAAACGGTGAAATATGATATTTTGTCCTTGTTGGGATTTTAGTGAGTTCAGCTGGCTCATAAAGAACTTGAGAGAATCTAGTTTTAATCCAATGGCATGTCCACTGCTTCAGGCCCTTCCAAGTTTTCCAATTTGTACAAATCCATGACCCAGAAGAACCAATTTTCCATCCTCGTTCCAGTTTTTGCCCCTCTGCTCTAGTATGCCCAGAGTATTACCCTTGGGCCTCAAAGACGTATGCATCCTCTAAATCTTCCTTCCAAGACGTGGCGAGTCAAAACAGTCACTTTTTTCAATCTTCTCACACTTGAGGTTTATCTATGACCATTCTATTCTGAAATGGATTTAAAATGTTATTTCCTCCGATTGCTGGCTTAAATTTTAAATTAAATGGCTTTATAACTAATCACTCCATTGTTAATAAAAATATCTTGCATCTTTGAGAGCGTGTTCTTCCCAAGAGCTCTAATTACTACATGATTAATGCATCTGATATCTCCATAGTTCAGAAGAGCACATATTTTCAGCTCTTAGAACAAACAGGAAAAGTGTTATAAATACACCCTGCTATATCACCCTAAAGTTCCTATTATCTTAAACCTGCACATGTCTGTGAAAGTGACTTAAAGTCCTTCTGAATAACTGGGAGTTTTAAAGACTTTCACCCCTGATTAAAAGAACTATTTGTTATTATTACATTCATTTCATAATTGGGGGAAAGGAAGTCCTGGAAGAGATTATATTTCTTTTAAAAAATGTGCATCTGATTATTAATGTTCTGACCCCTTAAGAAACAGGGAACGTAGATCACTATTTCTTCAGACCTATCAGTCCCATTTTTAAAATAATTTCTGCCTACCTTAGTCACTATTTCAACACAGAATTAAGTAAGTCACGTAGGAAGGCAGGCATCGGTTCAAAGTCCACACATATCCCCAAAGTAGAATCTCCTCTGGAAAAGGAAATCCTATTTCCTTACCTGTAATACAGAGATATCACCTAGTTTACTGCTTAGAGTTGTAAGAATTTCTAGTAGAAAACAGACATTCAAATTATATTGTCTATCTTGTCCACTTTCCAAATCACACTCAAATTATACTGTCTATCTTGTCCACTTTCCAAATAACATTCACTGAGTGCCTGATTTGTACCAACACTAAACTAGGCATGTTTAACCTATATTTCCTCATTTAAAACTAGGAGGTGGATTTTACTCTCCCAGTTTTCTACAGTGAGAATAAGAATAATCAAGAGAAGAAACTAGGGGTAAGACAGGAAGAAAGACACAGACCTACTAGAGAATGGACTTGAGGCTATGGGGAAGGGTAAGCTGTGACAAAGCGAGAGAGAGGCATGGACATATATACACTACCAAATGTAAAATAGATAGCTTGTGGGAAGCAGCTGCAAAGCACAGGGAGATCAGCTCTGTGCTTTGTGACCACCTAGAGGGGTGGGATAGGGAGGGTGGGAGGGAGGGAGATGCAAGAGGGAAGACATATGGGAACATATGTATATGTATAACTGATTCACTTTGTTATACAGCAGAAACGAACACACCATTGTAAAGCAATTATACTCTAATAAAGATGTAAAAAAAAAAAAAAAGAAGACAAGATAGATGACTTACCTAGGACAGAAAGATTGTCTTTTACACAAGAGATGCCTTCCTGAAGACCCTGCAAAGTCTAACTGAGATTTACATATTTTAAGACCATTCCCATAACAGAAGATATTGGGTATTTCTGTTCACTAGCTAAAGTAGAAATATTTCAATAAAATAAACACAGCTTATAATTCAATAGACCCAAACAGCTTTGAAATTATGCAAATCTTGATAAATCTGGGGGGAGAATTACACTATTTCAAATTGTTTGCATTGAGAGACTTAATACTTTATATTCAATATTTAATTCAAAATTGCATGAAATAGGACCACACTGCTCCACTTGAGCTAGAGAACCCAGATTCTAATCCCAAACTCCTAAATCCGAATTTGGAGTTCTGTCCACTATGTTTCAACATCCCAAATTTACTATGGTCAAATGACAAAACTAAAACAATTTGTAACTAGCTTGATGTCCTTTACTCAACAGGAAACAAACCATGGCTTGGGGAATACAGTACCTATTAAGCAACAGAACACTGTTCCTGAGGGAATTTAGGCAAGAGTGAGTATTATAGAGCACTAGAAGAGGCAACACAGAAGCAGGGCATGACTGGCTAACAGGGTGGGGATTTCCTTATAAGGCTAACAGGGCCTACCTTCTTGTGTAAGGGAAACTAACTAAAGATGAGTTGGAGAATTGTAATTGATGTGTGTTAGGTTTCCTGGACAGGTGCTTCCAGTAAGTGCAAGCTGACTTAGGCATTGGAAGTCCTGGCCAGAGCCATTAAGCAAAAAAAAGAAATGAAAGTCATCTAAATTGGGAAGGAATAAGTAAAACTGTCACTATTTGCAGATGACATTATACAGAGAAAACACTAAAGACTCTACAAAAAGAGGAGACCTTCAAGATGGCATAGGAGTAACACGTGGAGATCACCTTCCTCCCCACAAATACATCAGAAATACATCTACATGTGGAATAACTCCTACAGAACACCTACTGAATGCTGGCAGAAGCCCTCAGACCTCCCAAAAGGCAAGAAAGTCCCCACGTACCTGTGTAGGGCCAAAGAAAAAAGAATAAACAGAGACAAAAGAATAGGGACGGGACCTGCAAGTCAGGGAGGGAGCTGTGAAGGAGGAAAGGTCTCCACACACTAGGAAGCCCCTTCGCGGGCGGAGACTGCGGGAGGCGGAGCGGGGAGCTTCGGAGCCGCGGGAGAGAGCGCAGCCACAGGGGTGCGGAGGGCAAAGCGGGGAGATCCCCGCACAGAGGATCGGGGCCGACCGGCGCTCACCAGCCCGAGAGGCTTGTCTGCTCACCCGCCGGGGCGTGCGGGGCTGCGAGCTGAGGCTCGGGCTTCGGTTGGAGCACAGGGAGAGGACTGGGGCTGGCGGCGTGAACACAGCCTGCAGGGGCTAGTGCACCACGGTTAGCCGGGAGGGAGTCCGGGAAAAGGTCTGGAGCTGCCGAAGAGGCAAGAGACCATTGTTTTGGGGTTCACGAGGAGAGGGGATTCCTTCCCTGTCTGCCCACAGAAGGCAGGGCACCACCTAAACAAGCCCCAGAGACGGGCACGAGCCACGGCTATCACTGCGGACCCCAGAGACGGGCAGGAGACGCTAAGGCTGCTGCTGCCGCCACCAAGAAACCTGTGTGCGAGCACAGGTCACCCTCCACAACTCCCCTCCCTGGAACCTGTGCAGCCCGCCTCTGCCAGGGTCCCGTGATCCAGGGACAACTTCCCTGGGGGAACACACGGCACACCTCAGGCTGGTGCAACGTCACGCCGGCCTCTGCCGCCTCAGGCTCGCCCCACATTCCATACCCCTCTGCCCAGTCCCCGTGGCCTGAGTGAGGCAGGGCCCTCTAATCAGTGGCTCCTTTAACTCCGTCCTGTCTGAGCAAAGAACAGACACCCTCAGGTGACCTACACGCAGAGGAGGGGCCATATCCAAAGCTGAACCCCGGGAGCTGTGCGAACAAAGAGAAAGGGAAGTCTCTTCCAGAAGCCTCAGGAGCAGCAGATTAAATCTTCACAATCAATTTGATGTAACCTTCATCTGGGGAATACCTGAATAGACAATGAATCATCCCAGAATTGAGGCGGTGGACTTTGGGAGCAACTGTAGACTTGGGGTTTGCTTTCAGCATCTAATTTTTTTCTGGTTTTATGTTTATCTTAGTTTAGTATTTACAATTTATTATCACTGATAGATTTGTTTATTGATTTGGTTGCTCTGTTCCTTTCTTTATATATATATATTTTTTTTTCTTTTTTTTCATTATTCTCTCTTTCTGAGTGTGTATATGTATGCTTCTTTGTGTGATTCTCTCTGTAGAGCTCTGCTTTTACCATTTGTCCTAGGATTCTGTCTGTCCATTTTTTTCTCATTTATTTTTTTTCAGCATAGTTGTTAGCACTTGTTATCATTGGTAGATTTGTTTTTTGGTTTGGTTACTATCTGCTTTTGTTCTTTTGTTTCTTACTTTAAATTTTTTTTTATTTTTAACAATTTTTTAAATTCTTTATTTTAATAACTTTATTTTATTTTATTTTATTTCATTCTTTTTTTTCTCCCTTTTCTTCTGAGCCGTGTGGCTGACAGGGTCTTGGTGCTCTGGCCGGGTATCAGGCCTGTGCCTCTGAGGTGGGAGAGCCAAGTTCAGGACATTAGTCCACCAGAGACCTCCCAGCTCCACATAATATCAAACAGCAATAGCTCAACAAGAGATCACCATCTCAATGTTAAGACCCAGCTCCACTCAATGACCAGCAAGCCACAGTGCTGGACACCCTATGACAAACAAGTAGCAAAACAGGAAAACAACCCCATCCATTAGCAGAGAGGCTGCCTAAAATCATAATAAGCTCACAGACACCCCACAACACACCACAGGATGTGGTCCTGCCCACAAGAAAGAAAAGATCCAGCCTCATCCAACAGAACACAGGCACCAGTCCCCTCCACCAGGAATCCTATGCAACCTACTGAACCAACCCTAGCCACTGGGGGCAGACACCAAAAACAATGGGAACTACAAACCTGCAGCCTGAGAAAGGAGACCCCAAACACAGTGAGTTAAGCAAAATGAGAAGACAGAGACAGACATAGCAGATGAAGGAGCAAGGTAAATACCCACTAGACCAAACAAATGAAGAGGAAATAGGTAGTCTGCCTGAAAAAGAATTCAGAGTAATGATAGTAAAGATGATCCAAAATCTTGGAAAAGAATGTAGAAAATACAAGAACTGTTTAAGATGGACCTAGAAGAACTAAAGAGCAAACAAACAATGATGAACAACACAATAAATTAAAAATTAGATGATCCAAAATCTTGGAAAAGAATGTAGAAAATACAAGAACTGTTTAAGATGGACCTAGAAGAACTAAAGAGCAAACAAACAATGATGAACAACACAATAAATGAAATTAAAAATTCTCTAGAAGGAATCAATAGCAGAAAAACTGAGGCAGAAAAACGGATAAGTGACCCGGAAGATAAAAGAGTGGAAAAAACTACCGCAGGGTAGAATAAAGAAAAGAGAATGAAAACAATTGAGGACAGTCTTAGAGACCTCTGGGACAACATTAAATGCACCAACATTAGAATTATAGGGGTCCCAGAAAAAAAAGAGAAAAGGAAAGGGACTGAAAAAATATTTGAAGAGATTATAGTTGAAAACTTCCCTAATATGGGAAAGGAAATAGTCAATCAAGTCCAGGAAACAAAGAGCATCCCATACAGGATAAATCCAAGGAGAAACATGCCAAGACACATATTAATCAAACTATCAAAAATTCAATACAAAGAAAAATATTAAAAGCAGCAAGGGAAAAACAACAAATAACATACAAGGGAATCCCCATAAGGTTAACAGCTGATCTTTCAGCAGAAACTGCTAGCCAGAAGGGAACGGCAGGACACATTTAAAGTGATGAAAGGGAAAAACCTACAACCAAGATTACTCTGCCCAGCAAGGATCTCATTCAGATTCGATGGAGAAATTAAAACCTTTACAGACAAGCAAAAGCTAAGCACCACCAAACCAGCTTTACAACAAATGCTAAAGGAACTTCTCTAGGCAGGAAACACAAGAGAAGGAAAAGACCTACAACAACAAACCCAAAACAATTAAGAAAATAGGAATAGGAACATACATATCGATAATTACCTTGAATGTAAATGGATTAAATGCTGCAAACAAAAGACACAGACTGGCTGAAAACAACACCCATATATATGCTGTCTACAAGAGACCCATTTCAGACCTAGGGACACATACAGACTGAAAGTGAGGGGATGGAAAAAGATATTCCATGCAAATGGAAATCAAAAGAAAGCTGGAGTAGCAATACTCATATCAGATAAAATAGACTTTAAAATGAAGAATGTTACAACAGACAAGGAAGGACACTACATAATGATCAAGTGATCAATCCAAGAAGAAGATATAACAATTGCAAATATTTATGCATCCAACATAGGAGCACCTCAGTACACAAGGCAAATACTAACAGCCATAAAAGGGGAAATCGACAATAACACAATCATAGTAGGGGACTTTAACACCCCACTTTCACCAATGGATAGATCATCCAAAATAAAAATAAATAAGGAAACACAAAGTTTAAATGATACATTAAACAAGATGGAATTAACTGATATTTATAGGACATTCCAACCCAAAACAACACAATACACTTTCTTCTCAAGTGCTCATGGAACATTCGCCAGGATAGATCATATCTTGGGTCACAAAACAAGCCTTGGTAAATTTAAGGAAACTGAAATCCTATCAAGGATCTTTTCTGACCACAATGCTATGAGACTAGATATCAATTACAGGAAAAAAATCTGTAAAGAATACAAGCACATGGAGGTTAAACAATACACTATTTAATAACAAAGTAATCACTGAATAAATCAAAGAGGAAATCAAAAAATACCTACAAACAAATGACAATGAAAACACGACGACCCAAAACCTATGGGATGCAGCAAAAGCGGTTCTAAGGGGGAAGTTTATAACAATACAATCCTAACTCAAGAAATAAGAAACATCTCAAACAAACAACCTAACCTTACACCTAAAGCAATTAGAGAAAGAAGAACTAAATAAACCCCAAAGTTAGCAGAAGGAAAGAAATCATAAAGATCACATCAGAAATAAATGAAAAAGAAATGAAGGAAACGATAGCAAAGATCAATAAAACTAAAAGCCGGTTCTTTGAGAAGATAAAATTGATAACCATTAGCCAGATTCATCAATTACAAAAAGGGAGAAGACTCAAATCAATAGAATTAGAAATGAAAAAGCAGAAGTAACAACTGACAATGGAGAAATACAAAGGATCATGAGAGATTACTACAAGCATCTATATGCCAAGAAAATGGACAACCTGGAAGAAATGGACACATTCTTAGAAAAGCACAACCTTCCGAGACTGAACAAGGAAGAAAAAGAAAATATAAACAAACCAATCACAAGCACTGAAATTGAGACTGTGATTAAAAATCTTCCAACAAACAAAAGCCCAGGACTAGATGGCTTCACAGGCGAATTCTATCAAACAGTTAGAGAAGAGCTAACACCTATCCTTCTCAAACTCTTCCAAAATATATGAGAGGGAGGAACACTCCCAAACTCATTCTACGAGGCCACCATCACCCCGATACCAAAACCAGACAAAGATGTCACAAAGAAAGAAAACTGCAGGCCAATATCACTGATGAACATAGATGCAAAAATTCTCAACAAAATACTAGCAAACAGAAACCAACAGCACATTAAAAGGATCATACACCAAGATCAAGTGGGGTTTATCCCAGGAATGCAAGGATTCTTCAGTATATGCAAATCCATCAATGTGATACACCATATTAACAAACTGAAGGACAAAAACCATATGATCATCTCAATAAATGCAGAAAAAGCTTTCGACAAAATTCAACACCCATTTATGATAAAAGCCCTCCAGAAAATCGGCACAGAGGGAACTTACCTCAAAATGATAAAGGCCATATATGACAAACCCACACCCAACACAGTTCTCAATGGTGAAAAACTGAAACAATTTCCTCTAAGATCAGAAGCCAGACAAGGTTGTCCACTCTCACCACTATTATTCAACATAGTTTTGGAAGTTTTAGCCACAGCAATCAGAGAAGAAAGAGAAATAAAGGGAATTCAAACCAGAAAAGAAGAAGTAAAGGTGTCACTGTTTGCAGATGACATGATACCATACATAGAGAATCCTAAGGACGCTACCAGAAAACTACTAGAGCTAATCAATGAATTTGGTAAAGTAGCAGGATACAAAATATAATGCACAGAAATCTCTTGCATTCCTATACACTAATGATGAAAAACCTGAAAGTGAAATTAAGAAAACACTCCCATTTACCACTGCAACAAAAAGAATAGAATACTTAGGAATAAACCTACCTAAGGAGACAAAAGACTTGAAGGCAGAAAACTATAAGAAACTGATGCAAGAAATTAAAGATGATACAAACAGATGGAGAGATATACCATGTTCTTGGATTGGAAGAATCAACATTGTGAAAATGACTCTACTACCCAAAGCAATCTACAGTTTCAATGCAATCCCTATCAAACTACCAAAGGCATTTTTCACAGAACTACAACAAAAAATTTCACAATTTGTATGGAAACACAAAAGACCCCGAATAGCCAAAGCAATCTTGAGAAAGAAAAACGGATCTGGAGGAATCAGGCTCCCAGACTTCGGACTATACTACAAAGCTACAGTAATGAAGAGAGTATGATACTGGCAAAAAAACAGAAATATAGATCAATGGAACAGGATAAAAAGCCCAGAGATAAACCCACACACATATGGTCACTTTAGTTTTGATAAAGGTGGTGAGAATACACAATGGAGAAAAGTCAGCCTCTTCAATAAGTGGTACTGGGAAAACTGGACAGCTACATGGGAAAGAATGAAATTAGAACACTCCCTAACACCATACACAAAAATAAACTCAAGGGCTTCCCTGGTGGCGCAGTGGTTGAGAGTCCGCCTGCCGATGCAGGGGACGCGGGCTCGTGCCCCAGTCTGGGAAGATCCCACATGCCGCGGAGTGGCTGGGCCCGTGAGCCGTGGCCGCTGAGCCTGCGCGTCCGGAGCCTGTGCTCCGCAGCGGGAGAGGCCACAGCAGTGAGAGCCCTGCGTACCACAAAAATAAATAAATTAATTAAAAAAATAAAATAAACTCAAAATGGATTAAAGACCTAAATGTAAGGCCAGGCACTACAAAACTCTTAGAGGAAAATATAGGCAGAACTCTATGACATAAATCACAGTAAGATCCTTTTTGACCCATCTCCTAGAGAAATGGAAATAAAAACAAAAATAAGCATGGGGCCTAATGGGACCAATGGGACCTAATGAAACTTCAAACCTTTTGCACAGCAAAGGAGCCTGTGCTCCACAACGGGAGAGGCCACAACAGTGAGAGGCCCGTGTACCGCAAAAAAAAAAAAAAGGAAAAAAAAATCTACAAACAATAAATGCTGGAGAGGGTGTGGAGAAAAGGGAACCCTCCTGAACTGTTGGTGGGAATGTAAATTGATACAGGCACTATGGAGAACAGTATGGAGGCTCCTTAAAAAACTAAAAATAGAACTATCATACAACTCAGCACTCCCACTACTGGGCATATTCCCTGAAGAACCATGATTCAAAAAGAGTAATGTACCACAATGTTCACTGCAGCTCTATTTACAATAGCCAGGACATGGAAGCAACCTAAGTGTCCATCAACAGATGAATGGATAAAGATGCGGCACATATATACAATGGAATATTACTCAGCTATAAAAATAAAATTGAGTTATTTGTAGTGAGGTTGATGGATCTAGAGTCTTTCATACAGAGTGAAGTAAGTCAGAAAGAGAAAAACAAATACCGTATGCTAACATATAGATATGGAATCTAAAAAAAAAAAAAAAGAAAGAAAAAAATGGTTCTGAAGAACCTAGGGCCAGGACAGGAATAAAGACACAGACGTAGAGAATGGACTTGAGGACACAGGGAGGGGGAAGGGTAAGCTGGGACAAAGTGAGAGAGTGGCATGGACTCATATATACTGCCAAATGTAAAACAGAGAGCTAGTGGGAAGCAGCTACATAGCACAGGGAGATCAGCTCGGTGCTTTGTGACCACCTTGATGGGTGGGATATGGAGGGTGGGAGGGAGATGCAAGAGGAAGGGGATATGGGGATATATGTATATGTATAACTGATTCACTTTGTTATAAAGCAGAAACTAACACACCATTTTAAAGTAATTATACTCCAAGAAAGATGTTAAAAAAATTTTTTTTAATGTCTCTGCAAAGAAATAGAACTAATAAACAAATACAGTAAAGGTGCAGGATGCAAAATCAATACACAAAAATCTGTTGTGTGGGCTTCCCTGGTGGCACAGTGGTTGGGAGTCCGCCTGCCGATGCAGGGGATGCGGGCTCGTGCCCCGGCCCAGGAGGATTCCACATGCCGCAGAGCGGCTGGGCCCATGACCCATGGCCGCTGGGCCTGCGCGTCCGGAGCCTGTGCTCCGCAACGGGAGAGGCCACAACAGTGAGAGGCCCACGTACCACAAAAAAAAAAAAAAAAATCTGTTGTGTTTCTATATACTAGTAAGAAACTAATTTAGATAAATTAAGAAAACAATCCCATTTACAATTGCATCAAAAAGAATAAAATACCTAGGAATAAATTTAACCAAGGAAGTGAAAGCCCTGTACCTTAATAAGATACTGATGAAAGAAACGGAAAAAGACACAAATAAATGGAAACATATTCAATGCTCATAGACTGGAAGAATTAATAGTGTTAAAATTTCCACATCACCCGAAGCAATCTACAAATTCAATGCAATCCTGTCAAAATTTCAATGGCATTTTTCACAGAACTAAAACTAGTAATTCTAAAATTTGTATGGAACCACAAAAGACACCAAGTAGCCAAAGAAATCTTGAGAAAGAAGAACAAGGCTGGAGGTATCATGCTCCCTGATTTCAAACTATATTGCAAATCTTTACTAATCGAAACAGTATGGTATTGGCATAAAAACGGACACATAGATCAATGGAACAGAAGAGAGCCAAGAAATAAACCTACGCATATGTAGTAATTAATTTATGACAAAGGAGACAAGAATGTCTCCTTTGGCAAAACTGGACAGCCATGTGCAAAAGAATAAATGGTGCTGGGAAAACTGGACAGCAATGTGCAGAAGAATGAAACTAGACCACTATCTTACACCATACACAAAAATTAACTCAAAATTGATTAAAGACTTGAATGTAAGACCAGAAACCATCAAACAGCTAGAAGAAAACATACATGTAAGTTTCATGACATCACTCTTCGCCATATTTTTTTGGATCTACTCCAAAGACAATGGCAACAAAAGCAAAAGTAATCAAATGAGACTACATCACACTATAAAGCATCTTTACAGTGAAGGAAACCACCAACAAAATAAAAAGTCAACCTACTGAATGGGACAAGATATATGTCGATCATGAATCTATAAGGAGCTAATATCCAAAATATAAAGAACTCATACAACTCAATAACAAAAAAAACAACCCAATTAAAAAGTGGGCAGAGGATCTGAGAAGATATTTTTCCAAGGAAGACATAAAAATGGCCAACAAGCACATGAAAAGATGCTCAACATCACTAAATCTCAGGGAAATGCAAGTAAAAACAACAAGATAATATCTCACACCTGTCAGAATGGCTATTATTAGAAAGACAGGTAACAAGTTTTGAGGAGGAAGTGGAAAAAAGGGAACCTTTGTGTACTATGGGTGGGAACATAAATTGGTGCAGCCACTCTAGAAAACAGTATGGAGGTTACTCCAAAAACTAAAAATAGAACTATCTAAAGGTCCAACCATTTCACTCCTGGGTATTTACCTGAAGAAAAGGAAAACACTAACTTGAAAAGATGTATGCACCCCAATGTAAATAGTAGCATTATTCACAATAGCCAAGATATGGGAGCAACCTAAGTATCCACTGACAGATGAATGGATAAAGAAGATGTGGTACATATATACAATGGAATACTACTCAGCCATAAAAAAGAATGAAATAATGCCATTTACAACAACATGGATGGACCTTGAGGGTATTTTGCTAAGTGAGATGAGTCAGGCAGAGAAAGATTAATACTGCATGATTTTACTTATGTGTGGAAGCTAAAAACCAAACCAACAAACATACAAAACTCAAATACAAAGAACAGATCAATGATTATCAGAGGGGAAAGGGGCTGGAGGTGAGCAAAAATGGTGAAGGAGGTCAGTTTTATGGTGATGGATGGAAACTAGACTTACTGTAGTGATCACTCTGTAGTGTATGCCAAGGTCGAATTATTATGTTATACTCTGAAACTAATATGTTATATACCAAATTTACCACAATTTAAAAAAAAAAGATTTCTTTATAGTGGAGGATTCCCTGATGGTTTTTAATAGCTGACTTGTGCCTACTTAGATTTTGATGTTCCCTTGGTCAAACAAGTCTGAATTTCTTCTCTTTATTTATTTCCCCCAACCCCCCAGCAGTTTATGCTGTGGAGGCTTACCTGGCAGCTTTGTGAGTTTCCTAACAGCTTCCATCTTGCTTTCTTTAGATTGAGGGGTAACTATTATTTTCCCTTGAAATAATCCTCCCTAATTCAACCAGATTTACTGTTTCTGGCTGCCTGTGCACAGTTCCTGAGACCTTAAGCCTCACCATGAAAACCTAGAGTCTCTCACATCCCAATTTTCCATCTGGAAAAAGTAGGACAAACAAACTCAAAGAGCTCAGAATGCAAAAGAAGCAGAGATCCACCTGAGAGAAGCTTCCTGGAGATCCCGCAGAGAGGCCCAAAAGGCAGCAAATCAAGAGGGCTCTGTTGGTACCTTCATCTGCATCTAGGAGCCATCCCCGGAATCTTCAGCACCTGTCTTCCAGTCCCATCTCATCACCTCTGTCCAATGACCAAACTAAAACAACTTGGTAACGAGTGTGATATCTTTCCTCCAAGGGACTACAATCTGTGGACTGGGAAAGTACAGGGCCTCACAATCATTGGA
>NW_006790148.1:137487-138016 GCF_000442215.2 Lipotes vexillifer | reverse complement strand
TCTTCCCAAAGGATACTGGGCAAGCGTGAGTTTCAAAGAGCGCTCGAAGCAGCAATGTGGAAGGGGCGCATGATCGGCTAGGCAGACGGGTATTCCTTATAAGGCTGGCGGGTCCTGTTTTCTAGGGTAAGATAAACTAGCTAAAGCTGAGTTAGAGGATTGTGATTGGTTTGTGCTCAATTTCCTTGACAGGTGTTTCCCATAAGGGCAGATTTAGGTTTGTGAGGCGATCTGGGCCCCTGGGCGGCCTCTATTTTATGGGTCCTGATAAACAAATTAACGTTATCACTGCAGACCCCAGAAGTATCCCATGCAAATCAACGTGAAAGCAGTCACATTTAACAATGTGTAACAGCTGGGGTGGGTGGTGTTCAAGTGTAAAATCACGAGAGCATACAATAGAGTATCAAAGAGGCTCTCCAGGCATTTGGGTTCTCAGTGGTACTGATTTTTGTTCCTCTGCAGCATGTGGATAAAGGACACGGGACTCCCAAGTGAGAGAGGTTCATAGGAAATGAAGGTCTTCCGA